>NC_060149.1:512414734-512727457 GCF_021461385.2 Schistocerca piceifrons
TTCAGTATTTTTTAAAAGTGCTGGCAATATTCTTTAGGCAGGGGACCTGTTGTCTGGATTTATCATATGGTGTTGAGTTTTATACTGTATGTGTTATGAAAATGTGTTTAAATATGAGTCAGATGCCACTGAATCATCCAGTCAGCTACTTCTCAGTATGTGTCTCTGTCTGCAAAACTCAGTTTGCGAGGTGAGGAAGAGGGTGTGGGAGCAATGTGATAAAACATAGCATGTTGTAATCTCTCACCTGCTCTTATTGCACCTCTACAAACAATAATTTTGGTTTGTATATTAATTGTTTTTTATGCAGTTACCTTCATTGTGTACACTAATATATCCATAAATGTTTAAAAATGTAAACTAGGATGAGTTTCACTTTGGTTTATTTATGACTTTTATATCTAATGTGCTGATTCTTCACAATGTAATTAATTTTACTAAAAGCATTGTTTATTAAAAAATATGGGTAATTCAACTTCTTAATGGAACACATTAGTTTTTTCTAATGAGCCAATCAGTTGCTCAGATCATAGTGGCACCAACCGTTGGAAAGACTTGAGACTCCAACTTTCCCATAAGGTATTTTGATTTATATGAGACTTATTAATTTATGAGATAATTAACATTAAAGTTCGTGCGCAGCTATATTTCCCATTGTAGATTTTGCCTCTGCTTGTCAGATTTCAGCCTTTGCCATTATGCTTTCATTGAGCTGATTTTAATGCACAAGATGACATGTTAGTACATCACTAATTGATTACGCTTCTAATTAAGATATCTGCATAATTTTCAGTATAGTGCTTATACTCATGATTGGGGTATTCCCAACAAGAATGCGTAAAATTGTTTAATAAACTTTTCTAATTTATTAACCCACAACATGTTTCGTGAAGCATTTTTTCAAATGATTACGTACCTTTTGAGATTGCCACATGTTCATGTGCCAGTCATTAAATAATTCGAAGCTACTCAAAATTTTCAGTGAAGGAACAGCTAGCACATGTACAATACTTATGTGAACTCTTGAGAGACCGCAGCTATTCTTCTTTGTGTGAAAGTCAGTTCTTGAGTTCACAGCTTACACTTTCAGTGATTACTTCCATACAGAAAACTTCCATACAGATAAGTGTAGATCACTCCCTACCTTACTTATTTAGTTTTGATTCAGTGTAAACACTCTAAAAAGGAAGCTGTAGTCAAGTCATTATGTGATGGTAGATTTTAAAATTGTGAATATAGCATGTGAAAGGAAACATTACATAAATATGGTATCAATAAAAATATATACTGACATTTATTTATCCAAAAATACACGATTGATATACTGTATTAATATCTTTGCCAGTTCATGGTCTGAAGAACCAGGTTCCACAGATGGCTTCTGGCTGAACAAAAAATGGCAGCAATACCTAAAAAAAATCAAAGAGTACTTAAGAATTTGGTGTTAAAAATTTTTACTCGATTCGAGATGTGCTGAAAGTGAATATTACACAGTAATGTATGACATTCCTGAAAACAGTTTTGGTTACCAGTGTTAAAAGTGTGTTAAAACTTGTTTTCATCCTTGTATTTGTGAAGCAAATGATACATAAATCAAACTTTTTGATAAAAACAAAAAATGTACTAGTACAGTCACTTAATGTGTTTTTCTGATCTGAAAGTGAATGTCTGAATTACCCAAGCATGGTTTGTCTGCAAATACCAGACACTATTTTAGCAGAGGAAAAAGTGAAAGTACTTTTCTTAACCAATTTGTTTTCCTCATGTGTTAACTTATTTCCAGTTTCATTCTATCTGTCTACCTTCGAAGTAAAAGTCTTTTCACCTATTCCAATTTATCTACCACCATCTCTTCCACGTACTGACCAGTCTTTAGTTTAATTTAGATATTTGCCTGTTCAGTGGGTCTTAATTGTCACCTCTCATACAGTTCTGAATGAGTCAGTTACAGTTATAATATACATTCTCGATGAAAAATGTGGCAGCATACTGATCTTTTATATAGTTTTCACATACTACTCTTTTTGATCACCGTAATTTATAATTAAACAAGTTCAGTCTCTCTTTCACTCTCTTAAATCCCCCCCCTCCCACCCCTATCGCCGTTGGTGGGGAGGCTTGTGTGCTTCAGCGATACAGATAGCCGTACCGTAGGTGCAACCACAATTGGGGGGGGGGGGGGGGGGGGGTTTCTGATGACAGGCCAGACAAACGTGTTGTTCCTGAAGAGGAGCAGCAGCCTTTTCAGTAGTTTTAGGGGCAACAGTCTGGATGATTGACTGATCTGGCCTTGTAACACTAACCAAAACAGCCTTGCTATGCTGGTACTGTGAATGGCTGACAGCAAGGGGAAACTACAGCCGTAATTTTTCCCAAGGGCATGCAGTTTTACTGTATGGTTAAATGGTGATGGCATCCTCTCGGGTAAAATATTCCGGAGGTAAAATAGTCCCCCATTCGGATCTCCGGGCGGGGACTACTCAACAGGACGTCTTTATCAGGAGAAAGAAAACTGGCATTCTATGGATCGGAGTGTGGGATGTCAGATCCCTTAATCGGGCAGGTAGGTTAGAAAATTTAAAAAGGGAAATGGATTGGTTAAAGTTAGATACAGTGGGAATTAGTGAAGTTCAGTGGCAGGAGGAACAAGACTTTGGGTCAGGTGAATACAGGGTTATAAATACAAAATCAAATAGGGGTAATGCAGGAGTAAGTTTAATAATGAATAAAAAAATAGGAGTGCAGGTAAACTACTACAAACAGAATAGTGAAGGCATTATTGTGGCCAAGATAGACACGAAGCCCACGCCTACTACAGTAGTATAAGTTTATATGCCAACTAGCTCTGCAGATGATGAAGAAATTGATGAAATGTATGATGAGATAAAAGAAATTATTCAGGTAATGAAGGGAGATGAAAATTTAATAGTCATGGTTGACTGGAATTCGAGAGTAGGAAAAGGGAGAGAAGGAAACATAGTAGGTGAATATGGATTGGGGATAAGAAATGAAAGAGGAAGCCGTCTGGTAGAATTTTGCAGAGCATAACTTAATCATAACTAACACTTGGTTCAAGAATCATGAAACAAGGTTGTATACGTGGAAGAATCCTGGAGATACTAGAAGATATCAGATAGATTATATAATGGTAAGACAGAGATTTAGAAACCAGGTTTTAAATTGTAAAACATTTCCAGAGGCAGATATGGACTCTGACCACAATCTATTGGTTATGAACTGTAGATTAAAACTGAAGAAACTGGAAAAAGGTGGGAATTTAAGGAGATGGGACCTGGATAAACTGACTAAACCAGAGGTTGTACAGAGTTTCAGAGAGAGCATAAGGGAACAATTCTCACGAATGGGGGAAAGAAATACAGTAGAAGAAGAATGGGTAGCTCTGAGGGATGAAGTAGTGAAGGGAGCAGAGGATTAAGTAGGTAAAAAGACAAGGGCTAGTGGAAATCCTTGGGTAACAGAAGAAATATTGAATTTAATTGATGAAAGGAGAAACTATAAAAAATGCAGTAAATGAAGTGCAGGAAGGGCAAAATGGCTAAGCAGGGATGGCTAGAGGACAAATGTAAGGCTGTAGAGGCTTATCTCACTAGGGGTAAGATATATACTGCCTACAGGATAATTAAAGAGACCTTTGGAGAAAAGAGAACCACTTGTATGAATATCAAGAGCTCAGATGGAAACCCAGTTCTAAGCAAAGAACAGAAAGCAGAAAGGTTGGAGTATATAGAGGGTCTATACAGGGGCGATGTACTTGAGGACAATATTATGGAAATGGACGAGGATGTAGCTGAAGATGAAATGGGAGATATGATACTGCGTGAAGAGTTTGACAGAGCACTGAAAGACCTGAGTTGAAACAAGGCCCCGGGAGTAGACAACATTCCATTAGAACTACTGACAGCCTTGGGAGAGCCAGTCCTGACAAAACTCTACCATCTGGTGAGCAAGATGTATGAGACAGGTGAAATACCCTCAGACTTCAAGAAGAATATAATAATTCCAATCCCAAAGAAAGCAGGTGTTGACAGATGTGAAAATTACCAAACTATCAGTTAAATAAGTCACAGCTGCAAAATACTAACGTGAATTATTTATAGACGAATGGAAAAACTAGTAGAAGCCAAATTCGGGGAAGATCAGTTTGGATTCCATAAAAATATTGGTACACGTGAGTCAATACTGACTCTACGACTTATCTTAGAAGAAAGATTAAGGAAAGGCAAAGCTACATTTCTAGCATTTGTAGACTTAAAGAAAGCTTTTGACAATGTTGACTGGAATACTCTCTTTCTAATTCTAAAGGTGGCAGGGGTAAAATACAGGGAGCGAAAGGCTATTTACAATCTGTACAGAAACCAGATGGCGGTTGTAAGAGTTGAGGGGCATGAAAGGGAAACAGTGGTTGGGAAGGGAGTGAGACAGGGTTGTAGCCTCTCCCCGATGTTATTCAATCTGTATATTGAGCAAGCAGTAAAGGAAACAAAAGAAAAATTTGGAGTAGGTATTAAAATCCTTGGAGAAGAAATAAAAACCTTGAGGTTCACTGATGACATTGTAATTCTGTCACAGACAGCAAAGAACTTGGAAGAGCAGTTGAATGGAATGGACAGTGTCTTGAAAGGAGGATATAAGATGAACATGAACAAAAGCAAAATGAGGATAATGGAATGTAATTGAATTAAGTTGGGTGATGCTGAAGGAATTAGATTAGGAAATGAGACAGTTAAAGTAGTAAATGAGTTTTCCTATTTGGGGAGCAAAATAACTGATGATGGTTGAAGTAGAGAGGATATAAAATGTAGACTGGCAATGGCAACGAAAGTATTTCTGAAGAAGAGAAATTTGTTAACATCGATTATAGAGTTAAGTGTCAGGAAGTCGTTTCTGAAAGTATTTGTATGGAGTGTAGCCATGTATGGAAGTGAAACATGGTCGATAAGCAGTTTGGACAAGAAGAGAATAGAAGCTTTCAAAATGTGGTGCTACAGAAGAATGCTGAAGATTAGATGGGTAGATCACATAACTAAAGAGCAGGTACTGAATAGAATTGGGGAGAATAGGAGTTTGTGGCACAACTTGACAAGAAGAAGGGACCGGTTGGTAGGACATGTTCTGAGGCATCAAGGGATCACAAATTTAGCATTTTAGGGCAAAGTGGAGGGTAAAAATCGTAGAGGGAGACCCAGAGATGAATACACAAAGCAGATTCAGTAGGATGTAGGTTGCAGGAGGTACTGGGAGATGAAGAAGCTTGCACAGAATAGAGTAGCATGGAGAGCTGCATCAAACCAGTCTCAGGGGACACCAGTTACCACATTACCCTTATTACATACATCTGTACAACAAAAATTTCTGCTTTAATGACAAATTACCACAGGTTTTGGAGTCATAAAAGTTAAGTGTATCATGTTCTTTTTTTCTCTGAAGGTATCATCAAGGTATTTCATAGTCTCTCTGCTGTGAACTAGTATTAAAAAATAGAATATCAAAAGTTTGAAAAGTTTGTATGTAATCTATAACCATTTTTGTTAACATAAGAACATATCTTACCTGTAGTACTGTCTATGTAGTATTTTGTAAAATATTTATTGGTTTGCTTCTGTTTCTTTTGTTTCCAAGAGTTTTTAAGATCATGAAATTAGTGTATCTCACATTTTGCACTCTGATTCAAGCTAATAACGTTTTCATTTGGCTGAGTGTTTAGCTGTATATTTTTTATACATTAAATGTATTCACAGCTGTGAATAGGGACAACCATCACCTGTATAATGGAATGACCGAAAATGAATATTTGAGCTGTACTGGGACTCAAGCCCAGATTTCCCATTTCTTGAAGGCTGTCACCTTACTAGTAGGCTATCTGAGCATGCCTCACAGCCACACCCAAATTTCTGTAAGTTGTCAGTCATGTGTCTACAATGTGCACTCATACATCCATTATGTGCATTCCCATATAGGAGAGACATTCGAATTGAAAATTATTTGTCCCATGTCAGCCAATAAATATGGTATTGCAGCAAATGTGTTGTTCAGAAGTACAATGCAATATTTCTCTGGACATGCATGCATGCCCAAAGGAACACTGCATCATACTTATGAACAACACAGGCACTGCAGTATCATATATACTTGTCACTGGCACTTTCTTTCAAAATTCTGTCATTATCTAAAACATTCCACCTGAAGCAGGAGTATGACTGAGAGATTTTGGAGGCTATTCAAATACTATTTGCTATTAAGAGTTCATTGTATCGCTGTCTTGCGCTCATGGAATGATGGAATTATACATATTCAAGTGTCAAGAAAGGAAATGAAGGCAAATGAATAGTACATATGATCTGCTGGTGAAGACTTTTTTTTTTTCAGCACAATGACAGAAACAGGTATGGTATCATTTATCCTGTAAAAGTATGCTGGTTGTGGTTACATGGCCACCACCTAAGATATACTATGCTGGTGAGAGGGCTCCATTTCATTATACTTGTACCCACACACACAGAACCTAATATTGCCCTCTATGGCAATAGTGTCTGTTCAATGGTAATACAACTAGTCGATCAACTGATACAGCCTAAAAGACTGATGGCAACATTGATCCTGCAGCCAGCACAAAATTTTTTTTTATTGAAATAGAGTTATGTGCTTTCAAATATATGGATAAAGGGAACAATGTTCAGAGCTAACATTCTGCTAACGATTATAGAGGAAACACAAGTCTTAATTGCCAATGTATGGTGCTGGAAATTGGCAATGGCTTCTTCAAAGAAACCATCTCAATATTCGCCAAATGTGATTTAAAATAACAATGAATTTAAATCTGAATGGTTGGATGGAATATAATTCCACTTACTCTTGCATGTCCAGTATCTTAAACCTTTTCTCACCTTACATGCTATATCCATGAATGTGTATCATGCATCTCGAAGCATGAGGTGTGTGACTGAATGTGCCTGTGTGGGACTGAATGAGGCTATCCCATGTCATTCAGATGGTAAATACCATGACTCACATAACAGACACATACCTTGTAAAGTCACTACTTGTACCAAAGTTAATGGACACTGTTTTCATAATATTGTAGCTCTCTTTGACTGAGTGTTTAACAGGTGTAGTTGCAAATATTAAAGAAGATGATCATTATACACTGTTAGGCACTGAAACTGCTGCAACAGGAAGAATAGCAAATACTGAAATTTCACTTATTTAGCATATACTGAACAGCAAGAAGAATACATTATTTAATTTTTAGGTCATATAGGAGTATACGCGACATAAAATTTGCTGTACAAGCTGCCACCTATAGCAACAACAATGGCTCTAATCAGACTGAAAATTGAGTTTAACTGAGTTTGGATGTCGGATACAGGTTTGGCATTTCATGCTGCTTGTACTCTATACTACAGTTCATCAGTGGCATGTGGTGAGATGCCAGCCTCTCTGAAATAAATAGTGATATATTTTCAATGGGTGAGATATGTGGAGAATGTGCTGGCCAGGGCAACAGTCAGATGCCATATGTATCACAATAGGTCAGGATAGCAATGGCAACACACAATTTTGCAATAACTTGTTGAAAAATATGTCCAGCAGACCTTGAAAACAGGGCACAACCATGGCCTTAAGGTGCCAGAAACATAATGCATTCTGTTCAAATTACTGGTTACACGAACTAGAGGTGATCGTGTCATGTACCCAATGACACAACACACTATCACACCAGGTACTGGTTTTATATGATGGTGACAAATGCAATCTGGGAATGCTCATTCTCCCCAGAGACTCTGTACTTGGGTGCAGCCACCGTCATGTCTTACTCACACCACGGAATCATGACCAGGGTGGCTTGTTAGTATACATTCTGGGTATTCACATATTTTTAGATTTAGATAAATATGGGAGTGTGAAATTAATAGTATATGCTGTATAACAGTTATGCTTATCAACATATTTATATAACTACAGCCACTGCCAAGAAGAATAATAATAATAACAGTAATAATAATAATTATTATTATTACCAAGCAACAAACTTAGGAACCAACACAACTGGATACAGATCACAAGTATACACAACATTTATTACCAGATACCCAAAATTAAAATTTTTAACAGAACAACGACTAGTTGATCAGATCCGTGTAATAATCAAAAATAACAGGATACCCCAGTCAGAATTAGAAAACATCAAACAACAAGTACAACAAATACTGGAACAAAATAATGTGCAATCAGAAGAAGAAGAAAATACAGTAATGGACTCAAACATCCCAGAGCAAACAAACCAAGAACAACATGCATCAATTAAACAATCAGAGGAAAACGAAACCTTAAGA
The DNA here is from genome assembly GCF_021461385.2 of Schistocerca piceifrons. Classification (NCBI taxonomy): domain Eukaryota; kingdom Metazoa; phylum Arthropoda; class Insecta; order Orthoptera; family Acrididae; genus Schistocerca; species Schistocerca piceifrons. Next base: position 512,423,089 of record NC_060149.1, read on the forward strand.
CAGCCACCAGAACAAGCACAAATAGAACACGAAGTGACACACATATTAGATATAGAAGAAAAATTTCAGCTGACATATATAGAATACAAAGACACAAATACAGACATTAGACCATTCTTGCATAGACCACCAAATAACCCACAAGTCGAAACAACAATAACAACTATCAACACAATCATACACAACAAAATAAATGAAAATACAATTACAGAAGAGTTACAACTACTGGTTTATATAGGAGCACTCACTACACAAAATATACACACTAGGCAGAGATCACAACCAACCAATACACAGAAGAAACCCACAAACCAGCATGGCAACACAGGCTACAGATCAGAATAGAAAAACTCAGAAAAGACATCAGACAGCTAACACAATTTATAAGAAATGAAATATCGGACAAAAAACAAAAAAGGTTAGGTAAAATCTCACAACAACAAGCGATAGAGCAATTAAATGAAAAGAAGCAAAAATTACAAGCATTGGCCTTATGACTTAGAAGATACAAAAAAAGTGAAAATAGAAGGAAACAAAACCAAACATTCAACACAAACCAAAATAGATTTTACCAGACAATAGATCACACACACATTAAAGTAGACAATCCACCAAACATAACAGACATGGAACACTTCTGGAGCAACATATGGTCAAACCCGGTACAACATAACAGACATGCATGGTGGATACAAGCAGAAACAGACACATACAAGATGATACCACAAATGCCTGAAGTGGTAATTTTGCAACATGAAGTCACCCGAGCAATTAATTCTATGCACAATTGGAAAGCCCCTGGAAAAGATAAAATAGCAAATTTCTGGCTAAAGAAGTTCATCTCAACACATTCACATCTAACCAAATTATTTAACAGTTACATTGCAGACCCATACACATTCCCTGATACACTTACACATGGAATAACCTATCTGAAACCTAAAGATCAAGCAGACACAGCAAACCCAGCAAAACATCGTCCCATAACATGCCTACCAACAATATACCAAATCGTAACTTCAGCCATTACACAGAAATTAATGACACATACAACACAGAACAAAATTATAAATGAAGAACAAAAAGGCTGTTGCAAAGTAGCACGAGGATGTAAAGAGCAACTGGTAATAGATGCAGAAGTGACATATCAAGCTAAAACTAAACAAAGGTTGCTACACTATGCATACATTGATTACCGAGAAGCTTTTGATAGTGTACCCCATTCATGGTTACTACAAATATTGTAAACATACAAAGTAGATCCTAAATTGATACAGTCCCTAAACATAGTAATGAAAAATTGGAAAATTACACTTAATATCCAAACAAATTCAACCAATATCACATCACAGCCAATACAGATTAAGCGTGCAATATACCAAGGGGGCTCATTAAGTCCTTTCTGGTTCTGCCTTGCTCTGAACCCACTAGCCAACATGCTAAACAATACAAAATTATGGATACAATATTACTGGAACATACCAACACAAAATCACACATTTGCTATACATGGATGATCTAAAACTACTGGCAGCAACAAATCAACAACTCAACCAATTACTAAAGATAACAGAAGTATTCGGCAATGATATAAATATGGCTTTTGGAACAGACAAATGAAAGAAAAATAGCATAGTCAAGGGAAAGCACACTAAACAGGAAGATTACATATTGGATAACCACAGCGACTGCATAGAAGCGATGGAAAAAACAGATGCCTATAAATATCTAGGATACAGACAAAAAATAGGAATAGATAATACAAATATTAAAGAAGAACTAAAAGAAAAATATAGACATAGACTAACAAAAATACTGAAAACAGAACTGACAGCAAGAAACAAGACAAAAGCTATAAATACTTATGCTATACCAATATTGACTTACTCATTTGGAATAGTGAACTGGAGTAACACAGACATAGAAGCACTTAATACACTTACACGACCACAATGCCACAAATATAGAATACATCACATACATTCAGCAACAGAAAGAATCACATTAAGCAGAAAGGAAGGAGGAAGGGGATTTATTGACATAAAAAAACCTACATTATGGACAGGTAGACAATTTAAGAAAATTCTTTCTAGAACGAGCAGAAACTAGCAAAATACACAAAGCAATCATTCATATAAATACATCGGCTACACCTCCACAATTTCATAACCACTTCTACAACCCTTTAGATCACATAACAAAACAGATATGAAGAAAGTAAATTGGAAAAAGAAAACACTACATGGCAAGCACCCGTATCATCTAACACAGCCACACATCGATCAAGACGCATCCAACACATGGCTAACAAAAGGCAATATAAACAGTGAGATGGAAGGATTCATGATTGCAATACAGGATCAAACAATAAACACCAGATATTACAGCAAGCATATTATTAAAGATCCCAATATCACAATAGATAAATGCAGACTTTGCAAACAACAAATAGAAACAGTAGATCACGTAACAAGCAGATGTAGTGTACTAGCAAATACAGAATACACCAGAAGACATGACAATGTAGCAAAAATAATACATCAACAACTTGCCATACAACATAAACTAATAAAACAACATGTTCCCACATACAAGTATGCACCACAAAATGTACTGGAGAATGATGAATACAAATTATACTGGAACAGAACCATTATAACAGATAAAACAACACCACATAACAAACCTGACATCATACTCACTAATAAAAAGAAGAAATCAACACAACTAATCGAAATATCTATACCCAATACAACAAATATACAGAAGAAAACAGGAGAAAAAATTGAAAAATACATCCAACTGGCTGAGGAAGTCAAGGACGTGTGGCACAGGATAAAGTTGACATTATACCAATAATACTATCAACTACAGGAGACATACTACACAATATCCACCAGTACATCAACGCAATACAGGTACATCCAAACTTATATATACAACTACAGAAATCTGTAATTATTGATACATGTTCAATTACCCGAAAGTTCCTAAATGCAATGTAACATATACCGTACAGTTCAAAGGAAGTCACGCTTGATCAAGGTCTGCGTCACTTTCCATTTTTAACCAGACATAACGTCTGAGAAAGGAAAGAAATAATAATAATAATAATACGCATTACCTATCTGAAAAAAGAAAGAGTTATTTTTGTGGAATTTTGTTGTTTTGTAAATAATTAAGTACAGTTTAGGACAAAAACAAAATAATGTTAAAGCTTTCACTTCTCTCTGTCTCACTTTTTTTTTAACTGGGAGTTTACATGCTTTTTATTTTTTTCTGAAAAATATAAGAAATTCCCTAAGACATCCATTAGTTAATGAATAACTTCCGGTCTGAAAATCAAACAGTCTTACATTGCACCCACACAACTCACACTTATTATACACATCTTTGTTAAATGCTCGCTGGTTGCCACATTTTTTTTATTTTTTTTATTTGAACACTTAAAACATATTCAACAGAGTTCGTGTTGACACCACACATGAAAGCCGATTGCTACACAGTAAATGACCAACTCCAACTACAAACTGCCATTTGTGGAAATGTTTAAATTCAAGTAATACTGTCTACCACCATTGTTATTGACTAGATTACAAATGAGATACTGAGAACCATAATGGCCAAAAGCACACCATCTTTGTTCCCACATTGGAGTGAAAATCAGAGAAACCAGTGAGACAGCGTTTCATGAATGTTTATACATAAAACAAGGACATACAGCACAGATAAGCCTGACTCATCATAAATCAACAGGTGTGAGCGTCAGAATCATGAACAAATGCTACAGTCTCTTAATCAACTATCATGTGCTTTATAGTTCTCAGTGCCTCAAATGGATTACTGTATGATAAAATCCAAAACGTAATACACTGTATCTCATCCAGACTCCCATTAAACAGCTTTGTGTATAACGTAACTATTACATTGCTGATGTCTGATCTAATTTTATTACATAGTGAGTGAATTGACAAATCTGAGGAGCGTGCCACCACCTAGTGGGATTTATACCAAGTGAACTGGGGTTAAAGTCTGTTGCAGTGTGCTAGCACCTGATGGCATTGATGTAAACTTGTAAGTGAGTGGTAAGGGCTAGATGTGCAGGCTGTGAATCCTGCACATTGTTTATCAGATCTGTACGTATTTGGCCCGTAAGGCAATTATGTCATGCCAGCTGCACATGTGCAAAAGTTCCTTGAAATATGCACAACTGAATGTGTGCTCGTGAACCTGATGCCAAGTTTCATAGAATAGCCATGTAGCATAGCATGATACATTTAGTGGCTTGTATTTCAGATTACCGCATCTGCATAGTTTAAAAGCATTCAAAGAAAAATAGCCAATAAATTCACAAGGTCTCAAAAGTTCAGATGTTCACATGCTCTTGTGCTCTTACTAAACAGTTGCCACTGATAGCAGAAACATCACATAATGAAAAACCACAGTCTCAATAAGCCATGAGCCTTCTGCTGTCGAATTCTGATGTGCTAGTAGGTGTTTCTCTGTGTTACATGAGGCATAGCACGATCTTTCTGTTTAGAAAAAGTGACAAAAAGCAGATTTCAGAGTACCTGTTGGCTCAACACAAAAGTTTTGTCTCAAGTACAGATAGTGTTGAGGATCAGTGGACAAAGTTCAAAACCGTCGTACATAATGCGTTAGATGAGTATGTGCCAAGCAAGATCGTAAGAGATGGAAAAGAGCCACCGTGGTACAACAACCGAGTTAGAAATCTGCTGCGGAAGCAAAGGGAACTTCACAGCAAACATAAACATACCCAAAGCCTTGCAGACAAACAAAAATTACGCGAAGCGAAATGTAGTGTGAGGAGGGCTATGCGAGAGGCGTTCAATGAATTCGAAAGTAAAGTTCTATGTACTGACTTGGCAGAAAATCCTAAGAAATTTTGGTCTTATGTCAAAGCGGTAGGTGGATCAAAACAAAATGTCCAGACACTCTGTGACCAAAATGGTACTGAAACAGAGGATGACAGACTAAAGGTCGAAATACTAAATGTCTTTTTCCAAAGTTGTTTCACAGAGGAAGATTGCAGTGTAGTTCCTTCTCTAGATTGTCGCACAGATGACAAAATGATAGATATCGAAATAGACGACAGAGGGATAGAGAAACAATTAAAATCGCTCAAAACAGGAAAGGCGTCTGGACCTGATGGGATACCAGTTCAATTTTACACAGAGTACGCGAAGGAACTTGCCCCCCTTCTTGCAGCAGTGTACCGTAGGTCTCTAGAAGAGCATAGCGTTCCAAAGGAGTGGAAAGGGGCACAGGTCATCCCCGTTTTCAAGAAGGGACGTCAAGCAGATGTGCAGAACTATAGACCTATATCTCTAACGTCGATCAGTTGTAGAATTTTGGAACACGTATTGTGTTCGAGTATAATGACTTTTCTGGAGACTAGAAATCTACTCTGTAGGAATCAGCATGGGTTTCGGAAAAGACGGTCATGTGAAACCCAGCTCGCGCTATTCGTCCACGAGACTCAGAGGGCCATAGACACGGGTTCACAGGTAGATGCCGTGTTTCTTGACTTCCGCAAGGCGTTCAATACATTTCCCCACACTCGTTTAATGAACAAAGTAAGAGCATATGGACTATCAGACCAATTGTGTGATTGGATTGAGGAGTTCCTAGATAACAGGACGCAGCATGTCATTCTCAATGGAGAGAAGTCTTCCGAAGTAAGATTCAGGTGTGCCGCAGGGGAGTGTCATAGGACCGTTGCTATTCACAATATACATAAATGACCTTGTGGATGACATCGGAAGTTCACTGAGGCTTTTTGCAGATGATGCTGTGGTGTATCGAGAGGTTGTAACAATGGAAAATTGTACTGAAATGCAGGAGGATCTGCAGCGAATTGACGCATGGTGCAGGGAATGGCAATTGAATCTCAATGTAGACAAGTGTAATGTGCTGCAAATACACAGAAAGATAGATCCTTTATCATTTAGCTACAAAATAGCAGGTCGGCAACTGGAAGCAGTTAATACCATAAATAATCTGGGAGTACGCATTAGGAGTGATTTAAAATGGAATGATCATATAATGTTGATCGTCGGTAAAGCAGATGCCAGACTGAGATTCATTGGAAGAATCCTAAGGAAATGCAATCCGAAAACAAAGGAAGTAGGTTACAGTACGCTTGTTTGCCCACTGCTTGAATACTGCTCAGCAGTGTGGGATCCGTACCAGATATAGAGAAGATCCAACGGAGAGCAGCGCGCTTCGTTACAGGATCATTTAGTAATCGCGAAAGCGTTACGGAGATGATAGATAAACTCCAGTGGAAGACTCTGCAGGAGAGACGCTCAGTAGCTCGGTACGGGCTTTTGTCAAAGTTTCGAGAACATACCTTCACCGAAGAGTCAAGCAGTATATTGCCCCCTCCTACGTATATCTCGCGAAGAGAGCATGAGGATAAAATCAGAGACATTAGAGCCCACACTGAGGCATACCGACAATCCTTCTTTCCACGAACAATACGAGACTGGAATAGAAGGGAGAACCGATAGAGGTACTCAAGGTACACTCCGCCACACACCGTCAGGTGGCTTGCGGAGTATGGATGTAGATGTAGATGTAGATCTTCTCACTAAAAAACAACATTCACTTGTGATATCTGAAAGAGGAAGAAGTCGTGTAATTCTACTTTATAAAAAGATGTAGATGGCATTACGCCTACCTACTCGTGGTTGTCTCAAAATGGTTATCATTTGCATATCCCAGCATGTAGTACACTTCATGCTAATTCAACATTTTCTACATGCAGCCTTTGTGGTGTTGCAGTTTTAAATGCCTCTTAATTGTAAATAAAATTACTTTACCACTTCTAAAAATACCGCAAACAGAATTGCAGGAAGTATTAAAGGGAAGTGAATACTGAGTGACATTGAGTAAAATGTCATCATACTTTCACAAATGCTATGTGCGTATATGGTAACATAATGATAATGGGAACAATATCAGGTTGGAAACAATGTAAAAAAATGTCAAGTCAGGAAACTGCTCACTGCAAATGAATGGTTCACCGACACCCAGACACTCATCTCTACTACTGTGGCTCCTGATGTGTGTATACTAAAACTGTAAGAACAGTGACAGATGTGCGACCATCTGATCTCATAACTGTCTGTACATCAACTCACACTGCATCTTGCAGGATTTGGAACATAAAACTGGCAGTCACAGGTATTCCTTGATATGATCATAAATCACTACATTTGGAAGGAATGTAAATCTTCAAGAAATTCATTCTCACACTTGAATGAAGGGGTATTAGTGAACAGAATGTATTATTGATGAAATATGGGATATGCACTCGATGATAAGAAAGTTAAACACCCAGAAGCAGAAAGGAAACCAAAATGAAACTTGAAAGAATGAGGAGGTACGTGGCGTTATTTCAATGACTGCAAAATGGAGTCAAATTTACAAAGATCATGGCGGTATAAGCCCACATATCAGTACAACCTTGCACCCTCTCTGGCCTGGATACATGCACTGATTCAGGTTGGAAGGGTAGCACAAAGCCATTGTAACCTCTTCTGAGGCAAGCTGGTGCACAATTGTTGTAACTGTTTCTTGGTATTCCTGATAGTGGTACAGCAATTTGGTAGATGTCTGACCTAATCCCACACGTTTTACTGGGTACAGATCTTGGGATCCTGCTGGTCACGGGAGTACTTAAACATCCCACAGACAGTTTATAAAGACATGGGCCATATCTGGACAAGCGCTGTCCTGCTGAAAAATGGTATTGTAATACTATCACATGAAAGGTAACACGTGAGGGTGCAGGCAGTCTGTGATGTACTGCTGTGCCATCAAACTTCCCTTAGTCACTGACAGCTATGATCTGAACATATATCCGAGGGCTCCCCACACCATGACAACAGGAGTAATACTGCTCGACCTCTACATAGCACTGGAAGAATGGGACCCCTCCCTAGGTTGCTGCCATACTCACTGATGATTGCCATCCCAGGTATTGCAGAACTGCAAATCGTTGCTGAACACAATGCAATGCCATTAATCAGCAGTCCATGGTTTCCTGGCCACAGCTCCATTGCAAACACAGGTGTTTGTGTTGTGGTGTTAATGGCAGCATACACATGGGACAATAATCCCCTAGTCTTGTTATTGGTAGATTCGGACCAATACTGTGGGATGACACATAACACTGTAGGGAATCTGTAACTTGTTCTCAGGTGGAAAGAGCAGATGTGAAATAGTTATGATGTGTTTGGTGCACCATACAGCGATCCTCCCTTGTGGTGGTCAGATGTGATCAGCCAGAATCTTGGAGATGCATATGTTTACCCTTAAATTCCCATGCAGTTAACATCAGGCCATGAAATAACCACAAACCTGATTAAATCATTATTCAACCAGGTGGCCAAATGGACATGGGCAAAGAGATACCTATCAAACTATGTAGGGTACTTACAATGCTGTCTCACATGAGTATGCTGTATCTCTGTGTCCTTCACAATTATTACTAAACATCTGATACTGTTCATTCCCCTTACAGACCCTAAGAAGCCTGATGATAACAGTATACACAAACAACAGTACTACACTCTGGGGGCTGTTGTACCTGTCACAGGGAGTAAAAAAACTAATCATTTGCATATGATGTGTATGTGTACAAAGTTCCATTGACATCCATCATTGGGTTGCTGGGTGCTTCAGCGTTTTTGTCAGGCAGTGTATCTGGTTTAGAATACACTCAGAACTCAACCCTCTGCCATGGATTCTACAAACCATACATTGTATAGCTAATGAAATGGGACCACCAGTACAAATTTTGAGATAGGTTTTGGAGAGTGTTTCCCCACTCATTATTGTGATTTGTGACAAATATCAATTATTAAATAGTATTGTACGTCTCCATGAAGCTTTAAGAAAAGCAACTGAAACTGCATGAAAATAACTCTTGAGCCAAGCTTTAAACAATACCCAGGAGATTAATTGGTAATGTATCTTCAACCAGCCTGAAGTATGTTTCAAGTCAATTACATTTGTGAATTGTAAGGCAGGAGTAATAATATATACTGAAGTATAGCTGGTAGTGATATTTATAGGACAGCTGAATAACTGCTCAACTCTTTCAAACCTACCGCAAGTTACAATTACTTTGAAACTATAAGCAAAATGAATAACAAATACATAAATTTTCACTCTTGTAAAATGGTAAAAAGCACTGGATTCAGTTAACAGTTCAGCTGAAACTCAAAGATAGTACCCGCAATTGGCTGTCAGAACAGTTATGAGTAAGGAGTTTTCCAATCAGAGAGCACAGAAGGAAGTTGTGTAGCAGGGACAGTATATCCAAACAATAAAAGTTAAACAAACTTTTCTATATTAATACAAAATTATCACCTAACTCAGCTAATATTATTATAGATAAACCCGTTGCAATACATTTAGTCTGCTATGAGGGTCAATATCAATGAACATATCCTTAAAAGGCGTTTCTGTCATAATTTAATAAATAAAAGAAAATCCTCTGCTAGTAGAGACCATATCTTTTGCTAGTTTTTTTTTAAATGTGCACTGCTGTGAATATTATAGATTCAATATTTTTCTATAATGGTAACTATAGTGAGGAGAGAACCTCGAATTTTTAAATTCGAAATGTGATAAAATGCAAATTTCTACTAAGCTCTGCATATCATTGTTTGATTCATTTTAGGACAGTTTACTTTGTTGTCCAAAGAAAGAATAGAAATAATACTGAAACATCATCAGAGTACTTCCAACTGCAGTGTGTAGCCTTATAACCTCTTAATTGTTATGTCCTCACTTTGCTAATGCATGGGTTGCTTCTCCAAAAGATTTTCACATTACTATTATTGCATGTTATGTGAGTGATCTTACATTATTTAAAATTTAGGTACCAACTAATGGAGTGTGAAGAAGTTTGTAGTGTCATTATAATGAGATCATATGAAGAAATTGACTATGAAAATACATTAAATGAAATGATGCATTCAATTTTGATCTAGTTTTTGCTACAGCTCGAGGTTAATTCTTTCATGATATCATTCACTGTCAAATGAAACATGATTATCATCTGGAATATGAATTTTATGCTGGGGGAAAAATATCCATCTACATCCATCAGCACAACAATAGGCTAGTGGCAGTTAAATAATAAACTTACACTACAGAAGTTATTGTTAAACATTAAAAAAGTATGTGCTATAGATAAAAAATTAACAATTTGAATGAAAATAAAATGGTCTTCATCCCATATGTTTATTTGAACACTGCAGTACTTTGTTAAGGATGGTTCTATTGGAGACAGTACACTCTTGCCTTCAGCCAATCTTTGACATCATGTTTTTTTCCCAGTCAGTTATAAAAAATTTATAGGACCAGCCCCAGTTAGAAGCCGTACTTTTTGATTTTTAGTTTGGCGCTAATGCATCTGGTCACCGAGCTTTATGATAAAATGAAAACCATGTGGAAAATGCTCAGATATCACATAGTCTTCATACCAGAACTTTAAAAAATTATTTCATGTTTTTACTAGTGTTATAAACAAATTATTCTGGGTGTGGTAACCATGGAATCCAAATAAAAGTTCCTCATTCTCAGAATAAAATTTAAATAAACAAACTATAGTTCACACTTGAGCCCCAGAGTTTCTCAGGCACAAACAACAGAAACAAACTGATGCATGCAATTTCAAACATATAAATGCAATTGAAGTAATTTTTTTGTTTTTCTCATCTCTGCTTCAATTGTATAAAGCAAAATATTAAAAACCTACGTTCATGTAGCTATACACTGAATACACCTAAGACGAAAGCAGCACAAGCAGCTGTTTATGACTTTAAGTGTATGGTGCAGCTTATGGGAATAAAGTAGAATATCTGCCTGTCTAGAAATGAATCAAAGGTAATGAAACTATTATTATTTATCTGTTTATGATGACTGTATTAAAAAGCAAGAAACTAACTTAAAATCAAATTTTTTATTTAATAACATCGTGTTTTTTGGACATTTTAAGTCTTGTGGCACAGTACTGAATGTATATTTTACCTCATATTTATATCATTGAGCAAATTCATATCACTATGGTCTCTCCTTACATATATGGGCTTAAGTGCTTGGATAGTTTCATAACAGGCAATGTGAACCCAAATGTTTCACAAAACTGAAACAGAAATAACTAATATAAAATAACTCATGACTTCATTAAGCAGTTTGCAGAACAAGGTGGGAAATAAACATAATTTTCTTCTTTCTCAAACTAGTCATACATTTTCTGAATTTACTTCACACTTACATATCATCCTTCAGCAGCATATTATCTAAAAGGAATTATTAATTTTAACTACACTTTTCTTCCAAAAAAAATTCTTATATTTTCCTTCTCTTGTATTGCTAAGCATGAAGACTGACTACCAAATTCGATCAATGGCAGGATATAGACAAGATACAAATGAGAGCTGTGCAATGCGTTTAGGGTTTGATTTGTCATAGGAACTGCAAGAAACTCAAGTGGAAAGCACATTAAGGCATTGTGTGGCACATGAAGAGTTTTAATATCCATCTCCTGTGAATTGTGGAACAATGCTTATTTGCATTCCATGTAAAAGTCACATAATGACATCTATGCAGAGGGGGACAGGCAGTTATTCTCTCTGCATGCCATCTGTGACTGGGATGGGAAGAAGAACTAATGATATGGCTACACTGTATGTCCTTTATCATACACTGCTCATGGAGTACATATCTACTTAAAGATACAATTTAAAGTAAACAACATACAGCTGTTCAATTTTCATCCAGCCATCCGAGTTTGGGTTTTTAGTGATTTACCATACAGTTTGCTTAAATGCTTGTTCATTCCTAATAACATCATCTTGTTCTAATTCCTCCCCATTGTTGTAGAAACGGGCCAAGTCATCAATTTACAAAGAAGACACTGGCAATGCGATGGTACACCCAGACAGATTAGTATAAAATTTCCAATTTTTAATAATAATCCTTCTATTAAATGACATATTTGAACTGACAGATATTTCAGCTTAGGACATTTGCATATTACCACTTCATCTTATCACCAGATAATATGCACACATGCTGGCATACTAGTTCTTGATATGATATAATATTTTAATAGAAACTACACACTTTTTTTTTTGGAGAATTCTATGAAAAGTGAATATTTTGTTATGCCAGTAACGTTTCCTGTTCCTATATTTGCTTGCAAATCAAAGATCTGGCATTGTCAGACCTTTTCTATATATTGTTTGTATTCAGATCTGTCTCTTTCTTCAATTTTCACATTGAAACTTAAATATAAACAGTACAGGTGTTACATCAAACAATGGAAAATCCAGGATGGAATGTAACAACACCAGAGAAGGAAAGTTGCTACTCACCATATAGCGGAGACGCTGAGTTGTTAGCTTTCGGCCATTAAGGCCTCTGTCAGCATTAGGCACACATACACACACACACACACACACACACACACACACACACACACACACAAACACTCACGCAAATGCAACTTGCACACACGTCTGCAATCTCAGAGAAATAAAACCACACTGACATTACATCCATAGTCATGGAATGGCCCCTTGCCTAGATCACTTTTTGAAGTAGTGATGCTGTATTCTATTCACCGATGGTGCACAAATTTTGAAGTTGTAGGCTAGCAATTCAAAGATTTTGGGTTGAAACCATGATTGGCATTAAATCTTTCTTTTGCATTTCATGTTACTCTTTCCTCTGCAGTAGCTTTATGTAGATGGAAAATGAAAATTTTACCTAGATCAGTGTTCCACATTAAATTGTAAGTAATGCATACTGTTTGTATGAGCTGGATTTTGAATAAACAAAAGGAAGTGGCAAACAGCTTTCCACAAACTCGTTGCATCATCACTATGAAAAAATGGTCACATTCGCCCCAGTCATTACTCTGATAACTACTTTAATTTACTTGCAATGAAGTAACTCCCAAAAATTAATAAAGTAATAGATAATTCAAAGGATGCTGAAATGACTGCAGGTAATGAACATATATAAAAGTAAGTTAATTGTGATCAACCCGATGCTTTCTCTGGAGATAAGCATGCTTCGCTAGCCTTTTTGTAATTGGAGATGGTAAGATCTTCCTTTCTTTTGAGTGGTGAGCCAGATGACGTATCAAGTTATTGTACACATACAACTGAACATGAATTCTTAACAATAATCTGACTTTTAGCACACAGAAAAAAGGCTTGCCATTGTTGAAAAAACATTAAATGCCACAAGAGAACTGTCAGGAAAATATGATTCATGATTACAATCCAAAATATTTACTTTTCAGTCTGATGTTTAAGAGAAAGACCTATCAGTCCAGATAAACTGCGTACAATGCCTATACATCACCTAATAACAAAAGTATACATAGCTAAATATAACAGAATTTAGAGTATAGATGTAAACAAACATGAAAATGCTGTTGTTCTGAAAAAATATGAAAAATGTGGTGGAGGAGAAAGGAACATATCCTTTGACCCCACAGAGCTCAAAAATAGTGGGCACAAATCAAGGGTGCCCGTGCTACAGTTTGTAGTGGGCAGCCTAGACTAGGGCGTATGGAGTATTTTAATATTTTAGAAGACGAATTACACCTTCAGACATCTATAAAAAAAAGTTTCAGTTTCGACTCTGTTAAAAACCAGCATAATACCTAACATGAAATCATGTTTTGAGAGAAAAAGCACCTGATCACACTGCATTTTTCCTTTCCCTGACAAATGGGGGTGCCCCCGGAACCAATGATAACAGAAGAATTCTATAAATACCTGGGGAGAAATATTACAAGATTAAATGGAAGAACTCTTAGGATATTGTTGCATATGTCATTTCAGTTATTCTTAGAATACTGTCAGTAAAATACCAAACCCAGGGTCAATAGTGCATATTTTATATTTCAGTACAGGTTCATTTGAGGCAAAACACCAGAAATTTATTACTAAGAGCCATTAACTTGTATATATACATTAGCAGTACCTAGTGGAAAAGTCTCTTTATCATTTACTTGTACAAGGGGCAAATAATCCTGACATCTCTGTCATTTTGACTCTGCTCTTCATTCTCTTAACCTGTGTTGAATGGATGAAAGACATTCTTCTGTACACTTTGAAATGTGAAGCAGAGTGTTACCGCATATTACTGATATTTAAATTTCAGTTGCACAGAATGGTTTGATTCTAAACTTTTCTCTAAAGAGCAAATACTTGCGGCAGTAAATGAATGAAGTTACCTGTGGGTCCTCTTTGTGAGGTCTACACTCAATTACTTTTGATGGCTGCTGCTTGGCCTGACTAGTAGCCGAGGGCTGTGCAGATCCTGGGGACTCACTGTTTTGCAACTGTAGACCCATAATCATGAATCCAGCTTCTGCACTGAATCTTCTGTTTCCGTAGCATGCAAGGGCTGCGCTGGAGACTTGGTGTTCTGCAGCTGTAGGCCTTTCATCAGATGCTGTTGCTCCAGCACAGAGTTGTTTGTCTCATTAAAATTTGAGGGCTGTATAGAACCTTGGTATCTGGTGTCCTGCAACTGCAGCTCCATAAGCAGATGATTTATGTTCTTGATCGACTTATCTGCCTCAGTACGGCAGGGCTGTGTTGGATGCTCTGTGTTCAGCAATTGTAGTCCCGTTATCAATTGCTGCAGCTGCTGCACTGAGCACTGTATTTGACTTACATGCACGCGTTGTGCAGATCCTGAGAAGTTGATGTCCTGTAATTTTAGATCGCTAATCAGCTGATGTAGCTCCAGCACCGAGTCCTTTATTCTTACTGTCAATTCTTTGATCTCTCCCACTTCCTGCTGCCTGTTGATGAGAAAAAGGTGAGAAGTTGAATATTTATCACGTAAGGAGCCCGAGAGATAATCTAAAACTAGGGAACAACAGACCTGCTGTTTTGTTGGATTGGCTGTAAGGTCCGCGTATAATTATAGAAGATTTTACGTCTGGCAGCCCTTTTCCGCTCTTTACGATTATTCATTTTCAACCAAAACATCTGAAAAACAAAAGTGCCTCTGCAGTAACGGGCAAGTGTAAAAACTACCATTCAGTTCATTTAATCCCATGGTGGAGTAAAATTAACTACCAGGAAAACTTAAGAGACATATCAAAATATAACAACTTTATACTAGAATTGAAAAGTCAAATTTTTCTGGTTGGCAAATTTAGAAATAGATCACACAGTGTTTAGGTCTTGTAGTGACTGATAATTAAACAGCGATACTTAAAAAGCCAAGAAAAATAGCAGCCTAATTAAAAAAGATTGTTTTCAACGTAAAATTATTGATTTAATTACTAGAATTAAATTCATGCTACTTACTTCTCCCGCTTCTTTTGCAACGTTATTCAATGAACTGAACGTACAGACTATTCTAGTATTGTCAAAGATATTATGTTATTTGCCACTATGGCCGCTTTTATCGTAAACAACAATAGTTGCGTCGTAAATTTTCATGTTAATAGTGACATTATATAACCAAAAGGCAGTTGCAAAGATTCCCTGCATTAAGCCTAAAATATGCATAAAAAGGGTTGTAATATGCTACCATATTTATTTTTATTATTATTGATGTAAAGAGACTAGACATACAAGGTCCGTCAACCCCCACCCCCCACCCCCCGGCCCACAAGGACGAAATCTGTGTATCCCATCTGTCAACATTTATAGTAAATCTCATGTGCAAGTGTGACAATGTTATCTGAATGTTTGAATAGCAAGCGGTGGTACGTGGGTAAAAGCATGGTATTTAGACGATAGGCTGTGGGGAAACAACCTAAAAACCACATCCAACTGGCCAGCTTACCACTTCTCAACGTTAATCCAAGAAGCAGATTCGATCCAGGTCAGACTCGTCCTCCCCCAATGTCCTGGAAATTAAATAACCTGTAGCAGTTGTGTTGAGTGACTGCTATGATTAGTAGTAAGTCTAGCTGTGGTAGGTAATTCACCATCCCAGGTGTGGCTGCATTCACGTGGTGGCAGGTGGCAGGCAGTGATATGTTGGGGGAACAGTGCTGGTTGTAAAAAATCCCTCTCTTTCGTCATAAGCCATAGCAGCAAAGATGGTACTGAGTTGGCAGCCAATGCCCTTTGTGACATGGTGTTGCCTCGGTCAGTAAAGTGTGCTGGTGTCAGTCCTGGTCCAGCAAATAGACAGCATGTGGTGTCTTTCCTCAGGTGATGGGGACATCTGGCATTGTGGTGCCATCACCACGCCAGCTGTAGCACTGCTTCATGAACAGATTAGAGTAGCCTGCATTGGACAGTGGACATGGAAGCTAGTCTCCCCCTCCCTCTCCCCTCCCTTGTTCAATATGAAGTATACTGGGTGAAGCAGGATAGTGGGATCAAATTGTGGGCCCCATCGCAAATGATGGCTGTTTAATGTGCCTGCACAGAGCAATGAAAAACAGTGACAGCCTGTGCCCAGACTGTTCGATCAACATTGTGAGTGTTTGCCTGCTCGGGCACTAAAGATAGTTGTCCCATGCTTCAGCTCTGGTCCACAATGAAAGCAACTGGCAGCAGATGATAGTCACCAAGCAGGAGGCTAGATTCAGACTTAGCAGAGGCAGTGGCCTGTGGCTAGTGATGGCAGTGTTCAGTGTTGGAGCTTGCTGACTGACATTGGCCCAAAGATTGATGTGAATCTCCCTTCGTGATTAGAGGCAGGCAATGACTAAGAATGAGTATGAAAATTTTGCAGTATATATGTGAGCCCGGTCTGCTAATGTTTCTGAGATCGCAGCTGATTCACATTCCAAGCGGAGGTGCAAGGCTCCACCAGTGGGCAACAATGACATCGTTGCTCCAGGTTTTTTTGTCACATCAGTAAATCGGCAGTCCTGGTGGCACTGTAATGGTGTTGCTACAACTCTTCTAGAAGGCCTGTGCGTCCGCAGTGTGTGGTCTAGTGTCTAGCAATACTGCCTCTGGATCATGGGGTCTTGGATTCAATTTTTGGCTGGGTTGGGGATTTTCTTTGCCTGTGGGCAGGGTGTTTGTGTTCTCCTCATTGTTTCATCATCATCATCATCATCATCATCATTCGTGACAGAGGCTAGACTGGACTGTCTAAAAATTATACTGTGCAAAAATTAGGGCTGTACGGGTGCTGATGACTGCGTAGTTCAGCTCCCTACAAACCAAACATCATCATAAGAAGTTCTGGCAGTTACTTCTGGAGAATCAGAAGCGAAACGGCATCATAAGAAGAGTGTCACACGATACCTCCATATATAGGACACAGAGAATGGATTCTGTGTATACCTATATGCCCCAGTGTCTTGCACACTGAATGTGCTCTAAAAGCATTTTCTCTGTTCTCAGACTGTAATGGACATCGTTATCCTTGTTGAGGCTCTCTAGGAATGATGTGGAGAAGGAGATTTGTGTTCACATATGGAACTGACGGGTTCTGGAGGGCCATACTTTGTGTCATGTAGGACCTCAATAGCCCCACATGAGTATCGCCTGGGAAGGCAGATACATTATTTTGTCAGCTCTGCAGGACCATACAGCTATGTCACATACCTTCAGTCAGGAAATATGTTTGTTTGTAGAATTAAAAGTATCCAGACTGACATAGTATCAATACTAGGAATAAGAACAATCTACATACAGACCTAAAATCACTTACCTTGGTTCCAAAAGGGGTCAAATATTCAGGAACACACATTTTCAATAAATTGCCAGAAACCATTAAAAACTTGGTTTCAGATAAAACACGGTGTAAACAGAATTTGAAAGATTTTATGGTAGGCAACTTCTTCTACTCTGTAGATGAATAAAGAGACTGTTAAGTCAGCTTAAGTAAAAATGTCTGTTCAAAATGGTTCAAATGGCTCTGAGCACTATGGGACTTATCATCTGTGGTCATCAGTCCCCTAGAACTTAGAACTACTTAAACCTAACTAACCTAAGGACATCACACACATCCATGCCCGAGGCAGGATTCGAACCTGCGACCATAGCGGTCACGCAGTTCCAGACTGAAGCGCCTAGAACCGCACGGCCACACCGGCCGGCAAATGTCTGTTAGACTTCACTTTTGACAGCACTTGGTCACAACAGTCAAGGTTAGGTATTTTGAGTATGATAAATTTATTAATAGTGCATAACAATGTTTTATTCTGACAGGATGTTAACTCTGTAAATATTAGCTGTTCCAGTTTAGCGCATTGTATTCACCTATTTTGACAATTTCCTGACAAATAATCAGGGTAGTAAGTATTATATTAAAATGTTTTATGTTTTTACGCCGGCCGGTGTGGCCGTGCGGTTCTGGTGCTTCAGTCTGGAACCGCGTGACCGCTACGGTCGCAGGTTCGAATCCTGCCTCGGGCATGGATGTGTGTGATGTCCTTAGGTTAGTTAGGTTTAAGTAGTTCTAAGTTCTAGGGGACTGATGACCACAGATGTCAAGTCCCATAGTGCTCAGAGCCATTTTTTATGTTTTTATGTTATACTTTATGACATGTTCCAGACCACCCACGAGAATGATTTAATTTTTTGGGTCTATGGAACGAAAACTGAATCTAATATAATCTACTCTAATCTGTGAAATGACTTCTGGAGCACCACAGACTGTTGCAACTTCATTTGAAGTGGCAGCAGAGAGTGGGGCACTGACAGTAGGTGCACCCAGTAACGACAGTCGGCACAGTAGTGGCACCATGCCTCAAGAGGCGCACGTAGTTCAGCGCCTGCTATACAGTTTCCCAGGGTCGACTGGTGTGCTGGCGAAGGCGTACGCCAGAACATTCCTCCCCCCTGAAACGAAAATGGTTCAGATGGCTCTGAGCACTATGGGACGTAACATTTGAGGTCATCAGTCCCCTAGAACTTAGAACTACTTAAACCTAGCTAACCTAAGTACATCACACACACCCATGCCCGAGGCAGGATTCGAACCTGCGACCGTAGTGACCGCCCCCCCTCCCCGAAACGCTTCACCGTTGTAGTGTACTGTAGGTGCGAACGACAACAGGGGGGGGGGGGGGGGGAGGCAGGAAGTTGGACATAGAGATGAGCTCGGAGCTGTAGCGGTGGAGGATGGCATACTCCCAGCCATACCCTGCCATTTGGCTTGCGAGAGCGGAGGAACGTCCTCTCAGAAACACTGTTCGGGATATATGTCCAGTCCTTAGGGCGTCTCCTAGGGCGATGACAGGGACGGTGACGACAAAGGGGATTTCGGGTTCAAGTCCCTCGGGACGGAGAGTGACGACAACGATGGCGAGGACGTGACGTCCATTGTCTTGTCCTAAGGTGCTGTGGAGGCACCGGAGGACGGCTGCAAATGCCGTGTGGTCCCGCGAGCCCGTGAATCTGGGTGAAGAAAAGCAGCAGAATCACGGGCCAAACGACAAATGCGAATTTGATTCCAGTGACGCGCTACAAACCATCGGGACCTGCAATTAGATGCATATTTGTGCCAATGCGTTTCTGGATCTCGCCTCGTTCCGAGCGCTGACGTCGGCCAAAAGCCCTGTAAAGAGCCACATCATGCGGTGCAAAGCGTCACTTGCGGACCATCGGCGGCACCGGATGCTGCTGTGCGTGGAGCAAGTGAAGCAGTGTCAGATGGCGACGGCCATGCAGAAGTTCCGCCGGTGATGATCCGTCGCGTGGGTGGGAGAGATAGGAGGAGAGAAAGAGTTGCAGCGCATGTCCCCGTGTGTTGGAGGAGCGAAGCTTGGCCATCTGTTGTTTAAAAGTGCGTACGAAGCGTTCTGCTTGGCATTTCGTTCGCACAACTATTCAAAGTCATGTGACGTCAACTGAGGTCCGTTGTCCGTAACAATGGCTTTAGGCAATCTTTCATGCAAAAAATTGAGGGAAACAGTAGAAAGGTCCTACGTGATGTGGTAGAGTTCATAGGTACCGCAAATGGAAACTTGCTAAAAGGGTCTATCACAGTAAGCCAACGTGTGTTCCAGAATGGTCCTGTTAAGTCGATGCGCACTCGTTACCGTGGCGATTGAGTCTTAGGCCAAGCTTCGAATGTCCGTTGCGGAGCTGAATGGTTGTCAGCGCATGTGACGTCATCCATTCAATGAAGGCGTCCATGCCCTGCGAAGTGCAATGCCCGCGCGCTATCTGTTTACTTACCCACACGCAGTTGTCCACTGTCAGATTGTACAAAGATCACACATCGTTGCACTGAAAGGTTATGCTGACGAGCAAATTAACGGCGCACTACTGAGTTCTGAATACTTGTTTAATGTGCGAGGTCAAGACGTGCGAATGTAATGCAACAAAATCTTCAGATCAGGGTCCGCTTTTGTGGCCTGTGCAATTTTTCTGTAGTTCAGTGGAAAAGACTGCAGCAATTCAGAGTCCTGCGCATCGATCTGGCAACAAGATGCGTCAAAGGAATCAAAATAAGAGTCGGGGCCGATCGGAAGGCGAGAAAGGGCGTCAGCACGGTCATGCTTTGCTATAGGTCTCTACATAATTTCGTACTGATACGGGGTTGGAAGCGAAGCCCAATGTTGCAATTTTTGACCAGTACGTGTAGCACCCTACTTTGACGGCTGAAACAAGGACTGCAAAGGCTTGTGATCTGTCACTATTTATGGAACTTGCGACCAAACAGATAGTCATGGAATTTTGTCACACCATACACAACGGTGAGAGCTTTTTTGTCAATGTGTGAATAACTGCACTGAATTTGAGTTAACAACTTTGAGGCAAAAGCAAAAGGTCTGTCTTGTGCACCACTTTCGTGCAAAAGCACAGCACCGATTTCGTAAGAGGAAGCGTCTACTTGCAAAATCACTGGTTTGGCAGGATCAAAATGTTCTAAACATCTGTCAATGAGCAAGGCATTTTTGAGTTTCTGAAATGCGTCGTAGCACTCTTTGGTCCACACGAAAGGTACACTTTTCTGATACAAGCAATGCAACAGGGCTGCGATATGTGAAGCGTTCGGGCTGAAACGAATGTAGTGTGTCAACTTGCGTAGCACTGATTGCAGTTCAAATGGTTCAAATGGCTATGAGCACTATGGGACTTAATATCTGAGGTCATCAGTCCCCTAGAACTTAGAACTACTTAAACTTAACTAACCTAAGGACATCAGGCACATCCATGCCCGAGGCAGGATTCGAACCTGCGACCGTAGCGGTCGCGCGGTTCCAGACTGACGCGCCTAGAACCGCTCGGCCACACCGGCCGGCTGATTGCAGTTCAAATACATTGTGAGGAACAGGTAGGTCACAGACTGCAAGCAAATGAGATTGGAAGGGGTGCACACCCTGACTGCTTATCACATGACCGGCCGATGTGGCCGAGCGCTTCTGGGTGCATCAGTCTGGAACCACGCGACCGCTACGGTCGCAGGTTCGAATCCTGCCTCGGGCATAGATGTGTGTGATGTCCTTAGGTTAGTTAGGTTTAAATAGTTCTACGTTCTAGGGGACTGATGACCTCAGATGTTAAGTCCCATAGTGCTCAGAGCCATTTGAACCACATGACCTTAGCACTGTAGTTCTGTCTGAAAAAAGTCGCACTTGTCGAGACGGCACTTGAGTCCTGCATCTGACAACATTCGAAGAAGACCACGCAAATTGGTAAAGTGTTGCTCTGGCGTATGAGCTGAGACGACAATATCATCTGGGTAGTTCAAACAGAACGGCACTTGAGCAGTCTGCTGTTCAAAGTAACGTTGAAAAATGGGGCTTGCGGCGGCACTGCCGAAGGGCAAACGCAAATACTTGAACAATCCTAAGCGTATAGTAATAACAAACACTTTCTGTGATTCCTCATCTAGTGGTGTTTGCAAATAAGCATCACGCAGATCTGTCTTAGAAAAGTAACGGTGTGCGCCAAGCTTGTCCATAAGATCCTCTGGGCGAGGCAACGGATAAGTATCAATTATTGTCTATGGACTGACTGTAGTTTTGAAGCCAACGCAAATTCGATTGCGACCGGAAGTCTTGGGCATCAAAACCAATGGACTTGCCCACTGACTAGCTGTGAGCCTCGTAAAGCAATGGGAACGGGTCCAGCCCGGAAAAACTTATATACTTATATGGATATGGTGTCTGTTCTTTCGGACATGTCCTGCAGCCGTCTAGAACGAGATTAGAATTATATTAATACCGTCAGCTGAGCACAGGCGTTGATATAGATCAACGGGGACATGTGAAAATGAGTGCCCCGACCGGTACTCGAACCCGGGATCTCCTGCTTACAGGGCAGACGCTCTATCCATCAGAGTCACCGAGGGCACAGATGATAGTGCGACTGCAGGGACTATCTCGCGTACGCCTCCCGCGAGACTCACATTCTCACATTGTATGTCCACACACTACATTCGTAGTGTCCCACCCCAACACACTCATTACTCGTGGAAGACATTCTTCTTCCAAGTCCCGTAAGAGTTCGGGGAATATGTGTGCATCGGCACAGAAGAAGAAGGTCATGACCGGTATCGCCAGAACTATATACTTAGATGGATATGGTGTCTGTTCTTTCGGACATGTCTATATCTATATCCATACAAGGTAAGAATGTCTCTTGATTGCGACACAGTAAATTTCACTGTCCTAGTGTGAGATTCGTAAGTGGCGGGCAAATTACACTGTCCGAAGTACTGGGATTTCCTGTCCGTCGTTCGCAGCGAGGCGCCTTCTAGATTTTGACAGCCGTGGTGAGCCTAACTGTTCAAACATGGCACGATTAAGCAGAGTTACAGAAGCACCTGTGTCCAATTGAAAGTCAACACGACGACCAGCAATTTGTAGTTTTACAAATAGTCTGTTGGAATGGCGTCGCACTGCACTGGGGCGAGACGAGGGCACTACCTTACTTGACTTACTGTTAGAACCTGTAGTCGGTTTCGAAAACACTGCATTCACAGAATGTGCGTGAGACCTGTTGTTGTGAGAGCGGACAGAATTGGCGTTCTTTTGTCGTTGCGAGCAAACGGGCAATCTTTCCGCTTATGGCGAGTAAAACAGCTGGGGTAAAATTACACGAGATTTACAGGCCTGCTTACTTTACCATCCTGTCTGTGCGTCTGTGCGCTCGCTTGTTGTGGCGGCTGAGTGGGGCGGACGCGGGCAAGAGGCGACTCGACCCGACAAATCGGAACCTGATCTCTGATGGAGTGAAATCAATCACTATATCGTGGACTTAATGCCTGTTGCCATCTCAACATATCGAGAGATGATTTATTTTTGCTAATATGTGACGTTAAGCACTTAAATTTTTTCCACACTTCTTGATTATGATGCTGACACTAAAAGAATAAACAGTGTAAAAAGCAGCAAAGCTACAGAAAAACGGAGAAAAGCCGCCCATACTGTCGCTGTAAGTAAAAAACTAAATTTACGTCCATATCGACAGATGAACAATAGTCATGGCGATGCATTAAAGTGTGTTCCATCTTCTTGTCATAGAGCCAGCACCCAGCATTATTTTAGAAATAGTGAAATAACTGCCAGAAACCGTCTGAAGATGAACCTAAAAACGTTCGAAAACCGGTTCATTGAATAAAACATAATTATTCAGATAACTGACTGGTTGTAGTTTCATGTAACTTATTTACATTCAATTAACAGTCACGGATTCTAAAATATCTGTAATGAATAAGCTTAATCTATAGAAAAACACCGAGCGAGGTGGCGCAGTGGTTCGACACTGGACTCGCATTCGGGAGGACGACGGTTCAATCCCGCGTCCGGCCGTCCTGATTTAGGTTTTCCCTGATTTCCCTAAATCTCTCCAGGCAAATGTCGGGACGATTCCTTTCAAAGGGCACGGCCGACTTCCTTCCCCGTCCTTCCCCAATCCGATTAGACCGCTGACCTCGCTGTCTACCGATGATCTCGCTGTCTGGTCTCCCTCCCCAAACAACCCAACCCCTATAGAAAAACTTCTGTGCAAATCCATATGTTTTTTGGGTTCCAGGATAAGAGTAGCTGAGCCTTGCACAGAGTTTGAACGCAGCGCTCAATTTGCACCATTATCCCCAGAACCGATATGGCTTCCTGGTTCTGAGTCGACTTGATGGATTGAAGGTGCGGCTTCCTGTGCTTGTACCATAGGGCTGAGTGCTGTGTGTGGGGTACCCACAAGAGGTTTTTAGATTAAACGACTCTCCAACCAATCCACGTAACTACGGCTGTAGGAGACCTAGAAGTATTAGAGTGAGATCCAAAGGAATATGGCCCCCAGGGGAGAATATTAAAGCCCTACTTAACTGGCGAAGCATTTGCAACAATGTGCTAGCGTTTGAAGTGCTCTTGAAAAGCAGTGAAGCTCACATAATACTAGATACAGAGAGTTAAACCCTGAAGTTGTTAGCAGTGTGTATGTGGGGAAAATTTAAGTGTATGTCGAAAGGATGTGGCATAATGGGAAATGGAGGTCGTGTATTTGTTGCTGTGGGGCAAGTCACTTAAATCCACCAAGATAGAAATTGGAAATTGAAGTTGCATGCGAGATTGTTTGGGCAAGATTCAGGGGTGGGCACAAAATTGTATCTGGATCCTTCTATCGACCAGACTCTACTCCAGATGTAACCGAAAACTTTACAGAAGACCTCTTTTCACTTGTACCTAAGTACCCAGTCATACTGTAGTCATCGGAGGAGCCTTTAATAAACCATGAATTGGGAAAATTACAGTATTGTTTGTGGCGGGTGAAACAAGACATTCCGTGAAACATTACTAAATGCCTTTGAAAGGTGGGTACCCGTTGGACACACCATCTTTCACCCCCTGTTAATTAATAGTCCATGCAGAGGCATTGCAGCCATCCCAGCTACATAGTGAGCCATCAGGACGAGTAACTGTAAGAATGACAGGGGAATGACAAGGTTTGTTTGCCACTAGCGATAATAGTTGGTTATCTTTGACGTTGTGGAGCGATGTTACTCGGCGGCTGCAACTGAGTATCGGTGTTGGCTTCTCGGTCAGCAACAGCGTATCTGTAACAGTTGGGTTCATCATTGATTAGTGTCCGATAGATTGTATACCGGATTCACAGTGCAGGGTGGTTTTGGCGGTTTGTTTGTGCGTTACTGTGCGAGCTTGTCGGGTTCCCTGCTGTAGACTGTTGGTCGGCTGTGATCAGCAACTGGCATATCCAGTCAGTGTTGCTGATGTGCACGGGCTTGCCGATGTTGTCGCTTGTGAGTGTATGTCAGCTCGCCATAGGTGGTTATGCCCCAGCTAGCAGTGTCTTTGGGCGCTTATGATTCTAACTGTGCTTCGACCTCTTGATTTCGCAGAGCAAGGACGAAAGGATTGTTCGAGTGTCTCTAGTTCCTGTACAGTCGTGTGGCGAGGTTTTTGAATACTTACTTGAGAGTTTCATGGCGGTATTTATTGTGAAGATCCGCCGTGCGGGTGAGTTGTGGAACGTTGCTAATCATGCATAGCACTTTGTTCTGTATGATCTGCAAGCAACGCAGGCGTGTAGGAGCTGCATAGCCACAGACGGGGGCCGTGTACGTCATCAGAGGTATAATCATCATCATGTATATGGACCTCGACACCCACTATTTAGTGTACTTTCTCTGTTGAGCGTTGGCAGAGTTAATTGAGCCTCACGTGCGCTCTATTGGCAACGTATTCTATGTGGTTCCCCCTTTCTGGTCCAGCCAGACACCGAGGTATCTCACTTTCTCTCGGAAACGTATTATGTGTGCCTGTTGTCTACAGTGTTGATGTTCGCTCAGTAGCTTCGGTCTGCATGTGAACAAAATTGCTTCGCACGTCTCGACGTTTACTTTAATACGCAATCGTTCTAACCAAGGCCTCTGTAATCGTGAATTTAAGTCCGATTCTTTCCAGTCTTGCGCAAGGACAGCTGTGTCATCCGCGTAGAGGGCTAATGTCATGTTTTGTGTTGCTGGAAAACCATTAATGTAGAGGTTGAACAAGATGGACCCCAGAATGCTTCCCTGGGGTACTCCAGCTTGGATACTGAGTTATGTCGATTGTTTGTCCTGCAAATCAGTGTTGAAATATCTGTTCGTGAGACATGAGTGTATGAGACGTACGAGTCCATCGGGAAAACCAGCATCGCTTAGTCTGCGTATAAGACCGTTGTGCTAGAGACGTTCGAAAGCTTTTTCGATGTCCAGGAACACGGCCCCTGTGGCTTTTTTCGTGTTGTAGCCGCGTGTTGTAGTTCGACTACGTGGAGGAGTTGTGTTGTTGAGTGGTTATTCTTAAAGCCGAATTGCCCTAGTCTTAGGGTGTCATTGGCGATGAAGTGCCTAATAAATCACTTTAGTGTTACCTTCTCAACAATCTTGCTGAACAAGCACAGCAGACTGATGGGTCGGTAATTTTGTCGGAGGGAGTGGTCTTTTCCTAGCTTCCTCAACATAGGGACCTTGACTGACTTCCAAAAGCCACGAAATCTTGGTTTTTAAGGTGGCATTCGTTATGTGTGCAAGGTATTCTGTGGCTCAATCCGTAGACTCTTGGAGAACATGGTTTTTAATGCCATCGCGATCAGAGGCTTTCCTAGCATTGGTATGCTTAATAGCCCCAGTAATTTGATTTGTACTAGTACGTCTGATTTCGTCGTGCTTGGGCTGGGCTACAAGTTGTGTAACCTCCTGGTCCGTTTCAAGTGTGAATACTGGCTCTGAAGGAGCCAAATTCTGCATGAAGCAATCTGTAAGTGTTGCGGCCATAAGCTGCGTTCTCCTTCGCGGGCTATGTAGGGTCGTCTAGTCCTTCGAGAGTAGGAATGTAATGTTTCTTTCTGGTGAAGTATATGGCTAGCTTCCACACGCCAGGACGTGTGATATCTGCGCTGCGAGTTTCTGCCCCCGTTGCTCGTTTCTAAATGTTTGTATTTTCTCCTGTATTAGTCCCTGGTGTCTGTTAACGTGCATTTTATAGAACGGGAGCCTGGTACGCTGCGAGTATCTCCTGAGGCGGTTTCTCATTGTGAAGGGACCAGGATTTCCTGGGGCAGGCCATCGATTGTTGTGTTGTATGTGGAATGGCGTCAAACATAGCGTCTTGTATAGCAGTAGTGAGAGCCTATACGCCTCATCAATTTGTTGCGTGTTGTTAATTTCATTATCGTCCGGAATACGACTATTAAGCGTTTCCTTGAACAGAGTCCAATTCGCGCGTTGCTAGTTCAGTATTCTACGTGGCTGTGCGTCCTGCAGTGTTTCTTCCGTGTGCAGTATTACAGGCATATGGTCTGAGTCCGGATCGTTTTCAACCGCAAGGTTGAGTGTACATGTGATGCCCTTGATGAGGGCTATGTCTAACACATCTGGCCTGAGTCTGGCCTGTGCTGGCACGTACGTGGGGATGTCTGGCCCAAGTGTAATGTAGTTTCAGCCTAGTACACGTTTGTATAGTTTCTTGCCGTTGGAGTTACGTATTCGTGAATTCCATTCGAGATGTTTTGCGTTTAAATCTCCAGCGGCGATTAACCACTGTGCTATGTTGAGAACTGTACTGATATCGCGTGTTGCTACGTTTTTAGGTGGACCAAACAACGAGATCATCGGTCCCATTAGATTAGGAAACGATTGGGAAGGAAGTCAACCGAGCCCTTTCAAAGGAACAATCCCGGCATCTACCTGAAGCAATTTAGGGAAATTACGGAAAATCTAAATCAGGATGGCCGGACGCGAGTTTGAACCGTCGTCGCCGCGCGTGATTAGCCGAGCGGTCTCAGGCGCTGCAGTCATGGACTGTGCGGCTGGTCCCGGCGGAGGTTCGAGTTCTCCCTCGGGCATGGGTGTGTGTGTTTGTCCTTAGGATAATTTAGGTTAGGTAGTGTGTAAGCTTAGGGACTGATGACCTTAGCCGTTAAGTCCCATAAGATTTCACACACATTTGAACATTTTTTGAACCGTCGTCGTCCCGAATGTGAGTCCAGTGTGCTAACCACTACACCAGACTAGAGTGGGGAGAAGCATGAAACCGGTCTTCGCACGAATGATGACGACAACGACAACAACAAAAACGTGAAAGAGGTATTAACTTCCTGATTAACATCGTTGTACAGTGGGATGTTTAAATTAGTTATGCTTTTGAAGTTGCGTTCGCTACACAAATTTGCTGGTTATCGTAGTCTCTATTGAAGGTGACATATTTGTGCTATCCATGTCCGTCTGAAATTCTAAAATTAAAATCTTTAGTGTAATTGATTCAGTGATTACTAGTAGGTGTTGTACACAAGAACGAAGTTTTAAGAAGACATCCAGTTAACGCACAGGATTCAAAATAACTGATGGTTAACCACTCGCTATTTTTTTTTAGATAAATTGCTTTGATTGCCAAAATATATGGATGTTTCTTGGACCTAATGATTTGAAATTAAATACTCCTGTAATTAAATCAGAATATCCAGTGAGTTAGGGAAGCCTGAAAATAATCACATAATCACTACTGTTAAGCACTTGTTTCTCTGAAAGAACCTATAATCTCTTTCCCATCTGGTAGAGATGCATTATCTTCGGTTGGGAACTGCAAAGGCATGTCTTAAGCAAGTCTGTGAAAGTCTGATCTTAGTCAGCCAATCGCATTGCTTGGCGTAGAGAATCAGTTAGCAAGGCCCGCATGGCTTGTGGACGAAAGAACACATTCTACTTTCCTGCCTACTGTTTCATGGACTTGCTGACCTGTTTAGTATAAACGCATTGTCTTTTGGTAAATCAATTGAACACAAAGGAAGGACATCTTATGGATTATGGTGAGATGGTTGTTCGCTGACGCTGCCTTTGCGTTTTTATATATATGTAGCAATGAAAAAGGTTCCGTTCGAAGTCCGCACAGTCCAGAATCGGTATTCAAATAAGAAAAAATCGCTATGAGCATTGAGGCAATCATCCCACCGATGCATCCTTCTGAAGGTACCCGTTTGCCAAAACACTTGTCCTGCTGCGTGGAGAAGTCCGTAACTGCCTACTGCACATCCTCGTCTCACAGGAATCGTTGACATTTCAAGGTCTGTTTTAAGGGACCGATAGGGTGATAATCGAATGGGGAGAGGCCAGGACTACAGGGCGGGTGATCGATTGTCTCCCACTTGAGTTGGCGTAACTTCTGCGTTACGAGATTTGTGATATTGGGACGTGCGTGATTGTGAAGCAGTAGCACTCCTCGGTGCACCATTCCACAACGGTGATTTTCGACAGGCATGCTGTCCCACAAACATTCTTCTTCTCGACGGATGTTTTGACGTACTATCCTTGATTTAGCTCTTAAGATTTATCTCTCGCAGACATTACTTGAAAACAAAAACTGTTGTACGCATTGTATTTGTAATTCCAAGAGATAATGCATCAAACATATATACAGCAACGTTTACTTAATTTTGAGAAGCGCTCAGTGTCCAGCGGCGAAAAGATGTTGCGTAATATCCAAGGTCCATAATTTGAAATGATTCAGCATGGAGATAATAGTTCTTCCGTCTCATTTATTGTTTTATTCATCCTTTCACATAACATTTAACACGTGTTTCCAAAATGCCACAAGTAATTATGAAAGCATAAAAATTGGAGTTCGCTGCAAATTCCAAAGAGTTCCTCTAGATATTAACTCAAGCTAAGTTGAGAACAGATGACGCAATTCGCGCCAATCAAGCACAATGTAAGTCAAGTATTATATTCCAGAACATACCATAAGTCAAAATAACATTAAGATAAGCCGGCCGGAATGGCCGAGTGGTTCTAGGCGCTACAGTCTGGAACCGCGCGATCGCTACGGTCGCAGGTTCGAATCCTGCCTCGGGCATGAATGTGTGTGATGTCCTTAGGTTACTTAGGTTTAAGTAGTTCTAAGTTCTAGGGGACTGATGACCTCAGCAGTTAAGTCCCATGGTGCTCAGAGCCATTTGAACCATTAAGATAACTTCCGTTTTTAGATTGTTCATCAGATACGTATTTGCGTGAAGAATTTTAGTAATAATATCTGACAACAAAAGTAACAAAATTTGAAAATGTAAAAATCAGGGTTCCCTGTTACGTTGCAATATCGATTACGTATCGATAATAAAAATAAATAAAAATCTCAACAGAAGTGTATAATTTATTGGCATTTAAACCAGAATGATAAAAATAGTAAAATGAATGTTGATTTATTTTTAGAGCATTTTCTGTTAATTATTTGCAAACTAATTTCCATGATAATTAGAAAACTCTGTAAACGTGCACAGATATAAAGTATATAATTTACGTACGAAAACCAATTCGAGATGGTAGCGTACAGTTCGCTAATTGAGCAGAAGTTCCAATAAGACTGGATTCATTGTAATGTCTATCGTTGTGTGCCCTTCGGCATCCAAGAACAGAAAAATAGCACAGTGGTCCCGTTATGACGCATTTGGTAATAATGTCGCCATAATTGACGTTTCTACATTTACCGCCCGCAAGTCGGAAAGACACGGATATCACACTAATCCATTTCCTACGTGTCTGTGCTTACATACCTGCAACGGAGTCACGCTACGTTGCATATACGCTGCAACAACGATCTAAAACAGAAACTTTTTGATCGCCCCTTGTACGTTGCGTGGAACATAAGATTTATTTACGCGAGATACTTCGCAGTTGCGTTTCATGTGGTCATTGCTAGCCCTTTATTCGAGTTGACGTTTCTGTTAGAACGCGTGGGAATCAGTATATAATTTCTATCGTGATATGCTTTGCAATTCTGTCTCATCTAAACGATGCTAGTTCTCTATTCGAGTTCACGTTTTTGTTAGGCCACTTGGGAATCACTATCTGATTTCTGTTCAGTCATCAGGGTCTGCAAGTTACTTATCGTTTTTCCAGTCACAAAATAATATTATGTGCGTTAATGTGGATACAGGATTACATGTCGCTGTCTTTTGTATGCGTATGATCATGTAAAGTCACGTGGTCAGCTGAAAGGCATTTGTATGTAAGACATGAGATTCTGTATTCAGTTTGTGCACAATATGTATTTACGGATTCCGTATTCATGTAGTGTGGGATACTTAGAAGGTTCCTTTTCCCTCATGTGATCTATGTTCGAATCCTTGGATGTGTTTACTTACTAACTCCGTTAACGAACAAGCTACATCCGTTTTCATTATACTTAAGAATGGGAGGGTTCAAATGGTTCAAATGGCTCTGAGCACTATGGGACTTAACATCTGTGGTCATTAGTCCCCTAGAACTTAGAACTACTGAAACCTAACTAACCTAAGGACATCACACACATCCATGCCCGAGGCTGGATTCGAACCTGCGACCGTAGCAGTCGCGCGGTTCCGGACTGAGCGCCTAGAACCGCTAGACCACCGAATGAGAGGGAATAAACTGCCTACAACAGTGGTGGTAAAATAAAATTGTCAGCTAGCAAGGAAAGTATGCGTTGCAGTGGAGCTGTAAGACACGTGGTTGCAGTGATAAGTGTTACGTCCTCGCTAATGGACGCAACTCGAGCCGGTGCGCTTAAGACAGTTTCCTACTGGCGCCACGAGCGGCCCTCTGAAGTTGGCCGCCAACCACAAGCGCGACCCAATCAGCAAACTGCGCTGCGCCGCAAATGAGATGGACTTCCGCGTTGTGATAAACGGCGGCCACAGGCAGCAACGGGCTTCAAGTTCGGCGCTGGCGTGCCAGACTTAGTATGGCGTAAGAATTTCGGTATTTTGCTATTGAACGATCTCACTTCAGTTTATTGGGCGTTGTAGGATGCAGTGTACAATACCATTTGCAGTGCACGACTCACAGGTATGAGGAGTGGTCCATCAACACAGGTAGAGAGTAGCTATTTGAGCTCTGTTGTAAAGATTATGGTTTCAGTTTATCTTGGTTTAGCTTCAGTTTTTTTAAAGTTAAATGCCCTTAGTTATATGTTGCGCTATGAGAAAGTTCCTATTCACTACAGCGTATGAAGTTAATCAGATCGTGTTTTTGTTCACTAATGGCTAAATTTCATATGAAAGGAAACGTTTCAGAGCATTAAAACTTGGTGCATAGTACATTATAAACTCACAATTTAAAATCTAAAGTAGTGACAGGCTTTCAAAGTATATAAGAAAGAATTTTATTTAATTTTATCTACAACAGCCTTTTTATTTCCTCAAGTATCAAGTAACAGCACCATATTTCTCTCAATATATAGTTAAAATATTCCATAAGAAATATTTATAAAATGTATTTCCCTAGATAGCTAGTGTACATTACAAATGGCAACCTCAAAATATAGGTAACCTCTTACCCCTGGCGCTGCACTGTGAAACTCTCTTATCCATGTAGGTGTGTCATTTTGCTAATAAGTAAAGGTCAATACTGTGGGTTAAAGTGATGCAGACTGCCGCTAGAGATGACAAGGAAGCCACTTTCCAACTGTTTACAGGGTGTCCATAATTAAAATTCCAATTTCAAAACGCTGTTGAATGATCCTTACGTTGCCATCCATGGAGAGTGAAATGAGACGTCAGGACGGCAGTAGATTTGTTCAGTTAATTTCATTATTCCAGCCCTCGCCCACAGTACATCACGAACAGTTTGGTGGAGGCGTTCAGTTGCCTCTCTTGCGAAACAATAGACGTCTGGCATTGCTGACAGCGGAAAGAGCGGGGCCGAGAAAGGCATCACTTGAATGCCACGGTCATCGACGTTTCCAGTTGCGATTGTGGTGACAGTGTGATGGAGCAGCTGACGATGGCTGTCAACTTCCTCCAGTGAGTCAGTGGCTCCTTCATTTCTCAGGGCAGGTGACCCTGCCTTGTGATCGTGCAGCGCACCCCAGACTGCATTCCGAAATGTCGCTCCAGGTGTCACAGGCTGTGTGAATGAGAGAAGAATTGATATGGTACACGAATGACTGACTACTTACACACTTCAGACTACGTTATTTTACGGTTTACGGCACATAATCCAAACACTTCTAGCGTATTGCAGTGCCAGCTGTTGCTGTACGGCGCTCAGCTGGCTCTGCTTCGTAACGCCAGTTGGCTGTGTTTTGCTTTGCAGCACTTAACACTATCACCCACCTCCGGCTGGCTCTGTTGCGACTCACTTCCACTCTGGCATATTTTTTGACCGAATACGGTGGACATGCTACAACGCCTTAGAAAGAGAAGCACTGCTCAGAATGACGTCAAATTTCATCAGCACACAGGGGATACGTCGTGGAACAAAAAAGTTAATGAAAATTTTGCTAATAGATGTGGTGTAAGCGTCTTAACGTAATGGGGATCGACTAGAAATGACACATGAATCACAATGTGCAGCTATTGTTCTGCACGCTACGCATCGCGTACTGTTCAATGTATGTGACTGCACAAGTTCGAGGTATTGCCACACTGGATGTGAAAAATTGATTTTTATCTGTCCTGAGTCCAAAAACACCATAAAAAGCAAAATACATCGCTTTTTAATAGTCCTGGGGCCAAAAACCGCATAAGAAGCAAAATGATATTGGTTTTGTCGTGTCGTGAGACCAGCACAAGATATGTTCCATATGCTGTCCACCGTTGTCTGCCATTAGTTGAAGTTGAGAAACAGCATGCTCCATAACAGATCTGAGTGTCTCTGAGATCACGTTCAGAATGCGGTGCGCAATGCATGCCTTCAGTTCAACTACGTTCGTAACTGGAGCACTGAACACATCTTTCAGACAACCGCGCAGACTGAAGTCACAGAAACGAAGATCAGATGATCTGACAGTCAGGCTTGAAGTAAACGACGCTAATAATCCTAGAATTTCCGAAATGGCTCTGCAGCAGCCACTTCACTGACTGTGTAATGTGTGTAGAGCCATCGTGCATAAAAATGAACCTACCCACAGATCCACGCTGTTAAATAGATGGAATGACGCTGATGCGCGAAAGACTCTTACGGCGTTTACTAGTTGCAGTACAGGTAACAGGACCCACAGGACTCATCTCCTCGAAAAATACGACCCTAAGATAGACGATGCTGTCAGCCTACACCACACAGTTGGTTGGGTTGGATTGTTAGGGAGAAGAGACCAAACAGCGAAGTCATCGGTCTCATCGAATTAGGGAAGGACGGGGAAGGAAGTCGGCCGTGCCCTTTCAGAGCAACCATCCCGGCATTCGCCTGGAACGATTTAGGGAAATCACAGAAAACCTAAATCAGGATGGCCGGACGCGGGATTGAACCGTCGTCCTTCCGAATGCTACACCACACAGTCACCTTTGCAGGATAAAGTAGCACCAGCTGATGTGCATGTGGATTTTCTGTTGCTTATATTCTTCAATTATGTGTACTGACATGTCCTTGGAGATGGAAATGGGCTTCGCCTGTCCTCAGAATGTTCCACGGTCATTTATTGTCCACTTCCATACGAGTAAGAAATTTCAGAGCGGACATCTGTCTTGCTAGCAGAACAGCAGGAAGCAACTCCTGAAAATGGGTGCCGGCTGCTGTGACCGAGCGGTTCTAGGCGCTTCTGTCCGGAAACACGCGTCTGCTACAGTCGCAAGTTCGAATCCTGCCTCGGGCATGGGTATGTGTGATGTTCTTAGGTTAGTTAGGTTTCAAAAAAATGGTTCAAATGGCTCTGAGCACTATGGGACTTAACTTCTGAGGTCCTCAGTCCCCAAGAACTTAGAACTACTTAAATCTAAATAACCTAAGGACATCACACACACCCATGCCCGAGGCAGAATTCGAACTTGCGACCGTAGCGGTCGCGCGGTTCCAGATTGCAGCGCCTAGAACCGCTCGGCCTTAGTTAGGTTTACGTAGGTTTAAGTAGTTCTAAGTCTAGGGAACTTATGACCTCAGATGTTAAGTCCCATAGTGCCTAGAGCCACTTGAACCATTTGAAATTGGGTGATTTTGTATGGATGGCAATGCAGAATGTTTCGTAGGATTTTATGCACCTTGCTCGCAGGCATGTTCAACGTTCGGGTAATTCCTCGCGCAAGTCGGATCAACTGCTTTCCTGCTTCTGTTATACTGCACTTCAAAAGAGCCTGTCTTTTCGAATTTTGTAATCATTGTCTTCAAACCCTTAGCTGAGATTGGACCAATGCCTTTTTTCATATGCTTGAGTATCCGGCACTTCTACAGGGCTACTAGCGCCTGGTCATTGTTCTCGTAAAAGATCTTCACCAACCGCGAATGATCTTTCATGGAGATAGTCATATTGGGCGTCTCTGACGCAGTCGCGTGCTGCGCGTCCATTGGTGCGCATATTGTGATGCCTGCAGTGCCATCTATTGGTCAAATTTTCGTTAAAATTATTTTTTGTTTAAGGTGTTTCCCCCTGTGTCAATAATAAGCTGTTAAAATTTGACGTCATTCTGAGCAGTGTTTCTCCTTCTACAGCGTTTTAAACTGCAACTTTAACTATAGACACCCTGTACAAAAGGATGGTGTAAATGTAGCTATTTAGATGTGTCAGTGCTCCCTTAATGTTTAATTACAGTGGGGACTATTTCGTCCATTATGCCACGAAAAATTTTATGACAGACTAGTTTGAACCAAATATTAATCACGGAGCGATCGGAAAACCGCACCGGCCGATTTTCTGCACTCTAATTATTCTCCGCAACTCACCTCGTAACCTATCACCTGCCTAGTCCACAGGCCGCTAAGACAGCGGTTTATGTGAATACGTTTTTGTGAGGATGTATATACACCCACACTTCTGTTACGTACCTTGGAATTTCAGAAGGTAGGTATTATTCTTTGACCCACAAAGAGCACAAACAATTTATTAAATCCTCTAATGAAACTGATGTAATCTATGGGCCCCCGAACATGTCTACCACACTTTAACAGATCACGTCGCATAGTAACTGTACAATAATAGTTATAGTCAGTCGCACTGGAGATCAGCTGCATCACGTTCATTGATGCATATCGTTTGAGCTGCCGCCAATCAACAACGGCAACTAGTGTCAGTTCTTGCTTACTTGAGAAATCAAATAGATGAGTAGATGCCTAACCGTTGGTATAAGTAGACCTACATGGGACACTTCCAGCTGACAGCGACAGAAACTCCAAACTCCGGGTCGCCGAGACATACCAAATTCAACTTCGTCGCTGTATGTCATCTCATGCTGCAATACTGCAGGATGTCCATTGCGAAATATTTTACTAGTACACTGTTGAATATATTGAAATTCGCAAATAGATTACCGTAAATAGTGTCGTCTTACAACGTCATTAACTAAACTTCTACCAGCTGCTAGTAGGTCTCTGTTTATAACAAAAAGTAAAGCCTTCCTCAACCTGACTGCTGATGTGAATACCCCAGAACTTAACCCAGTGCTGTTAGATCTGGTATGCGCTTACCTATCTTTGCCCGATGCGTGGGATTAATTGAATTTTGATATGGGATCTACAAGTTAATGAGGACTCCGAAACACAGAACAGCTTGAAATTTTTCGCATTAACAAATCATTGTCAGACGCGAAAGAAGCGATAAATGGCAGAAAAAAAATTCAGGGTTGTCTGTAGATTAAACCGCAGACTTTTCATGCTGGTTGACTGACACTCGACCACTATGCCAAAGTTTTAGGGCCTTAGTTCTCTCACTTAAGCTCTGCCTTACGTGATACATTCCCACTTTTTTTTTTTTTTTTTTTTTTTACACTTTGTAACTTACATTTGTATCACTCTCCTTTCCAGACATGACTCCTTCGGATTGTATGAGAAAAGAAATTAACCAATAAAAAACAATAAATTGCTGGTAGGTAAGCTTGTAATGATAAAGTTGTCAAACTAAAGCATTAAAATGGGAACGAAAAACATTTTAAAAAGTTGTTCTTCAGCTTGTTCTTGTCTTCTTGAAGGCACGCCATGCAATGATACTCATCGGAGATAGGAACTTAAGTGTCCTACTTGATGAAAATGACGCGAAACAGAATGAGAACAAATAAAAAATTGTACTTCTATATATATTTTACGTAAAATGAAGCCTAAGCATCTCTAAAAGTGTTTTCTGTAATAAATGTCACATTTCCTATGTAAAATGTGATGTTACATCATCAAGTAATACCGGAGATCATACGTTACAGGAGACTTTGTTCCCATATAGCAACGGGAAAAATGTCCCATACGCCAAGCGCAAAAGTTTCCTGTTCCGTCGGTAGAAAACGTGTTACATCCGGAAAAAGGACTCCTATTTGAATGATAATTTCTTCTTAACCCACTTCCAAGTATTTTGGTCTGTGCAGGTGTGGTGTGGACTATGGTCTCCTCTACTGATAAAAGACCACCCAGGTAGCATGTACCATATTTTGTAACATCAAATGCGTACAAAGGATGTCATTAAAATCAAGATATACATTTTTCTGTTTCTGGCCTGTTTGAAAAAGGAGAGTAATGTTCTTCTCAAGGATAATGGTGGTCACCCTGTTAACTATCATTTATAATGTTGAGAGTGGTCCAGCGGCCTTCTAAATTTACCATGTCATCTTGGAAGCTTTCGTTTCGATGCTGAGTGAGATAGAGATTATGGGCAAAGCCACAATAGTGCTCACAGTTATTTGCCGTTTTGAGTGCTTCTAGCAACAGACCACGTTCTATAATCTTCCTGGGTGCATTACATCTTCCTGTCTCGTGGCATCTGAGTATATGTCCTGCATTGTCGACGATGATCATTTTGGTGGTCCATATGCAATGGTGTGGGGAGGCGTAATGTTGAACAGGCGTACTGATCACAACAAGTCTTTAAAAATGGTTTACTCACCACCAGTCAACGTTATTGTGACACATGTGTGTCTTTTCAGGGGGTGGACACTCAACTGTGAAAGAGTCAACAACATGGACACAGCTCATTCCGAAGAAAATGTATTCAAACTAATCTATTTTTTCGATGAAAGCTTATAGAAAAAATGTATAAAAATATCAGTTCCTTGTCATAAAGCATCATGCGTTGGAACTATATGGGATATTAACACCCACTCTCTGTGTTCATTTCACAAGAGCGCTTAACTCACAAACAAACTCAATGGTTTTGGACACAATCAAAGCGCATTCTGACAAATAAATATGAAAATAATTCTATGATTTAAGAGGGAGTTCTTTACTGGTTCTGAACACTTTGCTGTTTTTGCTTTGTATGACAAATATTACGCTATTTATTATATTGAATTTTTTATGTTTCAGTATGATAAACAGGCTAATTACTTCATAAGGGTCTATATTACACACATGGTCGTTAATTTGCCAAAAAATGCATACTGTGTCATTTCGATTGTACGTACTGAGGCAGCTGTAAATGTCAGAACTTGGTTTTCTGGAGGGAATACCTCAAATATTTACTCAAATTGTTACAATCTACTTTGTCGACAGACGATATTGCAGAAAGTTTTGAAGATAATGATTAAACTAGTATGTTTCCACTTTGTGAAAGAATAAGACGACAAAAGATTTGTGAGACATGGGACAATGGACATTATTAGTGTGTGTGTATGTGTCTGATCGCATCAGTTTACACAGTTCAGGGGAAAATATCTTTCAACATATTCAAAGGAGTTTACATAATTTTTTGGCCTAGAAAAATTCTAACTCTCCACATATGACGCCGTTTTTACGCAATTCAAGTGAAGCTTGGGTAATTTTTCGGAACTACCACAGTATTCAAAAATATCTTTTAAAGTGGTGCCATTTTCACGAATTCAAAAAAAGCTTACGCAATTGTGATTGGCTGCTCAGTTTTAATGCACATTCAAATACTATGCTGTGGTTCCCTGCTTCATTTTAATGCCTCTAAAATACTTATTGCATAATGATGACGTCAATGATAAGGATATGACATTTATAAGGATATTACATCATCAATAGGAGGAATGTGATGCTACTTTCTGAGTTCTGTTTAAACAATGTGACGATACTGATAGTAGAAGTAATGAAAATGCCTGACCTCTGACTCCCAATTAAAAGATACATTTAGCCTTCGTTGCTAATTTCCTGCTGTCTCGACCACAGTCAGCATGGGACTCTCATCTGGCTGGGGTTTCTGATAGCTAAATGGAAAGTTAGGAAGCAACATGGGAATTTAGAAGATCAGAAGTTCGACAGGTCCGACAGAACACTTGAACACACTATTCCACGAAAACAAATGGTAAAGCGAGGTAATCCCTTACTAGCTAATTACGATTTATTCACATACACATGCCTGTGAACTATTCTTGCAGGACTATAAGAAATGAACAAGTAATTCCAACTTCTACGAGCGTTTTGATAATGCCTGCAGCCCCTAATAAGAGAGATAGTGCACTGTGGGATTCGACAAAATAATTAATAGGCACAAGAACTGAGGAAGTTGAAGCTCAGGGAGGGGCAGTAGAAAGTACTATTATGAAAGCACGGCTAGCTTCATTGCGGAGACTGACTAAGATAAAAACCGTTGCATTTCTATTTCATAAAGGAGGCTGCATTAAGGTACATTCGAAACAGAACTAACCTAAACTATGAAGTCCATTGTTGCTACTAAGAGTAGTATGCATGCACAAGCACACCTATAAATTGTGGCAGCACCTTCCCTATTGAAGATCACAAACCGACTCCAATTAGGAACTGTGAATGACAGGACGAAAGGGACTGCCATCAGTTTTGTTAGTGCAGCCACTGCACCTCAGTATGTGTCTGCCTGCAGAAGGAAGCACCTATGATCAACCTAAACTGGGTGAAAGTTAAGATTTGTTTGAGCCTGTAAACCCAGCTGCGACAGTGCAGAATGTGAGGAGTTCCTGGAGTGGTGGCAATTTAACAATAGAGCAGGACAAATCAGTGCCCCCGTACTACAAGGAAGCTGTGGCAAGAAATTCGAAGTAACAGTTCGACCAGCCTTTGTGTCTGTTCACCATCTTGTGAATTATTAGGAATAATCAAATTAATGCTCAGAAAATTGCTCTACCCCCATGAGAGTAGTAAGTGCATACACTGAGCACAGTAGGCATGTTTTTATTGCACACCTTTTTTGACAAATCAATTAAATTAATTTTACTTTAAGATGAATTAATTAAATTATTTTTCTTTTAGTTTTTGATTAATTTTGTTTCTCAGTGTTTTCAGGTGTTACACAGATATATTTTTCAGGTCCTACACAGATATATTTTTATCCCTTTCTGAGGCAGATGCAGATAATTTATTAATTAATATATTAACTTATTCTTTTGATAATTTTCACTTTCCCAGAATGTGTGTGGCAAGCTATTCAAAAATCTAATCAAAACATGCAATTCCTTTTGGACTGTTGATAACAAAGTCACAAAAATTTTTTGTTACCATTTTTGTTATTCTCACTTTTATCATTATGATAATTTTTATTTCCAGCTATTTCTTCACCATGAATAACTGCTAATCTACGGATTACATTTCTAACATCACTCATCCAGATACATTCAGTTGGTTTTTCTGTATATTTTTATGTTAAGAGTTCAACTTCTTCTGCATGCAAAAAATCTGAACTCAAAGTATTTGTACTAATCTTGCAAAATTTTCTTCAGACACTTCTTTTATCACATTTCATAGTTTTTTACGTTTACTTCACCTTACTTTATTTGAATTATTATCAGAATATAAAGGTACTGAATTGAATAGTATATCTGCATAATTTGATAAATTAAAATTTAATTTTTATCTAAATCGTCCATAGCACTCTGTCTTTTAGTTAACAGATTCATTAATCCCCCCGTACCTTCATTTTCCACTGATAGTTAATTTATCTCCATAAGAGTCTGCTAATAAGTTACCAATGTATGTAATCATACTTGTTCTTCACTATGAGTAATATATTTTAACATTCTGCCACTTATATTTTTTAACATCATCCACATTCTCTCTATTCTCATCATTAAATTTTTCTCCTTTTTTTCTCTTCTTTGTACTGAGTCATTGCAGCATCGTTTGTGACTCACTTAATGTGTTGTCACACTGTTGACTTTCACATTGTTTTAATTTTTTCACTTTAAATTTATTTACTGCAGCTGTTATTCATGATTCACTTAATATGAAGTCATACATAGCAGGGTTACCATGAGACCATTCATAATTTGGACTTTGCTGTCCTGGTAATTCTCTGCAATGTGGAACTATTTGTTTTTCAGCTTGTATATTTTCATCAGTTGATTTAAGAACATTATAAGCTAATCCTTCACGTCCTTCTGTTATTTTCTCAGTTGCATCAGTACCATGATGATCTTCTTTTTCATATTTTCCATATTCAGTTCTTGGTTGTTTCTTTCATTTTTTAAATTCACCTTTTAATTCTTCAGTTCCTTTTCTATTTCGTTTAGCTCTTTTAACAACCTCTGCGTCAAATTTCGAAAACATTTACTAACTATAAGAAACATCAATGAAATTAAATTATACGTTTAACACTTATGATGAATTTATAAAAATTAATAAGGTAATGCATTCAGCTCTTAGACATATCAAGAAACTATTAACCACATGTATCTGGCACCCATTTAGTTTCCTCACTAGGCCACAAACGATTGGTATAATTTTGACCAATGTTTTCTAATTTTTCATATTCTGTTATATAATCAAGAGCTAAATTCATTTATGTGTTCAAGTAAAATACCGTCATCATGGTCTAATAAATGTGCAATGTCATCTATTAAAGGGCTTGTTTAAAATGGATAAAA
Organism: Schistocerca piceifrons; assembly: GCF_021461385.2. NCBI lineage: Eukaryota > Metazoa > Arthropoda > Insecta > Orthoptera > Acrididae > Schistocerca > Schistocerca piceifrons. Next base: position 512,464,713 of record NC_060149.1, read on the forward strand.
AACATTAGGTTGGGATATATTTTATATGACATCAGTACTATCCTTCATTGTGTGTTCTAGTTGTGTCTACTGTAAGAAATACAAATGGATCTTTCCAACATTTATTACACATTTCCTTTCATTATCGAACTTCAAATCTCCACCAACAATTTCATGGTAAATATGATTTAAATTTTTTTCATCCTGCCTAAAATTAAAAAAAATTTAGATTATCTCTGACTAATTGTTTGGATATTTTAGAATATGTCTGAGATAAATAAAAACAACGTAAACCTTTATGTCTACATGTAGTAAAATATTCGCTAACTACACCTCAATTTTCAGGAATTAAATCATCAAATACTACAAGATAATTACCTTGGAATTGATCTAGTGCTACAGTTTTATGATTATTCTCAGTAAACTTGGTAATTTCTCATTATTTTTATCTTCAACTCTTTTTGTAAATTCTTTAAATTTCTGCATATCTACACTTTTTGAATAAACGTAAAAGTGATTTATTTTATTCCACTTTAACAATTCTGTAGTTAGAATATAACTGTCAATCATTAATGTTGTTTGCCACCATCCAATTGCTCCTATTATTGCTCACCAAATAGAATTTGTTAAAAAGTTACCATGTCTATTTTTTGATTTCTTCTCTGGAATTCTAATTTTAGTATCACAGTCAGATTTAATTTAATTAAATAAATTTTTATTAATATTAAATTAGTCACCTATTCAATTGAGTGATAAGTCATCTATTCTCAAAAAATTATTGACTGTACCTATATAAGAAAGTTATGGCAGTGTTGCACTAGTCGGTTTTTATACAACTTTTTTAACTTCATATATTACATCCAAAAATATTAAATTGTTCTGTGATGGAGAAAAAACACCAAATATTCACACTGAAGCAGAAAAAAATTTGAACAGGATTATTATTGACAGTGATGAGAAACTATATATGGATTGTTGGGGCCACATGTAGTAAGCGTTGCTTCACGCAGTGGAGAATGACAAAACACAGGCATGACCAAGGCGTTGCAAAGTAGGCAGGCACAGATAGCCTTGGTGGCAGTAGCAGTCTACCAACAGGCTGACATAAGGACGCACACAGACCGAGCGAAGCCTGGAGAGTGCTGAGTAAGGGGAAGTGAGGCCAGCATCCTAAGTTACGCTGCAATATACTGTGGGAGTAATAACAGAAAGCTGCCACCGAGGGTAAGAAACATCCTCCCGCCAGATATAAATAATGGAGCACAGGTAGCAACAGACAGAAGCCATTAGGAAGCAGTTCGGATCTGAGGATACACGTGGTCCATGTCCGAATGTTCAATCTTCATAGGTGACGGTTCTGGAAGTCTGTTCCAGCTCGCAGGAGTCATCTGTTCACCGCCAGATGTTAACTTCAGCTCTGGAGATGGGCCCGAGTTCAGTCGGCACCATGGCTGACTAACTACAGCAAGAACTTCCAGCAGGACTGGCCGCAGCGCGGTCTTGTTCACAGATGCTGCCGGGGACCGACACCCGGACCTCACGGCGACCCGGACCCACTGCGCGTGGTCCGTCCATGACGGGACCTCGCGGACATTATGACTGACGGCCTCCCAGCCGCCTGTGCAGCACGCGCCAGCAGCTGACCTCACGGCGATGCTGCTCCGAGGGCGTGCCTGTACTGTGGCGCCGAGTTCATCTCAACCACAGGGCATCTTGGCTTCAGCGGAGCACTGGTGGCCTGAGGCTCCCGAGGTAGGTCAGCGGTGCACATTTCACGCATTGTTGGAGAATCTACACAGCAGAAGCCAGGGAGAGGAGAAAGAGAGTGAAGAGGGGTTGGTTGAATGCAGATGGGAAGTTGCTAAAAACAAATTTTGGAACAGCGGATAGAGACGAAATTCAGGGTTTGAACAATTCTTTAACAGTTATTTGGGACAGGGAGGAAAGCATAGGGAAGTTAGTGGATATACACACAAGAAAGATATGGGGATTAGGTACAGAGTTGTTGAATGTGACATGTGTGGTGTGTGGGATGGCTGCAGGGTTATGAGCATATATAGAACAAACACAGAAATTATTGAATACCAATCTGGAACAGGTACAAACACAATTGGATATAGTGGAAAGGAAGCTGGAAATGGCTAAATTGCTGTGGAACTGGTTAACAGCATTGGTGATGCATGAGTGAGGATGGATGAATTGCAAGAGGCAATACATCACACATTGCACAGGCAGGTGAGTGTGACGTTGATGTCACCAGAAAAATTCAGACGGAGTCTGAAGCAGGCAGAGGAAGAGTTTCCAGAGGGGGTAGAGTACGTAGTGCCGATAATTGAAGCAAGTGTGTCACTTTTTTATCATAGGTCTAGGATTACGTTAACAATGGATCTAGTTAAGATGTATATAGAGATTAGATTTCCAGTAACTAGTGAGGGGAGACAGTATCACTGTTACACAGTGCATCCTTATCCGGTCAGATGGGAGTGCATGGGGAAGGTCGTACAGTTCAGGACACAGGAGGTTTTATTAATTTCTAAGGAGGAGGATACTCATGCCACTATGTCGAGTTTAGAGTTGAGTAGATGTCTAATGGAGTCAGTTTCCATTTGTCCATCACTGGTTGTTTTTACGGGCAAGGGATCGTGTGAGATTCAGTTATTTAGGGCAGAAGCAGAAGCTTCAGAGTTTCGGAGAATAATAGTGAAGCCTACGCCACATTTTCAGCAAGTTGGGAGGCATTGGTTGTATTCAGTATTCGCTACGGATAGGATATCAGCCAAGTGTTATGACAATGGGAATTGGACAGCAACCACGGAGATGGAATTATGGGACAGTGGTTTGCTAATCAACGGAACAAATTGTGAAATAGTAGGGGATTGTTTCAGCTTACCAGTGACAGTCACGGGAGTCACCAAGGTTACAGATACTCATCTGATGTTGTACTGGCCAGATGCGTCATTCAGCATCACTCCAGGAGAAAATTTGATATATATTAACAACACCTTGGATGCTACCTTATTGCAAACAATAGATAAACTAGTAGATTCAGAGGAAGGTCATATTTCAATGTAGCAATTATTAAGGCATGTGGAGGAGTACGATACCAGGCGGAAACGTAGCATAGTGACCATTGGTTTTTCAACCAGTAGTATTGCCGTGTCGATTGTATTTACCAGTGTGGTATATGTCTTATTAAAACAGAGAATTCAGCATGTTAATGCAAGACCGCTCCATGAGATTCCTGTAGAATGAATTACCAGTAGGGCATGAGTCAGGGCAACCTGGATGCATACAGGGAGGAAGTAGAATATAGGATAGAACTAGAGTTAACGTATAGGGTAAATTCGGGGACGAATTTAATTTTTAGGAGGAGGCAGTGTTGCGGCCACTTGTAGTAAGTGTTGCTTCACACAGTGGAGAATGGCAAAACAGAGGCACGCTGGCGACTGAGGCTTTTCGAAGTAGGCAGGCACAAATAGCCTTGCTGACAGCAGCAGTCTACCAACAGGCTGACGTAAGGACGCTCACAGACCGAGCACTGAGCGAAGCCTGGAGAGTGCTGATTAAGGGGCAGTGAGGCCAGCAAGCTACCACCGAGGGTAAAAAATGTCCTCCTGCTGGATATAAATAGTGGAGCGCAGGCAGCAACAGACAGAAGCCATTACGAAGCAGTTCGGATCTGAGGACAGATGTGGTCCATGTCCGAATGTTCAGTCTTCATAGATGACGAATCCGGAATTCTGTTCCAGCTCACAGGAGTCATCTGTTCACCGCCAGATGTCAACTTCAGCTCTGGAGGTTGGCCCGAGTTCGGTCGGCACCATCGCTGACTAACTACAGCGAGAACTTCCAGCAGGACCCAGCATCATGGTCTTGGTCACAGGTGCCGCTGGGTACTGATGCCCGGACTTCACGGCAACATGGCACATGGTCTGTCCATGACGGGACCTCATAGATGTCGCAACTGAGGGCTTCCCAGCCGCCGGTGCAGGAGGCGTCAGCAGCTGACCTCACGGCTCCGTGGTCATGCTCGTACTGGGGTACTGAGTTCATCTCAACCACATGGCATCCTGGCTTCAGCGGAGCACTGGTGACCTTCGGCTCCCAAGTGCGATCAGTGGTGCACATTGTGCGCATTTGTCGGAGAATCTGCATAGCAGCAGCCACGCGGAGGGATCTGCAGAGCTGGGCAGGGACAACGAGGGAGAAATTGTAAAGAAAGTCCAATAAATAATTGTAAAACTCCACGGTGTCTCAGTCTTTGGCGCAGCCAATGTGTCTGCTGGTAACAAGTGGTGCAGAAGCTGTAACAGAATATAAAAGATGGTATTGGAACTTTGCTTGTATTTGGTGGTGAAACTGTTGAAACTAGTAAGAAACTATTGTAATAATGTTCCTAAAATAATTCCACTTGAGTTCATTAATGTTAATTTTAATTTAGCTCATGGAATGTTTGCACTCTGAACATTTTCATTGAGGCCAAAACCAATGTTGTAGAATGCATTGCTAAATTCTTTTTCCACCCTTAAAACTTTGCAGAAAAACTTAAAACTGTGTGAATTGCATATATAGAAAGTATGGTTCACACTGGCAACAGTACAGTGATTTGACTCCCCTGCAGAACTTCAGCCAAATTTTGTATTTTGTCACACATACTGTCTGAATTCTGAAAGTTACCTCTCAGCTAATAGGTTCTCTACATTCCCTAAGTTATTCTCATTATTCTTTTTCTTATTGTGCTGAATGGATATGCCGCAAGCATTGAGGTTAGTTTTCAGATTTTTGCTTTTCATCACACTGAGGTCTATTTCTTCGTAAGCTATTTGCCTAAATACTGAGTACTTGTGTTTAAAGAATCTGGTGTAAGTTCAGGTGCTGTCATTTTCACCTACATTTTCTGTAGAAGTTGCTGTCATAGGTGAAACCCAATCAGCAAGTGTTCGGTTTTGTAATATGTGTCTTCCAACTTGGCAGAAAACCAAGGATACTTATTTAACGTCCGCACCTGCAAACACTTAAATTCTTCTGCACTCTTGCGTGACCTTTATATGTATTGCAGTTACATGACCTTGACTTAAAATCTATCTTTTTCAAACCAGCACTTCTTTTTTATTGTTTGCTATAATACGATGTTATCCAATGCCACTGTGCTTCCTGTTGTTGTATGTTCCATAATATAAATCTGACATTAATTCATTAATTTCACTAACAAAAGTGCTGATGATAGAATGTGAGGGGAAATTATGTGGGACGGTGTTAAATAAAATCTATAATACAACTGTAAATTTCCTATCCTGTCATATATTTTAAGTACTTAGTTTTATTTTATCACAATGACAAATTCTATACAATTGTAAGATGATCACTGGATGAATAAATACAACATTGCAACCATATGAACAGTTTTCAGTATTAAAAAAATAATTTCATGTGGACATATCCACCATGCAGACAAAATTGGAAGCAGCGGAAATGCAGACTTACCTATCATTATATGGACGTCACCAAGGGACAACACACTGATATTAACAAAGGTTCCACTGTACCTCAGGACACCTTGATTGCTATCCAGCAACAGCCTGGAGTATGGAGGGAAAAGGAGTTGCTGTTGGAAGTGAGAGCATATTGTCTAATAATGTAAAGCTCTACTAATTTATTTTCCAATGAAAAAAATTCCATTGCTGCACCTGTACTAGAATCATAATGCATTCCCTTAACTTGAGACATGTATGTGTAAACTTCGTAGTGTCTGAATTTTCAAACCTGTAACTTTCCACAGCATTGTCGTGTACCTCAACGAATTGGTATTTTTCATGTCTTAACAGGATCATTAACTGTAGCAAATCAGGGATGTTTAAGATGAAAATGCTTTCCTTTTGTGTTGTTTACAAAGATGATCCATTAATGTATCACATTCTCTCAGAATGAAACAAATAACCCTTCCTCTCCCTCCTCCCCACCCTGCCAACCTATTTTATCTAAATTAATTTAGTTCAGCTCTCATAGAAGCTACCACCCCATTTAACACTGATCCAAATAAAAATATTATCCTCTATTACAGTTTTTTATGCAAAACAAGATCAAAGAGCCATTACATTACTCACTATTACTCATTTGCATCCACAAGGGCTCTTTCTCACAACAATGTAATACCACATGTCTATATTTATGTAGTTTTATAATATACTCTAAGTTTTGTTTGTGTTGTCAGAGGATTCATAATATAATAGTTCATTTCAATATAAATATGTTACCATGAGAATAGCGAGCTGAAGTTTCAGTGTTGACAGATTCTCCATGAAAAGTAGCAGGGTGGACTGCTCTTTCTTGTCACCTACATATAACTAAACTGAATTATTGAAAAGCTGTGTGCATGTATTTCTTTCTTGTATATATTCCCTCAGGAGATCACTTGTTAGGTGATGTTTTGTTTCCTCTCACCTCACACTTTCACATCCCTCGTGTACTTGCCTCTTTTTGTTCCAATTGTCCTGTCTCAGGCAAAATCATTCACTCTGCAGCTGAGTGTGAGCTGCTTTTCAAACATTAATGGAAGACTGAAGTATCCTTACTGGTGAGGTCACTGCTCTAGATAATCAGGTACCTGCATTCAACTCCTGGCCAGTTCACAACTGTGATCTTCCATTAATGTTTCAAATAAAAATCTAACAATGGAAAGTCAATAATACTATGAAAAGGAGATACTGATACTCTTTGTAAAGATACGTTCTGGTACATAAAAGCTTTTAGCCAGTGACCTTTTCAGAAAGGAGAAATGCACACACATTCACATAAGGTAGAACACCTCATACACGCAAGTATGCCATACTTCAACAGAAATGTGTTGAGCAGAAACAATGGTTCAGAGCAGGGTGGGGAAGGGGGAGGAACAGTGGAATATCAGTGAGGATTCAGGAATCGGCCCTTCTGGTGGGGCATGCAGGAACTAGAGAGGGCACAGGATAGGGCTGACATATGCAGCATCAGGAGGCTGTGGGGCAGGGAGAAGATGGGGAACAGAAAGAAGAGAAGCAGAGAAGAAAAAAAGACCAATGGATGCAATGACTGAGAACAGCATATAGTGTAGGTGAGGGGAGATGAATTGTGAGATGACAGGTCAGAAGGGGCTGGAAACAGTTACGTGGAAGATGTGGGGCCAGCAGGTTAGCTTAAGTTGAGGATGGGATGAGTTTGGAAGAGGAGAATTTGTTGTAAGGTTGACTCCCATTTGTGCAGTTTAGAAAAGCTGGTGGTGAAGCGGATGATGCAGATGGCCTGGGTTGTAAATCACCTATTGAAATCAAACATGTTATGTAAGCCTCATATTGTGCCACAAGGTGGTACACTTTGTTCTTGGCCACAGTTTTGTGGTGGCCACTCATCCTCACTGACAGCTGGTTGATAGTCATACCAATATAAAAATCTGAGCAATTACTGCAGCAGAGCTGGTATATAACACAGCTGCTTTCAAAGGAGGCCTGGTCTCTTTGATGGGGTAGGATAAGCCTGTGACAGGACTGGAAATAGAAAGTGCTGGCCGAGTGGATTGGGCAGGTCATGCACATCGGTCTTCCACAGGTGAGGGGTTGTTATTGGGAGTGGCATAGGGATGCTCTTGGATACACAATGTATCTTGGGAAAACTATTTACTTCCCCATGGTAAGGACTCACCTGCTTTACAAATGAGTGTGTATGATGACTGAGGCATGAATAAAAGATTATTTCATAACAGTATGCTGTAAGGATATCCACCAGCCAGAAGTTGACACCAGATGGCAATAAAAGCTCCACAGGTTCCAAATGGAATTTTATGGAGAATCAATACTCACAGGAAAACCCTTTACCCACCTCATAAATGCAAGGTACCCCTCTCATGCAAAGAATCTTTTAGCTTTGTTTCCTAACAGTTTAATAGTAATAAAAAATCAAGTTCATTATAACAGTTTAGAGTTCCCAAGACTTGTATGAACATACCAGCTGAAGACACATGAAGATGGAAATTATTCTAAAAGTTTTCACATATCGCCATGAGACTTTCACATGTTATAAACTGTTTGCTGCATGAGGTCCAATATTTTAATTTTGAAATGGCTAAATTTCAACTCACCAAACAGAGGAGATACTGAGTTGCACACAGGCACAACAAACAGACTGCTACACATCTGAGCACTTTTGGCAAAAAGGCTTTGTTCATGACCAGACACAGTGCTCATTTGTGAGAGACCTGTGATTGTATTAAGATGTGTCTGTGGGTGTGTGTATTTTTTACGTTAGAAGAAGGCGCTTTGGCCAAAAACTCACATGTATAGCAGTATTTTTGGTATGCATATCTTGGAATCAACAGCTCATCCATGCGGTATCATCAATCTATCCTTTTCTTAATATAACTGGTATTCCATCCTGAATTATCCAGTGTTCAATTTTAATTTTGAGAGTCCTTTTGCACTGCAGTGCATTTTTGATTAACCAGAAAGAATACTTGTGATGAAATCATCTTGGGTGTTCAGTGTAGAATTACACATTAAGAACTGAGATGGCACTGACAGTTGTCAACACTAGTTCACAACTCAGGCAGCCACAGGTACTGAGAAGGATATAGGCAGCACTTAATAAAACAGTCGGATTTTTGTGATGGGTGAGAGCTGGGACCATGTAGTGTGTACTTTTACTGAGAAGCAATACAGCACCATTTGCAAGGTGTATATAACTATGTAACATTGCTAGGATGACCATTTCATTAACAATTACTTATCAAGTCATGAGCTTTCAGTGGTACCCCTTTATATTTCCAATGAGTAATTTTAATTGTGTAAAATTGGCAAGGTAATCAATAAGAAACAAATTCTACAAGGCTATACTTTTATTGACTCAGTAAAATTCTTATAATTATCACAGACATCTGAATAAAACAAATGTGGGAATAAGTTGTAAGTGACCTACTGTCAGATATGTGTTGTTCAAAATAGTCAGTCAACTGGCTTTCAGTGCTTACTAAATGAAATATTAAACTCTGAAGACTTCAAGAATACAAAAACATTTTTCCCACTGCATCCAAAATTTAAATCTTTCTCAAAAGCTTTGAAAAAATAAGACAATTTGGTATGATTATTGTTTCAGGGGGCCAAACACAGATAATAGCATGGCTACAACATATTACAACAATCATGGCTAAAATACTGAAAAACAGTATTTGCTTAGCTTAGTAAAGGTCACACAAAACAACAATGTATCAGGTAAACTCAAAAAGTAAAAAAAAAGAATCTACTGAGTACATTGAAGTACGCCCTACATTGGGTGTCAAAATGTAGTAAATTAGGATAGGGATATGACATCACATGGGCATTATGTAAATCAAATCAAATTCCTGAACACCATAAATTTAGTAAATTGGGAATAGGATCTGCAAATACCATTGATTAAAATATGAGATGTTAGTTATTACATTAACATTCATTCATATGCACTGAAACACAAATGCTACAAGCTATCAGCTCTCACAGGGCTCAGAGTAGATACATACTTTTTGTTCCATACATATACATATACAGTGAGGAGAACCTCACAGACGTGGACTACTGCAGAGAAAAAACACATAGATGATTTCTTATGGACTGTCACAACAGTCTCAATAAATCTGAAGGAGAATATTATTCCACATGCTGTATTTAAAATTGCATTGAGGAATAGCGCAACTCCTGTAAATGTACTTCAGTTTAACAGTATCACCTCTTCAGTGGAAAGAAAATAACGAGCAACAGCAATGTTAATAATTTAATAGTGCAAAGCTATTTCCTGGGTGGTTACACCAACTTGGAAAAAAATTTCCTGAGAATTTAAGGTGCAAGGAGGATGATTGCATCAATACACTGCTGACAAAGTAATGGTAAGAGGAGAAGATGGAGTAGGGGAGGCAGTGGCAGAATGCTACAATAATGTCTTTTCCTATCTCTCAACTGCACTATACACCAGCCACAAGCAGTAGTTTAACTAAGTTTTAAACATCACTAATTTATATGGGATACTATTCATATAAGTAACACACTTTCAGATATTAGGTAATTTGAAATTTGCAATTTATAAAATTCAATTTCAATGCTACATTAAAATGGAGAACTCCTTGGGATTTTATAACATTCCTGAAATTTCCGGAGTTTTTCCTGGTAAAATCTACATAGGTACTCCACAAGCCACCATAGGATCCATGGCAGAGGGTACCCTGCACCAATACTTGTCATTTCCTTTCCTGTTCCACTCCTGTTCCACACTTACTTCTTAGCAGTTTAATTAAAACATTTAAAATGTGGAAACAAATACCATTATTGGAAGACTCTGAGGCAGCATATTTCCAGAGAGCACCCACAGCAGTTGAACAAAATCGTACTTCATGTTACAAATAATGAACCTTCATGTTCCTATCAGTGCTAAATATGTGACAAGAGTTTTACTTGGAAAAGAAATTTAGAACTCCACCAACTGAGGTGTACAAGCTTGTGAAGACATTAATACAGGTTAGAGATGTTGCTATATTTGAAGAATCACTGCAAAAAGCACTCCAGAAGCTCTATAGTGATACACATACATCCAAATTCAGTTATTATTTGAAGACCTACTATGAAAAAAATGCTAACTGTTGGGCATAATGAAGCAGCAGAAGAGGTTGAAGTGTATTATATACACATCGGAAGCAGAGTCAAAAAAGTGTTGGATTGATTGTTTCCAAGCCCCACCATCAATGAAGTGTGAAATCTGAAGATCTGAAGTTCTCTATTGAATGTCAATTTTTGAAGTGGAAAGAGAAATTGAACATACTGCACAATCCTGAGTCGTCAAACACCACGGCATTTTAAGTTAGTTGATGATTGCTCAACCTGTAAGTATGTTTGCCATCATTCAAGTCAGGTTCTCTCCAAAGTTGAAGATATGAGACACCTCAAAATGGCAGGTAGTAAAATTGATGGAAAGTGCCCTGCAGAGATGAAAGTCCTCTATAAGGAAAAAAAGTGCCTTGTTAATTTTGTGTCCACTCGTGCTGGACATGATCTAGACCTAAGTCATTTGAATCTGACTCCACAAGAGCATAGTTGCAGACATTGCTGTTTGAATCCTGTTTCCCATTGTTCATGGCAAAATTTAATCAACAGTGCAGGATTCCAACTCAGAGAGAGTATATCTCGCAACATTGCAGGACTTGCATAACATTAGAGCTTCTTATTATTTGGCTTCAAAGTCAGTCAGACATCAACACGATGCCATCAGCGTAGAAGCTTGGGTACAAGAAGTTCAGGAAAGTGATAATGCGTGTGTATTATTTTATAAGCCTCAAGAAATAATCACTAACCAGCATGCGAAATTGAGAAGTGAGGATTTCATGTTAGTAATAATGAATACTGCACAAGATGAATTATTGGCAAAGTATGGAAATGATTATATTTGTGTTGATGGGACTGGTGGTCTAAATGGCTATGATTTTGAACTTACCACAATACTAGTACTGGCTGATAAGAGACAAGAATTTCCATGCGCTTTCCTCATTTCTAACAGAGATGACAGTGATGTATTAAATATATTTTTCAACTATATAAAGTCTCAGGTTGGACAGATTTGCCCCAAGGTATTTATGTCAGATCTGGCAGAATCCTACAGTATTACTTGGAGTGGAGCAATTGGGTCTCCTACAAAGAGACTTGAATGGCACCTGGCATGTGAATAGAGCATGGACGAACAACATTAATAGTAAAGTTCTACATAAGGACCAGAGAACTGAGGTGTACAAGCTTGTGAAGACATTAATACAGGTAAGAGATGTTGCTATATTTGAAGAATCACTGCAAAAAGCACTCCAGAAGCTCTATAGTGATAAAGATACATCCAGATTCAGTTATTATTTGAGGACCTACTATGAAAAATATGTTAACTGTTGGGCATATTGTCACATGCAAGCTGGACTCAATACAAACATGCACCTGGAGAGTATGCACAAGGCTTTAAAATATGTACATGCTAATGCAAAGCAAGTGAAAAGACTGGACAAAGGTATATCTGCACTGATGTCATTTGTAACCACAAAGCTGTTTGATAGGCTTACTGTTATCATGAGAGGAAAGGTAACTATTACAATAAAATACACTTGTGCTATGCACAAGTCTGTTTTAATGGATGACTTCATTACTAAGGTAGACAGTGGTTGGGAAGTACATTCTTCAAAATCAAACGATATCTTCCTTGTGAAGGACAATGACATTCACTGCAAGTGTAAATTAGTATGCAGTAAATGCGAAGTGTGCATTCATCAGTATTCTTCCACATGCATTGATTATAGTATTAAATTAAATATATGTAAGCACATTCATATTGTTTGCCAAACAGAAAAGAAGAGCAGAGGTGAGATTCCATGGCAAAATCATGTACTGTCAGATGCACTTGTTGTTGATGCTGAAGATTTGTCTGTGATTGATGAGAGGGAAGCAAGTTGGGCACAAGTAAGCACAAATACTAGCTGCAACACCCCAGAAACATTGTCAGATGAAAATAAGAAGACTGTCTCAATGTTTCCGGAAGTCATTGCTGGCATGTCAACTGCTAAAGTTCAGCTAGCTAAAAATTGGCGATGACGTTGAAGGTAAATGTAGGTGTTGTTAGAACCCATCATCAGCCCTTTCATCAGCGCAGAAAGGAGTTGCAAGAGGAAACTTGTGCCACAGAGGAGGTTGTTTTCGACAAACAAGAGGAAATCACTACACCACATACCTATGACTGTTCCTGATGAAGAAAAAAGCCATAGATATTGAAAACACTTCTTGGTGAAGGTTTGTACCACTAATTAGCAACCATTTCATGGCAATATTTTACAAAAGGCGTTCAAAAAGTTTTGCGCAGATGTGTCTAATTTTTTTATTTTTTGCAGGAGGAGAATGAAATTTTTTGTGAACATGCTTGGAACATTTAGCTATACAGTGAGCCTATTCAATGTAGCCTCCATCAGCTGTGTTGTATCTGACCCAATGTTCTTTCCATGATGTAAATGCACTTTGGTAAAATTCTGGGGATTGAATTTTACACCAATGCTTGACACAGGAAATAAGGTCTTTCTCACTATCAAATGTTTTACCGTGCAGGTGGGTCTTCAGATGACCAAAGAGGTAAAAATAAGACAGAGCCAAGTCCGGATTGTAGGGAGGATGAGGAACAATTTTCCAACCCATTTTCCTGACTTTCTCCTGCGTCATATGGGCTTTATGGGGTTTGGCATTGTCATGGTGTAGTCTGATGAGCTGACCCTGAAGCTGTGGTCTGTTGGTCTTGGTGGCATGTTGCAGCTTGTCAAATGACCAACAGTAACCATCCTGGTTAATGGTGGAGCCAGATTCCAAAAAGTCAATGAAAATGACACCACACTGATCCCAGAAGAAGGAGGCCATCACCTTCCGGTCTGCTGTTCGTGAAAGTCTTGGTTTCTTCTTCTGAGGGGAATACAGATGATGCCACTCCATGGATAGGGTTTTGCTCTCAGGTTCAGACAAAAACAAGCATGTTTCATCCTGGGTAATGACACCGTCAAAACACTGTTTCCACTCTTCAGTAAAGGTCTTCATAAGACCCTTGCACACATTCTTCCTCACAGTTTTCATTTCTCTTGTCAGTAATCTAGGCACCCAACGTGCACAGATTTTTCTGTACCCTAGTGACTGTAGCAGTGATACTGCACTATCCAATGACAAATGATTCATTTCAGCAAGCAATCGTGTCATCACACGTATGTCATTTTCGATAATTTGATCAATGTTCTGCTTATTCACATCACTCACTGCCGTTGATGGTCTACTGGATCGTGGATTGTCCAGTAGAGAGAAATCACCTTCTTTAAATCTCTGCAACCACCACTGGATACTGCTGCAACCCACTGTGTCCTCCCCATATACAGGGTGCAACTTCCTGTGAATCAATGTGGCAAAGTCATCGCTGGTCTTGAAGAGGCACTCTATCACCAACCATTGTCGCAATCTGAAATCTACTTCACGGTCCATTATGGTTCAACTGTAAATAAAAGAAAATACTTCTATATAACAACTCATAGCTAAAAGTTCCAAGTATGTTCATAAAAAATTTCATTCTCCTCCTGCACAAAATAAAAAAATTATAGACAACTGTGCAAAACTTTTTGAACGCCCTTTGTAATACCTGAAATGCTCATGTGCCTCCATTCTGGTGCAGTAAGATCTACACCAGTATATATGTACATTGTCTTCCAAGTAGCCATTAACATTCTCTTAAAGTTTGATTTATAATTTATTTTTAGTGCTCAACAATGATGCTGATGGCACCATTTCGATGTCTGACTGACTTTGAAGCCAAATTATAAGAAGCTACAATGTTGTGCAGGTCTTTCAATGTTGTGAGATGTACACCATCTGAATTTGAGTCCTGCACTGTTGCTCGAATTTTGTCAAGAACAATAGGAAAGGGGATTCCCACAGCAATGTCTGCAGCTATGCTCTCACATTCTTGTGGTGTCGGATTCAAATGACTTAAGTCTAGATCATGTCCAACATAAGTTGACACAAAATTAACAAGGTATCTCTGCAGGGCACTTTCCATCAATTTTGTTACTGCCTACCATTTTTAAGTGTCTCTTCCCTTCATCTTTGGAGACAAACTGAGCTGAATGATGTTAAACATACTTACAGGGTGAGTAATCATCAACAAACTTAATGCCACAGTGTTTCATGAATCTGAATTGTGTAGTGTGTTCAATTTCTTCTTTCCACTCCAAAAATTCACCTTCACTAGAGAACGCCAGATCTCCAGATTTCACACGTATTTGATGAGCAGCTTGGAAATGTTCGCTCCAACACTTTTTTGACCCAGCTTCAAATGTGCACATCATACACATCAACCTCCTCTGCTGCTTCATTATGCCATGACTGTCTTGTGGTGTTGGTGGTGTTTTAAATTTCTTTTCAGAGTAAAACTCTTGTCTCATATGTAGCACTTATAGGAACATGAAGGTTCAATATTTGTAACATGAGATACAATTTCGTTCAACTGCTGTTGGTGCACTCTGGAAATATGCTACCTCAGATTCCTCCAATAACTGTATTCGTTTCAGCAAGTTTCACACTTAAAAGCACTCATTTTAAATGTTTTAATTACACAAACTGCTAAGAAGTACTGCTAGTGTAAGGAACCGTGGTAAAACACATGGACTACAAAAAAGCAGGGAACAAGCATATTCTCACTCTACAAAAAGTGATGAACATATAGATGCACTACAGAGATCATATTGATGTGCTACATGGGATGATGACGGAAGATCATATCGATGTGGTACATGGGACGACGATCAAAGATCATATCGATATGCTACACGGCATGGACAAAGACTTTACACACGCACTTGGTTGGTGTGGAGGGGGTAAATGGGCAGGACTTGGGCAATTTCCAGGGTTGTCGCTAACATTTCCTCTCAAAATGAACTTAATGTAAACAGTTGTAATGTCATGCTCATCCCACACAGTCTGGTGTTATGAAGTATTTCATGGTCTTCTTCCTAAAGCCTTTGGCACGTTTTGATGTTGATCTGTTCTTATTAGTCAAAATTACAAAAATTTAATGAAAGTCTAAAACAATGAAAAATTCCCGGGTTGTTAGAAAAATCCTGCGTTTTTCCCAGTTTTCTCCCAGATAAAAAAAATTCCTGGGTTTTTCCTGGATCTTCTGGTTTTCCTGGAGCATATACACCCTGTATTTGTATGTTGTCAGGCACTTTTAGTTTTACATCAAAAAATACACTACAACCTTCAGACACTGCAAGTTGTTTGTTTAATACGTATTTGTGCCAGACCTCTTTATTGTTAAGCAGCCCTCTGAATTATGCGTGAAACAGTCTTGCAAGCATCAGTCGTAAATGTTTGTGTGGTTTTACCAGTTAGCCCCAGTACAAATAAGGCACTTGAACTACTAAAAGCCAAATACAACATGTAAAGAAAACCTACATATCTCAAAGGGGAAGGTATTGAGGGAGATATGACTAATACTCAAAACTATGCACTGGAGTAGCATCTAAAGTTAACCTTAAACAAAATTTTAATTGGATATAAAATATAAAATGCAGATTCCTCTTCCTCAAGCTCCTTGTATAATGTGTGAAATTTCCCCTTCTCTACCGTGTAATAAGATTTAGTGAAACACACACGCTTTGTGTGTTTTGTTTTGCATTTATGTCTCTCTTCTCTAATATAAAAGCTATTCCTGCAAACTGCAAACAATTTGATCCCAATAAATGTCATTTTTGTGCAAATATGGACTCCAGCATCCACACATATCATCTACTGCATTGTTTATAGGCACTTTGTGTCAAAAAACAGTTGAAAATAATCTTGTTAATATTGCAGCCTCACGAAAAGAACAGTTGAGGACTTGAACTGACATTATGTGCCATGACATGATGGTGTCATGATGTACAGTGTGATTGGCCTTCAATGTTAAAATTATTATGAATGTCATCTTCAGTATAAGACATAAAGTAGTTTACTGACCAATTTATACTAGGGAATACAGAATCTTCCAAAAAATTTGTTAACAACAAGAGAATATTTTTATAACATTTTGAAAAATGTGAAGATATTTTTAGTTTTTAACATTGAGTTACCATTACTATAACTTCATTAAATCCCATCACTAGTGCACCAGGTGTATTTTCTTCTTTGCAAATATACAGCATATTATGCTGAGTTATAAATCCGATAACACAGTCCTGCTGAGGTGGACAAGTTTGTTTGTCAAGTTTGTGTGGTAAACCACTTCTTTCTGATAGCTGATAGACTAATGATCTGACAGTGGGATGTTTCTTTGCTGACTGAAACTTTTGCTCTACTCTGAATTCTGGTATGTTACCAGCTGATCTTTTTTTCTGCAGGGAATACATTTTTAAATTTCCCATCTGATTTGTCAACTCTGTAGTCTGAATTATTCTTAGCTTTACAAATGTATCTTCCCAATATTCCTTTGGATATGTTAGACTCCTTATAGGCATTTCAGAAGATCAAATGGCGGAAACTACCATGTACACTGATTTTATATCCAACTGCTATCTATCAGTCTTTCTAATGTAAGTTCAAACCGTCTGAATAAGGAAGAAAAAGGAGAAATATGTAGTTTGAAACATATTTGCATCAAAAAATAAAGGGGCAGAAGTGGACAAGAAGGCACTTAGCTGAGGACGCAAAAGCCATAACCACTTATACTGTGTTGATAAATGTAATACATATTGTAAATAAGATTTCATTAGTTTTGAGTTATGAAAAGAAGTAGAGTAGGCCATATCGGAAAAACAGTGCATTCAGTATTCCCAAAAACCAAACTTTTTTTATTCTTGTTATTATGACATGCCTTATCATTTTAGTTTCTCATTATTATAATATTCCACATCCAATTTGATGTACGGCAGTGGTATTTAGATTGTAAGTAACCACCATAATTTACGGTTGCCCTTAAAGATATAAAAGAAAGTTCAATTTCCGTAAGTAGGCCGTATGGGGTACAGTTACCATAGTTACAAAAGATATTCTGTATGGACCTGAATTAAAATTTAGAACTTTCTAAATATTGCAGGTAAAATATTTTGTTTAAATTTGAATATACTGCATTTCTGTATCAAACAAAATTGTTTCTCTTACGTAAATTGAAAGTGGAGGTGGGAGAAAGGAGAGAAAAGGGAAAGAACTATTGATGTCAGCTGCATTGGGACTGTACACCAAACCAAACCAGTGGTGATGAGTGAAAATGTGTGCTAGACTGGGATTCGAACCTACGATTTCCTACTTACTAGGCAATTGCGTTAATCACTGTGCCACTCGGACACAGTGTTTATTGCAGCTGCATAGTCTATCTCAGTGATGCTAGATCGGAATATGGGTCGGCCAAGTGGTGTACCAAAACAGTCCAGACAATTGCGATAACCATTATGTCCAGGTGGCACAGTAGGTAACACAGCTGCCAAGTAAGCAAGAGATTCCAGGTTCAAATCCCAGTCCAACACACATTTTCATTCATAGCCACTGATTTGGCATACAGTCCCGATGGAGCTGACATCAACAGTTCTGTCCCTTTCCTTTGCTTTCTCCCTCTCCACCTTCAGTTTACAAAATATGTGTCACAGCTGCGGGTTCCTCATGGTGTCTGTTCCTTTCAGCGTGGTTGAAAGAGAAGACAGCATGCACTGATATAAATTTTGTTTCTGGTGAAGTTAACAATGTTTTTGGAATGCAATGAAAACTATTTATTTAGTGGTTAATAAATAAATTTTGCACAATTTATGCAAAATTGTAAGTTTACCTTTAAATTCTATATCTCATTTCTTATGCAATGAAATTTATATGGTGACCAAGTTGTAATTTTACATTTTCACACTGTAACTTACAAAAACGCTTTTGTGGAAAACAAGAAAATTTGGAAAATGTATAGCTCTAAAATGCTTCCACACACCATGTACTTGCATAAATGTCTTAAATCACATACTTTGTGACTGATACCAGAAAAAATCCTACTGATGAGAAAGTGGTACAGTAGGGTTCAGTTGACCAAAACCCTTCCTCTTGGCTTCTTACAACACTAACATAACACAATTTTCACTGTGATTATGTATGTCTTTCTTTATAAAATCAGTTTTATATGTGTTTGCTACCAAATGCAATTAATATTTTTGTCACATGTTCTACTTACTGTAAGCTGTTCAATACACTTACATATGCATTCTGGTTGAAATACTTTCCAGCATACTGTTTTGACAATGTTGAGTAAATTTTGGTGAGTTATACACCTTCTGATAACAAAGATCTTATTTATGATCACTGTCCCATAATGTACAAAATTCAAGAAGATCTAAAATTAACAAAATGGGCTACATTTGCATTTCTTTTCTTCTAACAGCTGACCAAATATATTTTCATGTTTCACAAACAACCCAAAGAAAGTTTATCTAATAGTATTCAGCAGTTTTCCCACTAAAGTTTGGTCATAGTAATTAATGCTAGTCTGGCGTATGGAAAATTATCTGCAGATGTCTCCATCATTGGGTTTTTTCAGAATATTTTGCAAGTTTACCTACTGTCTGTATTGATGACAACCTATAATTCTTTTATGTTCTGCTTTCAACCTATGATCTTCTTAATTCTGTATTTATTCAAAATGACAATGTTTTTTTATTATTTCATAACTTTCACAGCATTATTTCTTTGATTTTGTTGTTTTCACTCCCATTTTTAACCTGTTGCAAATGCTACGTGTATATGCACGTATACATTATGCATGAAGTTTAGGCTGTTTAGAAATTGTTGCATAACATTTGTCTTTGCTTATGTTGACAAGTTTCTGGAACTCTGGTACTGTTAGTGCAGAAAATTATATTATCATATTTGGATCTTACAGAACTGTTTACTGTTATTTCATATATAACTTCATGTAAGACACATACTAGTTTATAGTGGTAATATCTGAACTGTATAGTTTGCAGACAGATTAAAACCAGTACCCTGGATAGTGTATAATACTGCCAGCTAGTAGAACCAGAGAAGTTTGCAATACATCAAGGTATGCTTAGGTGTGCACCTCATGTCACAATATTTGTGCATATAATTTTATGTTACAGAGAGAAGGTGTTAATCTTGAGTTATCTGAAAATCAGTCAGGGATATTGCAAGTACCACCACAGAAACAAGGACTAGAGTATCAAATTGAGATTATATATATATATATATATATATATATATATATATATATATATATAACCTCCTCCCGAACAGGCCATGAAGGCCCAACGGTACTGAATGGCCGCCGTGTCATCCTCAGCCAACAGGCATCACTGGATGAGGATATGGAGGGGCATGTGCTCAGCACACTGTTCTCCCAGTTGTATGTCAGTTTCTGAGACTGGAACTGCTGTTTCTCAATCAAGTAGCTCCTCAGTTTTCCTCACAATGGCTGAGTGCACACCGCTTGCCAACAGCACTCGGCAGACCGGATGGTCACCCATCCAAGTGCTAGTCCAGCCCAACAGCACTTAACTTCCGTGATCTGACAGGAACCGGTGTTGCACTGCAGCAAGTCTGTTGGTAATTGAGATATTAGTTTTTTTCCAAATTACATTAAATTTATTGCCTGAATCACTCTGAAGGGAACAGTTCAGTGTATATTCTGTAGACTGGTTCTGCACACATAGCACGTAATTGATATAAGTAAGTGTCAACAGAATACAATTATATGTAATATTAATTTATGAATCTGATGGTAGTGGGTATACATATTGTAAAGAATTAATTGGACATAACAGAAAATTTCTCATGCCATAATAATAATGTATGGTCATTTCAATAAGGGTATGTCAGTCATAGTCATTAAAAATTACTGCAATTACTTCTATAGGTGCAACTGTATTGTACAAGACCTGACCATTAAACCAGAGGTATGAGCCAACTTAAGGAACAACATTATGATTTTAAAAACCTTTCTAAATGATTCCCATTAACTTGATTATGATAGCCCAGCCTTAAAAATGAAAGGTAAATTATGGATTGTGAAAGAAATTTCAGCAATTAATGTGACACAACTTTGCTGTTGAAAATTATTTAACAAAATTGAGTTAGTGACTTAATAAATGTTTATATTTTCCAGTTTTGATAATACATGTATTTGTGTTCTGGCTACTTTGATATATGCTGAGACATGAAAAAATTTCTGTTAACATATACTATGCACCATTTGTGTACAATTTTATATTGTAATGTGTAACTAATTTCTTTCTTCTTTTACTGCAAAATCTACAGTCCATTTATTCATCTCTGATGTAAAATGTGTCCACAGTGGGCTAAGCATTCAGATTGCTTTCTAAATGTCTTCAGTCAAGTTGCTCATGTCTCAAATTTTAAAATAATGTGAGATGCAGAGTTACCTCTGCTAAAAATCAGGCCATTGTTACACATTTAACAGGAGAATGCCACTGATGACCTACTCTAAAGTACTGTATTACTTATTACAGTATAAAAATAAGTCTGCTGAGTATCAATTTTCACATGTCTTCCAATTTAATGTCCTATTTATATTATTCAATTGGTGAGCTTCAGTACATTCCAGATAAAATACTTTTTCTACCAGTACATACATATCGATAAGACAAAGCCACAATTACCTACTAGGGAAGGCTATGTTGAGAGATCAATAGATGATAGTCTTCCCCCTAAGATCTTGTATGCTAAAAGGTTACACCCATTACTTTCATTAGTGTCCTCACCACTGACTGTCAGTAACCTTATTCATTATTGCACATAAATGAATCTGCTGCAAGCATATATACTAGAAAATAAATGTTTTCGAATTGAGACTTGCAGGACACCCTATGTTTTAAGTACATACTTCAATTACAGTTTACTTCCACAATTCCTGATTTTAACAATGTGTCATCTAATTCTCACTCATTTACTAAATATGATGTGAGCAACACTATCTATAAATGGCTGATGAAGAGTCACTGAAGTTAATCATTCATCAGCAAGTGATTGATATTTTTGTGAAATAAATAAGTAGATTTTACTGTTGTTATCACAGATATCACAATGCAGAAAATCAATACGTTAATACTAAGGACTGGATAGCTTCAAATGTATGATAAATATTTTTAAGAAATGGTCAGCAAGTGATTGCTATTTTTGTGAAATAAATATGTAGATTTTGCTGTTGTTACCACAGATATCACAATGCAGAAAATTAATACATTAATACTAAGGGCTAGATAGCTTCAAATTTGTGATAAATATTTAAAAAAATCATCAAGCTTGTGAATGTAATATGTCACCAACTGTTTTCCAAATATGTGTATTGTTGTATTTTTTAGAACAGTACTGGGTCGTTAACAGGAACATAGTTACTCATGGCAATAAATGTTTATTCACACAATGGAAATTTCAGGTAGGAATATCATTGTAAATACTTATCCATTAAGAGATATTCTATGATATCCTAAAGTAACATAATTTTTCATTTATAATGATATCATATTTGATAACTTTGGTCATTGTCAAATAATATATCTTTCAAAAAATGTACAGATAGCCAGAAGGCATTCATGATATGAAGTTTTAAACATGGCTACATGGTCAGCGACCATTTACAAATTAAAATTAAAGCAATTACAGCCTTTGATTGTAAAAATTAAGTCTTTTGATCTGGTTTAAGCACCTCGATGAGTGACTTCATCAAAAATTAAACATTAAAACTGCTGTGTCACATATAAAATAAATATCAAGCAATAAAACTTTACTTACAATTTATTTTTAAAAAAGAATACATTGAAGGCAAGCAACTATGGGCTGCTCACACATGTCAAGCCACAGGTAGCAACAGACTGAATGTTTAATTTCTGATGAAGGCACTCATAGAAGTGCTGAAATTGATTAAAATTCAAAACCTGATGTGACTTAAGCTCTTACATAATTTCAGCTGATTATACATATGTACAATGACAATAAATGAAACTCTTATTTAATTTCTCAACAAATAAACCAAACCTACAAATGATATCATACTAAAGGACTCACTTGATAATACTTGTGAAAGGACTGTCTCATTTCAGCAAAACATTTTCGAAACTGCTTGTAAATTTTTCCAGTTAATTGCAATATTTTTACTACTGAGCTAAAGGCAGAGTTACAGATCTCATTTGTGCACAAAACGTAACATTCTGAAATTTGGCTCATTATTTGTTGTGAGTATGTGTATGTTGCTCCAACTGGTAAACATAATTTTGTATTTCTGTTGGTACTTGCACAAACAAAAAAACCCATGTAACTTGGAAGACAATTAAGGAACTTGGATTCACATTTTCAATTACTTTGCTGTGCATTATATAGATTCAGTAGTCATGATCTCCTAATTATTACATAACATATCAGAGAAATGAAGTACAGAAAAGGATCAGTAAGCTCAAAATCAATTTTCGTTCTCCATACCATAGATCAAGTGTTACGTAAGGATGTGAAAAAACTCATTTTCATTTACAGTAATTGTAATAAACATGTCAATGTAGTACACAATAGAAAACTCTTAGGCTATCTATGCCATGCACTGTTAAATAATATAACACAGAGTATGTAGAACATATTGATGTTATTAACAATACATTCTTAAAAATTCACCAATGAGATAGAAAGAGTTTCCAACAAATGAACTGCTCATACATCTCCACTCTGTTCCTTACTAATACCTAAACTTTTTATTGTTGTAGCCAACTTAACGATTCTGTGTAATAGAAAGTTTTTATGTTGACTATTTTTCTTCATTGTAATTATTCTGTGAACTGAACTTTTGACTGGGGAAGGGTGACTGATTTTATCAAGGAAGAAACTTACAATAATGAGAAGAAGCTGTTAGTTCATCCATTTGTTTGACAATGAATTTACAGAATATAGCTGAATTCACATGAGAACTAATTCGTGCAAGATACCTTAGCAATTGGAAAACTATAGGTTATGTTAGAGATGTTCCCCAAAATATGTTAATGTATGGCATTATGGAATGATATAAGGGAAAGTATTAAACATTTGTTTTAGTTTTAGGTCTTTTACATGTCATTATTGCTTTTGTGAATAAAAACTGGTTCAGAAACATCAATATTTATGTGGAATACTCCTCCAATATAAGTTTACCATGAGCGTGTAATTCCAAGAACCCAACATTTCTATCTGTACTTATTCATGGTGTACAGTTGTAAGGACATCTCTTATAGATTCGGAAGTGAATAAGTGCGTATTTTTTACTTTTATGGCAATGAAATGGTCACAAAACATTTACACTGATAAGCCAAAACATTATGGCTACCTGCTTAATAGCTTGTTTGTCCATCTTTGGAATGAAATACATCACTGATTCTGTGTATCAGGGATCCTACAGTTTGTTAGTAGGTTTGTGGAAGCATGTGGCATTAGATGTCTACACAAAGGTCATGTAATTTGCATAAATAACAGGCTGCTGATTTGTGTACGCTGTGATGACACCTGATAGTGACCCAGATGTGTTCCATAGCATTTACATCAGGTAAATTTGTTTATCGAGACATCAACATGTGTTCACTATAATGCTCCTCAAACCACGGTAGCATGATTCTAGCTCTGAGACAAGAACAGTTATACTGATGAAACATGACATCACCGTCAGAGAAGACATCAAACATGGAAGGATGCAGGTAGTTTGCAGCTGTCAGCTTGTCTTCAATTACTACCACAGGTCCCATGCAAGCACTGGAGAATGTCTCCCATAGCATAAAACTGCTCACACCAACCTGCGTCCATGGCTTTCAGCTGAAATTCGCCACTATGGTGGCATTTGTGGAGACAACCAGTGAACTAGTGTAGCAAAAATGTGATGCACCCAGAAAGCCTACACACTTGTGTTGAACAATGGTTGAATCCTGATGGTCCTGTGACCACTGCAATTGTAACCAATGTTGTTGAGTCAAGATGTGAACTCATAGGTGTGACCTGCTGCAGAGCTCCACATTCCACAATGTATGCTGAATGTTGTGCTCTGAAACAGTTGTGCATGCAATTGTTCTCTTTCAGCTGAGATGCCACACATCACAATCTATCCTACTTTACAGAGCAGCCAAGCTTCCGAACTCCACATTCTGTGAGTAGTCATGGGTGTCCTACCATTTAGCACCGCATGGTAGTTTCATTGTTGTGCTACCTCTTTTCGTAGATGGTCACGTAGCAGATGAGTATTTGACCAGTTTCAAGATACTCATTCTGAGGCTCTGTGTAGTAATAATTCGCCCTTTTACAGTGTTTCTTATCTCAATGGATTTCCAAATTTGCACCCTATATCTTCACCATGGTAATCGCCCATTTGAGTCTGTTCCTTCATTTGTGTCTTTATTACTGCATTAATTTTCTTCAACATGATTGGCAGTGGTCACAATGTTTGGGCTTATCAGTGCATTTAGCTCATGGACATTTTGTTAGCAAACAATGGAAAATCTAATATGGAATAATGACAATATTATGAAAAGGGCAGACTGGTAGTCACCATGTAGCAGAGATGTTGAGTTGCAGACACACACAACAATAAGACTGCTAAACAAATAGGCTTTAGGCTAAAACACCTTCTTCTGAATTAGGCAACATATACACACACATTCACACTAATGCAACTCACAAACACACAACCTCTGTTTCCAGCTGCTGAGACCAGAGATGGTGGTCATGTGTGTCTAATTCAGAAGAAAGCCTTTAGCCAAAAGCTTACTTGTTTAGCAGTATTTTTGTTGTGCCTGTCTGCAAGTTAAATCTCCACTATGCAGTAAGTAGCAATCTGTCCTTTTCATGGTATTCACATTTTGTTAAATATTATTTCTGAAATGATACTTGTTTTAGAATGTGTCTTGATATTTGTGTCATCTGTAAATAAAATAAACTTAATATATGGCATGATGTCATTAAAACACACAGAAACAATATCATTGAAGGAACCATGCAGAGCAAAACAGGGTGTCCCAAGATTAATCGTTAATATTCAGGGATGTGATAGGAATGTTCATATGCTCTATTCTGAATAGTTTCTGAGATAGAACATACTTAATGAAGATTTATTTTTTAACTAGTGGTGTACATATACATGTCTTACCCACCCAACCACTTTGACATTTTATTCTGCCCTAATCTACCTCATTTTTTTCAACCTGTTTGCTTGGAATGTCTTTCTGCCATTAATCTAGCCCACAGAACATAGAGTTTTCCATGGTGCATTATGAATGAAGTAGTATGAGGGAATGAGTGCATCAACGAGAAGCATCAGTTAACTGTGATTTACACATGCTGACCAAAATGCCACACAGACAAAGTAATGAAGAACATGCCGGTATGGTGTATATTTATGGCTTCTGCAATGATAGCACTCATGCTTCTGTCAAACAATGCCATTGGCACCTTTAACATGTCAAATTCCTGATTGTAGATTGTTTACAAGAGTTTTCCACACATTGTGTGAAACAGGTATTCTTTCAAGTTCCCAACCTGTACAAAAATAGCAACATATTGTTGAAATGGTGAAGTGTAGTCCTACTACCAGCACACAGCGCTTTTTGCATGAGTAAATGTTTCACAAATAGGTATGGGGTGAACACTGAATGTGGAGAATTTGTATTAGTTTTGTATATAGTGTGTCCACAATCTCCACATTCGTAACAATGCTACAGGACTTGAATTTTGTCACTGGTTAAATGCCGGTAACCATATGCTTCCATTAATATTATTCACTGATGAGGCCATGTTTAGACATAACAAAATCCCCAACACATGTAATATTCATCAACGCTCCCAGGACAATCCACATGCTACTCTGTAAACCCATTTCCAAGTTCATTTTTTTATCAACGTTTGGTGCAGCATGATCAGTAACATATTTGTAGGTGAAAGAGGAAAGAATTACTTGCACTTTTTTCTTTGAAAGTTCGTTTATTGAGCACCCTGAGCACTGCAATGTACATGCAGCATCACAGAGCTCTTTCACATTTTACCAAGCATGTGAGGGAACATCTCAACTGCAATTACTCTAATTGCTAGACTGGTCATAGTAGTACAATTAACTGACCACCAAGATCACACAACCTCATGCAATAAGATTTTTGTTGACAGGTTGGATGAAGTCTGAGGTGTGTGAACACATGAGATGAACTGCTTGGTCACATCATGGACCCCGCTGTCCTCATTATAGAATCAGGAGAGGCACTCAGACAAGCAACACAACATCTTCTCCCAAGAGCGCACAAATGCTTTGAAGGTGACAGTGGGATATTTGAACATTTATTATGAACTGTACAACAACCGTAACAACAAGTGTACAATAATGCTTACATATGCATGTGTTAAATACACTTTTGTAAAATGCATGTTGCAATGTTTACTAGCTCTTGTACATATGAACTTTTGCAAATCTGACAATGTATTGAGTAATAAACTAAATAAATAATAATGTAAATTAATTAATCCTCTAGGAATCTGTTTGGAATAGGACTTATGTCTATATCACATTTTGGGCTTGAGACGATCATTTTTTTGTATCCCTGAATACTGAGCATTCTTCCTGTGGCATCATGTATAGTTAATAACTTACCAGTCAGGGGAGGAATATATCATTAATTTTCATTAAATAATCTGTCTCTATTTATTTGGCTGTATATGAACTGTGTTAAAAATGTGATTTCAATGTGTTAAAATAGGATGGTTGAGACTAAAGACTCAACGAAAGTCAGGAACAATGACTTCAGATGAATTCCATAATCCATAGTGGATCCTGTTGAACTTTCCCCTGAATATGTTTTAAAAAATCCAGTTAGATAGCAAAAAGTGTGGCAATTTGTAGCTGATTACCATTTGTCAGATGAGTACAGCAGAAATGTTAACATTCCATTATCATATGTCAGTCTTAATCATGATACTTTAGAGACTGGAAGACACTCTGTAAGGAAAGTGCAGCTATGAAATACTTCCAGATGAAAATTTGAATGGGAGACAATCTTCAGCAAATAACATATGCACTACAGGTAGAAGCAGACACAGGCGGAACACACAACCAAGCAGCATACACCAGAAAGAATTTCAGTCGAGTTCTTCTGAGATGGAAGAAACTTTCCCCTGGCTGTGTGTGTGTGTGTGTGTGTGTGTGTGTGTGTGTGTGTGTGTGTGTTGACCACTTATCGATTTGTGCTACGAAAATGTATTAATTTAGTGTATCCCACAATAAATAATAATTTTTTTTACAGAAGTAACTATATGAAAGGCTACTAAAAAACGTATAGTATGGGCACATAATAAAAGACTTTCCTTTATACACTTTGTAAAATAAAACTGATGTCTGCATTGCAGTTCTTGTTATCAGTGAGGTTAAAAGTTATGGTTATGGACAATATTTGTTTCCTATTGTGGTGTATGGGATGACATATGTGTTCATAATGTTAAATTGCATTTTATATTAAATCCACAAAACCATGCTTTTATTAGATTATATATAGTTTATGTTTGATTAATATTTTAATTTTAACTCTTCAGAATAGTATTATGTGTATGGACATGGATGATGGGGTACTGTGAGGCATTTAATACGACTTTCCAGGCACAGAATATCATCCTTCATCAGATACAAGTTTCTGAAAAAGTCTGTAAGGCTCATGGGTCTCCTGTATCACTGATGTCTGTTGTCTACAGGACTATCTCAAGAGAGTGAATCTGACTCTGGCCACTCAAACCAGCTAGAACAATTAGTTGATAAACAACATTTGTAATAGTTTAAAGAAATTCGCTTATAACACTTATGAAAGTGGAAATGTGATGCTGTTTATTCCACCATGTCACTTCATGACATTAATAACAGAATTAAAGTCCCACCCTCTGTCATTTATATTTGCTTATTTTCTTTGACACCAGAGATGAAAATGACACTCCTACTAGGAGTAAACTATTTGAAACATTCATCCAGTCCTTTTAAAATTGTGTTTAAATATAACCCATGAGTGGTAAGAAGTCATCATAGCAAAGGCACATGTTCCATATTCCTGCACTGTCAACATCTGATGCTATGTTCTGTCCCTAAAGCTACATTTCATGTAGCCATATGGCCGACTGTGTACACTGCAGTATTTAAGTCACAATACCATTTTAAATTTAGGTATGTTCACATGAAAATTCATAGCACTTAGAGGTTTCTCTGAATTGAATGTGAGAGCCTCATCGTCTTTCTTATGTGGGGTGAAAATAATCCTGTAGCTGCTACAATGAAATATGGGGAAACACCACAGTTTTTCTACAAAAACTGTGTGTGTGTGTGTGTGTGTGTGTGTGTGTGTGTGTGTGTGGACATCTTTGGACATCTTAAGAACAAATAAACAAGTAACAGAAATTGTGATTCTTATATGATCATATTTTTATGGTAATAGGAAAGACACCGTCATCAAATCTGATGAAATTTACCATGGAAAACAACACAGAATACCAATGAAGTGATTTTTCAAATGAAAACATGGTTTAGGATGAGAGAACGGGTACCAATTTTGTGGAAGCAATATTAAGCCAGAGAGCTCATGTTGTACCAATTTTGTGGAAGGAATATTAAGCCAGAGAGCTCATGTTCCAGATATTGCAACAGACAGACTCCTGACTAGAGATAAACAGAACATTTCTATTATATCTAAATCAAATAGACATGTGACAATGCAAGTAGCTAACCATTAAGACAAAAAGGGTGGGAACTCTTTGGTTTCATTGATATACTTACTTCAAAGTACTTTCCATTTTCTATCTGCAATCCCCATCCGTGTCCTCCATGCTTGTTACTCTGAGATTCCAACACCAGGTCAAACATAACTGTGCCAAACGTAATTGTGCATTCACACTAAAGATAGAGGATATTGCCTAATGAGCTGAATCAGTTACACGAATTCGTGTGTCTGTTCTTTCCAACATGCATGGTATCAATAATAGATTCTGAGAATGGGTTACTTTATTTATACAAAAAGAGTGAAAGTTATAATTCAATTTCTATGGGTCAAAAAGACTAGCGGTGCAAAAAGAAATTTAAAAAAGTAGTTACACTACAATGGTTGAAAGTTCTGCTACTGCTTACTGATTTTGACTTGTTTTGCGAAAACTAAAATCTTTAATAAAGCAAACACATTGTGTATTATTCTGAACCAAGTTTAAGAACTTAAATCAAAGCACTAGTTCATAATTCTGCCACTCCCCTCCCCCCTCTGCCATAATTTTTGTTATTACTTGAATGTGGAAATAAACAGTGACCAAGCAGATTTTCTTCTTCTGGAAGGCTAAAAAGTATTGAAATGTGCCCTGTTTTGACTTAGCATAACAACAGATAGGCCACCTCTGTAAGCAAACATACATCAACATTTTTTTCTCAGCATTGAGGGAACCCTCCATGAGACCCATCCTTAATAATCCAGCATATCAAAAACTGCATTTCCAATTTCCATCCATCCTCAGTGTCCCACTACATAGAGCCTTCCATTTTAACCCATAAATGCATGTCTATAACTCCACATGTTATGTTATGCACAGACTACACCATTGCCAAATGGAGCCAATGCTCTCCCACCTATGCCAGCCAACACAGCTTCTGCTGATGCTACATTACCATTGAAATGACACTCCCAGGTCTAGAAGAATCATCCTCCACAAATATTCATTCAGCCCTGGAGCTCCACTGCCACTGGCAAAGTTTGATGACCACTTTTTGGTTGTATCTTGGCTCGAGGTCGCAAACAGCACTTGAATGCCTGCATCTGGATAATGTGGCAAGGTAGTGACTTTTCAGAAGGGTTATTTTATTCATACAAAAGGGTACACACAGAAAATTGAATTCCTAGGGGGAAAACCTCCACAACAGTTTTTTTATTTCTAAGCTCCATAAAAAAAGCAAACATACTATACATTATTGGGTGCAAGACTAAAAATGTAAATTGGAAAGTTGAAATAAACAGTGCTTCAGCACACTATTTCTTCTACAAAGCTAAAAAGTATTTCTGAAATGTGCTGTGATTTAACTTGACTATGTCTGACAGACCCCCCACAATATGCACCATATACAACAGTATTTCTCAGTGAGTAACAAAGCTAACTGCATTTCCAGTTTCCCTGCTTTCCTGCAATATAGACCCTCCCATTTATATCCACAAATATCTGTCTATGTGCACTCATGTGACATTATGAACAGGCTCTGTATGGTCTGCTTCACAACCACCTTATAATTCTTTACCCAAATTTGACTCATAGTACCCACACAGTGAAGATCTTAAGCAACAATAAATCCACCAAGGTTACCATTCAGAATGTAAAGCCAGCCTACTTGCTCCTGAAGGAAAATGATGTTGGCTACTCCTCCTACTGTCATCTAACACATATGTGGCTGTCTGTTGTGACCTTACCAACCAACACCACTGCCTGATAAGAGTCGAACCCCTCCCAACAATGCAACTCTGGATGAAGTCTTAGATTATACATCACCAGAGAAAGAACACTCCACTGTGTTTGACTCGCGTACTTATTTCGAAATACTTTTCATTTTCTGCCTCATCACCTTATATTTAGGTGCTTCATGTGTATGCTTTTTATGTGTGAAATGCATCTCATCAATAATATAATAAAATGTTTTTTTTTCCTTACTGCAGTTCTTATTTAATTGTGGATTATTGTTCCTACAAGTAGTGATACTGAAGAACACAATGAAAGATGATCCAAACATTAAAAGAATGGTTACCTCACCAGCTGCTGTGGATGCCATCTCATCAGAATAGTTCTTGCATGCAACAAAGTAAGAATACCATTCCAATGTCCAGTCAAATTTCAGAGAAGTGCCAAGTAATTCACATGATGGCACATCACAATCAGTTCAATAACAAGCTGCATTGTGTCTTCCATGCCATGTGGAAACAATGTGTATTTGATTATTTAATTGTGTTGAGCTTATGTTTTAAGAGGATGTGTGTGTAATCATGTATGTTGATACCAAAGAAAGCACACTGACATTTAAAGACGATTACAGACAAAAAGATGTCGTACAGAAAGCCACTTCCAAAAATTATTTGAATAAATGTTTGAGATATGTTTCTCTGAGTGTCAAGTATAAGGCAAAGTCTCTAGTCACAACACTTTAAAGAATAAGATAAGTCTCAAAGTAAGATAACACAGAAGAAGAAGCCTACAAATTTATGGGAGTGCATATGAAAACTGTAGAGGTATATTCCTGGAATGGCAACTTAGTAGGTCAACAACTGAGGGTCCTCACATCTGAACAAAAGGATAGATGGGATAAGTGGAGCTCCTCAACAAACCATGGTAACTGGAATTAAAATGAAGGAAATCAAAGATTCCAAAATTACAACACTCAGAAACAAAGCCTCTGCTTTACTGGATTTTGAGGTCTATGGCATTACTGAATTTTCTGAGTACTAGGATATTAATCTGTATACAATACTTTTTGATTCAAGTTGTGTAGCAAATTGTTATAAAATAAAGTCAGTTAACCTTCATAGAACAGCTAAGAACCTCCTTTAAATACTTCTCAGTTTTGGGAATAATCACTGACATACTTTGCACAACACTGTAAAAAAAATAGTTGAAACTGGTATACTAGCTGCTAGTTTCGGTTCGGTTGTTTGGGGGGAAGAGACCAGACAGCGAGGTCATCGGTCTCATCGGATTAGGGAAGGACGGGGAAGGAAGTCGGCCATGCCCTTTCAAAGGAACCATCCCGGCATTTGCCACGAGCGATTTAGGGAAATCACGGATGGCTGGACGTGGGATTGAAGCGTCGTACTCCTGAACGCGAGTCCAGTGTGCTAGCCACTGCGCCACCTCGCTCAGTGCTGCTAGTTTCCAGCTAACAAAATGTTGTTGACAGATTTATTGCTGCAGTTTCTCCAGCAGAAATCTAAAATCTCACTCTGACCTCCTGAAATTTGCAAACAATATCTCACCATCCTTTTCCATTTCTTGTACCTCTCTTATTTAGATGCTGTTTTATGTATAGTCCACTTATATTTCCTTTTCTGTTGCCTTTTCAATGAGAGTGCAATATCCTGAGCAAGGAAGCAGATGCATATGAGACTGCCTGCACAATGAGGCAATGTGTGGACATGAGAAAACACATATATAAACAGAGCACAGTTTCCTGAGCAGAGAATGAGATTCATAGCAGACTACTTGCACAATTAGGTAATGTGTGGGCATGAGAACACTCATGCATATTTATATTCTTTCTGCTAATTTTTGTGTCTGTGCTCTTCTCCCTGTGCATCAGTGTTTGCACAAGAGGAAAGAGACATCATGTGGACATACCCCAAGGACAAAGTGCTTGCTCAGTTCTGTAACGCGACAGACAACTGCTTACAACAAATTTTACAAAGTGAAGTTCTGTAGGCAAAAAAAAAATGCATTTTATATTTTGGCCACATATCCACTCTCTAGCTTCCAAAGCTGCAATTTTAGAGGCTACTATCAAGCCAGTGTGGATTCATCAGTTATTTTTAGTGGTTAAAAGTGCTGTGGTTGCAAGTAACTCCCCAAAAAGACTCGTCATTGATTATAGCAGATCAAATATGATATTTGTTGTTATGTAATGATGCAGGATTGGCCCTACAAAGAGGACAAAGCATAATGAGAGTAGCTACAGAAGATATTGCTAGAGGGGAGCAGCTACCACTAGCAGAACTAGTCACATCACTACAACATGAATTTAGCACTCTCACATGACACCCCTGAAGAGCTCCTGCATTACCCAGGATCCACCTGTCTTTCAAGTGATGCAACGTTCAATATTATGTTAGGAAAATGCACCTCCCCAGTCAGTTATCCAAACAGTGACTGTATTGATGCCCCACCAACTGCCTAGTAGTAATATGCCTACACACCATATCAAACAGTTCCTTACATATGGTCTGCTTATCATATGCCCTTAAGCCCTGAGTGATCACTGCATCATGAAAAACTGAATCTCATGCCTGTGTCAAAAACGTCACAGCACATGACACCCTGCTTTTCAAAGCTTTCCTACATCACACCACAAGTACATTCAGGACACCTGCAGTGCTTGAAGGTCTTACATCTACTCAGGATCAGACCTTAGTGTCCTACCTGCAAAAGCTCAAAGACCACTATTTATTTGCATCTTGGCTCACAGGCACAAACAACTCTCATATACCTACTTTAGGCCAAAGCTGTAAATTTTGTTACTACTTGAAGGTGGAAATAAACAGTGCTCCTGTGGTTTGTTTCTTCCACAAGCTAAAATGTATTTCTGAAATGTGCCCTGTTTTAACTAGACATGGTAAAGATGGATTGCCTGTGTAAACATTACATTTGTCAATACTTTTCTGTCAGCAGTGAGCCAACCTTCCTCGAGACCCACCCTTCCTGACACAGTACATCAAAAACTACATTTCCAACGTGTATCCATCCTCAATGTCCATCCACCATGCAGACCTACCCATTTTAATCCACAAAGGCATGTTCTAATTCACTAATTAATGATATGCACAGACTCCATGAGGCATCCTTTACAAACAAATTATAAGGGTCTGTACCTGGTTTTGGACTGTAGTGCCTGTGGCAATGAGAATCTTAATAAATAATAAACCAACCAAGGATTCAACTGAGCACATAAAGCTTACCCACTTGCTCCACATGGAAAATACTGTGTGCCACCCTACTAACTGTCACCATACACATATTTTCCAATGTGCTGTGGCTGACCAACCTACTGCATTGTCAAACAGAGCCAACATTCTTTCCCCAAGTCAGTAAACGCAGCCTCTACTGATCAATCATCACCTCAGTGGTGAAATGACACACTCAGGCCAGTATGCAACAGGCCTGTGAGAATCTTACTGCTTAAGTATCCATTTGGCACTGGAGCACTCCTTCTAGCAGCAAAGTTCAATGACAGCTCTTTGAGTGCATCTTGGCTCATGACCACAAACAGCTCTCGAATACCTATTTTTGGATAAGGCATTAAGGTAGTGATTCTAAGACAGGGTTACTTTATCCATACAAAAGGGTATACATTTGAAATTAAATTCCTAGTCATGCAAACAAGAAATAAATTACACTACTGCAGTTAATCATTCTGCAACTGTTTCGTTATTTCTAACCTCTTTCATCAAGTAAACATATTATTTAGTAAAAGATTAAAAATGAAAATTGAAGCACTGGTTCATAATTCTACCCACCTCCTCTCCCCCCATGATTTGCGTTCCTCTTACAATATTGAAATAAACAGTGTACCAGCACACTATTTCTTTCCAAAACTAAAAATCATTTCTCAAATGTGCCCTGATTCAGCCTGAGATTATATATGTCAAACCACTATGGTATACAATATATATGACACTATTTTTCAGTGAATAATGGTGGTACCAATTTTTCTTAATCTAGCATATGAAAAACTGTATTTCCAATTTCCACATTGTCCTGCCACATGTGCCCTCCCACCTTTTATCCACAAATATCTCTCTATGTACAATGATGAGACATTATGCACACACTCCATACAGTCAGCTTCACAACCACCTTATACAGGTATGTACCGGTTTTTGAGCATAGTACCCACACAATGAAGATATTAACCTATAGTGAACCCACCAAGGTTTCCTTCAAGAACAGAAGCCCATGATGGAAAATGCTGTGGGTCACTCCGGTACTATCAGTCAGCACCTATGTGGCAGTGTGCTGTGGCTGACAGCCCAACACCATTGCCAGACAATGCCGACTCTCTTCTACCTACATCAGTGGAAATGGTTTAGATGATGCTAGGTCATCAGAGAAAAAACACTCAAAGGACACACAGTCTGTTCCACCAACACTACCTCCAATATATGTCAGTCCTGAATGAATCACCCGACGCAAATATCAGTTTGTCAACAATGACCTACTCTATGGGGGCAGAGAGAGAGGGGCGGGGTGCGGGGGGGTAGAGGGTACGTGAAGTAACACAAATACTCAGCCATTCAAAAAACTATGTCTTTCTTATGAGTGATAGATTTACTTTTGAGTACTTTCTGCTTCCTGCCTCATTAATCTGTACATACTGGCTAAACATGTATGCTTTTGTGTGTGACGTATGTTATCATTAATATAATAAATTGTTTTTCCTTACTGCACTATGTCTTCTGTGCCATGTGGAAACCATGTGTGTTTCATTGTGTAGTGTGCTGAGCTTAGGCTATAAGGCAATTTGTATGTAATTGTCTGTTGACTCGAAAGAAAGAACAATGCAATTTATACATGATTACAGAAAATAAAAGTTTGAGGAGGGATACCCTGAGCATCAAGTATTGGTTGCAGACTCCAATCATAGCACTTTAAACAATAAGATAAATCTCCCAATAGGATAACACAGAAGAAGAAGTGTACAAAGTCATGGCAAGTGCATGTGAAAACTGTGGATGTATTTTCCTGGTACAGCAAATTAATATCACAACAACGGAGAATCCTAACAACTGAACAAAAGAAAAGATGGGATAGGTAGAGCACCTCAACAAACGATGCTACTAACAATTGAATTTAAGGACACTGATGATGCAAAAACTACAAAATTAAGAAACACAGTCTCCGTTGTAGTGGATTGTGAGGCCTATGTCATGACCAAATTTTTGAGGACTAGGGTGTTAATCAGTTTACAGTCATTTTTATTTAAGTTGTGTAACAAATTATTATGAAATAAAACTTGAATGGCATACTAAAAAGTCAATGAATCTTCACAGAGAGATTCAGATCCTCCTTTAAATATTTGTGAGTTCTAGGAATAATCAACAAGCTATGTATGTAATATTGAAATAAATGCTTCAAAATGCTTCACTAGTTGCTGGTTGCCAGGTAACAAAATGTTACTGCCAGCCTTACTGCTGCTGCTTCTTGAGCAGAATATCTAATATTTCACTTTGACCTCCTTCTGAAATTTGGCATGTCACCATCACATTTTGTTTTTCTTACCTCTCTTATTTAGATAATGTTCTACACATAGTCACCTTGTGATTTCATTTCTTTTGTCTTTTCAATGAAATAAACACAGCACAGTCCCCTGAGGAAAGAATGGGATGCACACGATACAATGAAGCCAGGTGAGGACATGAGAAAGGACATGCTACACATGTCCTCCGTCCTGATGTTTTTTTTTTCGTACTGCAGTTCTTATTTAATTGTGGATTATTGTTCCTACAAGTAGTGATACTGAAGAACACAATGAAAGATGATCCAAACATTAAAAGAATGGTTACCTCACCAGCTGCTGTGGATGCCATCTCATCAGAATAGTTCTTGCATGCAACAAAGTAAGAATACCATTCCAATGTCCAGTCAAATTTCAGAGAAGTGCCAAGTAATTCACATGATGGCACATCACAATCAGTTCAATAACAAGCTGCATTGTGTCTTCCATGCCATGTGGAAACAATGTGTATTTGATTATTTAATTGTGTTGAGCTTATGTTTTAAGAGGATGTGTGTGTAATCATGTATGTTGATACCAAAGAAAGCACACTGACATTTAAAGACGATTACAGACAAAAAGATGTCGTACAGAAAGCCACTTCCAAAAATTATTTGAATAAATGTTTGAGATATGTTTCTCTGAGTGTCAAGTATAAGGCAAAGTCTCTAGTCACAACACTTTAAAGAATAAGATAAGTCTCAAAGTAAGATAACACAGAAGAAGAAGCCTACAAATTTATGGGAGTGCATATGAAAACTGTAGAGGTATATTCCTGGAATGGCAACTTAGTAGGTCAACAACTGAGGGTCCTCACATCTGAACAAAAGGATAGATGGGATAAGTGGAGCTCCTCAACAAACCATGGTAACTGGAATTAAAATGAAGGAAATCAAAGATTCCAAAATTACAACACTCAGAAACACAGCCTCTGCTTTACTGGATTTTGAGGTCTATGGCATTACTGAATTTTCTGAGTACTAGGATATTAATCTGTATACAATACTTTTTGATTCAAGTTGTGTAGCAAATTGTTATAAAATAAAGTCAGTTAACCTTCATAGAACAGCTAAGAACCTCCTTTAAATACTTCTCAGTTTTGGGAATAATCACTGACATACTTTGCACAACACTGTAAAAAAAATAGTTGAAACTGGTATACTAGCTGCTAGTTTCGGTTCGGTTGTTTGGGGGGAAGAGACCAGACAGCGACGTCATCGGTCTCATCGAATTAGGGAAGGACGGGGAAGGAAGTCGGCCATGCCCTTTCAAAGGAACCATCCCGGCATTTGCCACGAGCGATTTAGGGAAATCACGGATGGCCGGACGTGGGATTGAAGCGTCGTACTCCCGAACGCGAGTCCAGTGTGCTAGCCACTGCGCCACCTCGCTCAGTGCTGCTAGTTTCCAGCTAACAAAATGTTGTTGACAGATTTATTGCTGCAGTTTATTCAGCAGAAATCTAAAATCTCACTCTGACCTCCTGAAATTTGCAAACAATGTCTCACCATCCTTTTCCATTTCTTGTACCTCTCTTATTTAGATGCTGTTTTATGTATAGTCCACTTATATTTCTTTTTCTGTTGCCTTTTCAATGATAGTGCAATATCCTGAGCAAGGAAGCAGATGCATATGAGACTGCCCGCACAATGAGGCAATGTGTGGACATGAGAAAACACATATATAAACAGAGCACAGTTTCTGAGCAGAGAATGAGATTCATAGCAGACTACTTGCACAATTAGGTAATGTGTGGGCATGAGAACACTCATGCATATTTATATTCTTTCTGCTAATTTTTGTGTCTGTGCTCTTCTCCCTGTGCATCAGTGTTTGCACAAGAGGAAAGAGACATCATGTGGACATACCCCAAGGACAAAGTGCTTGCTCAGTTCTGTAACGCGACAGACAACTGCTTACAACAAATTTTACAAAGTGAAGTTCTGTAGGCAAAAAAAAATGCATATCCACTCTCTAGCTTCCAAAGCTGCAATTTTAGAGGCTACTATCAAGCCAGTGTGGATTCATCAGTTATTTTTAGTGGTTAAAAGTGCTGTGGTTGCAAGTAACTCCCCAAAAAGGCTCGTCATTGGTTATAGCAGATCAAATATGATATTTGTTGTTATGTAATGATGCAGGATTGGCCCTACAAAGAGGACAAAGCATAATGAGAGTAGCTACAGAAGATATTGCTAGAGGGGAGCAGCTACCACTAGCAGAACTAGTCACATCACTACAACATGAATTTAGCACTCTCACATGACACCCCTGAAGAGCTCCTGCATTACCCAGGATCCACCTGTCTTTCAAGTGATGCAACGTTCAATATTATGTTAGGAAAATGCACCTCCCCAGTCAGTTATCCAAACAGTGACTGTATTGATGCCCCACCAACTGCCTAGTAGTAATATGCCTACACACCATATCAAACAGTTCCTTACATATGGTCTGCTTATCATATGCCCTTAAGCCCTGAGTGATCACAGCATCATGAAAAAACTGAATCTCATGCCTGTGTCAAAAACGTCACAGCACATGACACCCTGCTTTTCAAAGCTTTCCTACATCACACCACAAGTACATTCAGGACACCTGCAGTGCTTGAAGGTCTTACATCTACTCAGGATCAGACCTTAGTGTCCTACCTGCAAAAGCTCAAAGACCACTATTTATTTGCATCTTGGCTCACAGGCACAAACAACTCTCATATACCTACTTTAGGCCAAAGCTGTAAATTTTGTTACTACTTGAAGGTGGAAATAAACAGTGCTCCTGTGGTTTGTTTCTTCTACAAGCTAAAATGTATTTCTGAAATGTGCCCTGTTTTAACTAGACATGGTAAAGATGGATTGCCTGTGTAAACATTACATTTGTCAATACTTTTCTGTCAGCAGTGAGCCAACCTTCCTCGAGACCCACCCTTCCTGACACAGTACATCAAAAACTACATTTCCAACGTGTATCCATCCTCAATGTCCATCCACCATGCAGACCTACCCATTTTAATCCACAAAGGCATGTTCTAATTCACTAATTAATGATATGCACAGACTCCATGAGGCATCCTTTACAAACAAATTATAAGGGTCTGTACCTGGTTTTGGACTGTAGTGCCTGTGGCAATGAGAATCTTAATAAATAATAAACCAACCAAGGATTCAACTGAGCACATAAAGCTTACCCACTTGCTCCACATGGAAAATACTGTGTGCCACCCTACTAACTGTCACCATACACATATTTTCCAATGTGCTGTGGCTGACCAACCTACTGCATTGTCAAACAGAGCCAACATTCTTTCCCCAAGTCAGTAAACGCAGCCTCTACTGATCAATCATCACCTCAGTGGTGAAATGACACACTCAGGCCAGTATGCAACAGGCCTGTGAGAATCTTACTGCTTAAGTATCCATTTGGCACTGGAGCACTCCTTCTAGCAGCAAAGTTCAATGACAGCTCTTTGAGTGCATCTTGGCTCATGACCACAAACAGCTCTCGAATACCTATTTTTGGATAAGGCATTAAGGTAGTGATTCTAAGACAGGGTTACTTTATCCATACAAAAGGGTATACATTTGAAATTAAATTCCTAGTCATGCAAACAAGAAATAAATTACACTACTGCAGTTAATCATTCTGCAACTGTTTCGTTATTTCTAACCTCTTTCATCAAGTAAACATATTATTTAGTAAAAGATTAAAAATGAAAATTGAAGCACTGGTTCATAATTCTACCCACCTCCTCTCCCCCCATGATTTGCGTTCCTCTTACAATATTGAAATAAACAGTGTACCAGCACACTATTTCTTCCCAAAACTAAAAATCATTTCTCAAATGTGCCCTGATTCAGCCTGAGATTATATATGTTAAACCACTATGGTATACAATATATATGACACTATTTTTCAGTGAATAATGGTGGTACCAATTTTTCTTAATCTAGCATATGAAAAACTGTATTTCCAATTTCCACATTGTCCTGCCACATGTGCCCTCCCACCTTTTATCCACAAATATCTCTCTATGTACAATGATGAGACATTATGCACACATTCCATACAGTCAGCTTCACAACCACCTTATACAGGTATGTACCGGTTTTTTGAGCATAGTACCCACACAATGAAGATATTAACCTAAAGCAAACCCACCAAGGTTTCCTTCAAGAACAGAAGCCCACGATGGAAAATGCTGTGGGTCACTCCGGTACTATCAGTCAGCACCTATGTGGTAGTGTGCTGTGGCTGACAGCCCAACACCATTGCCAGACAATGCCGACTCTCTTCTACCTACATCAGTGGAAATGGTTTAGATGATGCTAGGTCATCAGAGAAAAAACACTCAAAGGACACACAGTCTGTTCCACCAACACTACTTCCAATATATGTCAGTCCTGAATGAATCACCCGACGCAAATATCAGTTTGTCAACAATGACCTACTCTATGGGGGCAGAGAGAGAGGGGCGGGGTGGGGGGGGGGGGGGGGGTAGAGGGTACGTGATGTAACACAAATACTCAGCCATTCAAAAAACTATGTCTTTCTTATGAGTGATAGATTTACTTTTGAGTACTTTCTGCTTCCTGCCTCATTAATCTGTACATACTGGCTAAACATGTATGCTTTTGTGTGTGACGTATGTTATCATTAATATAATAAATTGTTTTTCCTTACTGCACTATGTCTTCTGTGCCATGTGGAAACCATGTGTGTTTCATTGTGTAGTGTGCTGAGCTTAGGCTATAAGGCAATTTGTATGTAATTGTCTGTTGACTCGAAAGAAAGAACAATGCAATTTATACATGATTACAGAAAATAAAAGTATGAGGAGGGATACCCTGAGCATCAAGTATTGGTTGCAGACTCCAATCATAGCACTTTAAACAATAAGATAAATCTCCCAATAGGATAACACAGAAGAAGAAGTGTACAAAGTCATGGCAAGTGCATGTGAAAACTGTGGATGTATTTTCCTGGTACAGCAAATTAATATCACAACAACTGAGAATCCTAACAACTGAACAAAAGAAAAGATGGGATAGGTAGAGCACCTCAACAAACGATGCTACTAACAATTGAATTTAAGGACACTGATGATGCAAAAACTACAAAATTAAGAAACACAGTCTCCGTTGTAGTGGATTGTGAGGCCTATGTCATGACCAAATTTTTGAGGACTAGGGTGTTAATCAGTTTACAGTCTTTTTTATTTAAGTTGTGTAACAAATTATTATGAAATAAAACTTGAATGGCATACTAAAAAGTCAATGAATCTTCACAGAGAGATTCAGATCCTCCTTTAAATATTTGTGAGTTCTAGGAATAATCAACAAGCTATGTATGTAATATTGAAATAAATGCTTCAAAATGCTTCACTAGTTGCTGGTTGCCAGGTAACAAAATGTTACTGCCAGCCTTACTGCTGCTGCTTCTTGAGCAGAATATCTAATATTTCACTTTGACCTCCTTCTGAAATTTGGCATGTCACCATCACATTTTGTTTTTCTTACCTCTCTTATTTAGATAATGTTCTACACATAGTCACCTTGTGATTTCTTTTCTTTTGTCTTTTCAATGAAATAAACACAGCACAGTCCCCTGAGGAAAGAATGGGATGCACACGAGACAATGAAGCCAGGTGAGGACATGAGAAAGGACATGCTACACATGTCCTCCGTCCTGATGTTTGGGTGTGTACTTCTGTTCCTGGATGTCTGTGATAGCACATAATGAAATAGGTATTGAGTAGACATGCCACAAGGCCAATGTGCTTTGATACTTGAGTAAACTGAGAAACATTTGCATTCAACTAGTTTTACAAAGTTAAGTTACTGGAAACAATCATCATCCGTATTCTAGCATTATATCCAGCCTCTAATTTCTGAAGCTGCAGTGTATGAACCTACCCTTAAGCAAGTGTGGATTCATCAGTTACCTATAGAGGTTAAGAGTGTTGCGGAAGCAAGTAAGTCATGAAATACACTCACAGTTACTTAAAGCTGATCAAATATGTAATCAGTTGTTATGTAATGATCAAACAAACTGCACTAGGCATCATGAGTGTAGTTAGAAGAGATGCTGCTAGAGGGAGCAGCTTCCACTAACGGAACTAGTCACATCACTACAACACAATTCCAGAATTCACATATGCCAACTCCAACAACCTCCCGCACTACTCAGCAGACATAGGCCTGTCAAGCAAAGCAACATTTGCTGTGACATTATGACGATGCACCAAAAGTAAATTATCCAGACAGTGATAAGATTTATTGATGACCAACTGCTCCATAGTGAAGTGTCTACACACCACAACAAACAGTCCCTCACCATATGGCCTGGCTCCATAAGTGAACACCATGTCACGAAAGGTGGATCTCATGCCTGTGTCTGAAAAATGGCTGCCCATCACACACCTAACAGACACACTGCTGTACACAGCTTTAATACACCATACCCCCTGTAAATTCAGGACAACTGTGAGGCTCAAAACAAGTTAGTCTATGCAGGATTGGACTTTAGCAACCCACATGCAAAGTTCAAGGATGATTCTTTGGTTGCATCTTGCCTCATGGCCACAAACAACTCTCGAATACTTACTTTTAGACAGTGCAGTAAGTTATAGAGTTTTGAGATTTTTAATAAAGAAAAGGTGTACACATTTATAATTCAGTTCTTAGAAATAGGGAGGGGGATGGATTACACTATTGTGGTTGAGAATTCTGCAATGAAAAAATTATTTCTGTTTGTTTCGCCTAAACCAAGTTCTTTAATATAGCAAACATATTGTGTATGATCTTGTGCAAAGTCTAAAAATGTAAACATAAGAACTCATTCATAATTCTGCCGCCTCACTGACCTCTGTCATAATTTTTTTTTATTACTTGAATGTGGAAATAAACAGTGCTCCAGCACATTATTTCTTCTTTGAAGCTAGAAAGCATTTCTGAAATGCGTCGTGATTTAACTTGAGATTGTAACTGCAGACCCCCACATTATACAGTATGTATGATGTTATTTTTCAGTCAGTAATGGTGCTAGCCTTCTCAAGACCAGCCCTTCTCAATCTAGCACATCAAAAACTGCAGTTCCAATTTTCATACTGTCTTGCCACATGGACCCTTCAATTTCTATCCTCATCAATGTGTCTATATGCACTCATGTGACATTATGCATAAAATCAATATAGACTGATTCACAACTACCTTATACATGCTGTACCCAGTTCTGTACCACAGTCAATACACAATGAAGATCTTAAATAACAATAAGTTCAACAAGGTTTCCACACTAGTGAATGTAGCTTTAGATGCTGCTGGGTCACCAGGAAAAGAACACTCCCAGAATATTTACTCTGTTTCTCCAACCCTACATGCAGTGTGCATCAGGACTGGAATATCGGTTGTCCTAAAAGATCCACTCTACAGAGGGCTGAGGCGAAGGGGCAAACAGCCAATTGTTCAAATATATACGTCTTTATTTTCGCTAATATACTTACACTGGAGTGCTTTTGTTTCTTGCCTTCTCATTGTGTGCTTACTTGTTTAACATGCATGCTCTTTGTGTGTGACATGCATGTTATCAATAATATACAAGGTGTACAACTTTGCTTCCACCATTTGCCAATAGGTGGCATCAACAGTAAGTAGTGGTCAAAAGAAACAGATCGCAGATGTCAGGCAGTCAGCTTGGAACTCGGTCAACATAACCTCATTCAAACATTAGTCAATTTCTGTCTGCATCATAAAGTTGTTCTTGATTGAAAATGTCAGTTTATGAGCCTAATTCTTGTCATTTGTGGGACATGTTACTGTTTTGCTTCAATATGAAGAAAACAGTGGCTGAATCTCAGCGAATTC
The DNA here is from genome assembly GCF_021461385.2 of Schistocerca piceifrons. Lineage (NCBI taxonomy): Eukaryota > Metazoa > Arthropoda > Insecta > Orthoptera > Acrididae > Schistocerca > Schistocerca piceifrons. The sequence goes on from NC_060149.1 coordinate 512,509,082, forward strand.
TCTCAAGTACGTATGGTTAGGGCGCTATTAGTGAAAGAATGTGCCGTGAGTGGTTTCAACACTTTAAGAATGGCGATTTTAACGTCTTAGGCCGGCATAGTGGTGGAAGAGAGAATGTTGTCAAAGATGTATAATTGGAGACATTGCTGAGTGAAGAGTCGTGTCAAACTCAAGAAGAATTGGCATTATTAGTGGGAGTGACGCAGCAAGCCATTTCAAAATGCCACAAGGCTACGGGCATGATTCAGAAAGAAGGAACTTTGGTCCTGTGTGAGCTGAAACCAAGAGATGTTGAATGGCATTTATGTGTTCCTGAACAGTTGCTTCAGAGGCAAAAACGGAAGGGATTTCTGCATCGCATTCTGACTGGGGTTGAAAAATGGGTTGATTATGATAACCCTAACTGCAAGAAATCATGGAAGTATCCCGGCCGTACTTCCACGTTGTCAGCCAAACTGAATATTCATGGCTCCAAGATCATGCTCCACATTTGGTGGGACCAGCTCAGCATCATGTACTATGAGGTGTTAAAACCAAGTGAAACAATCACAGGTGCTTGTTATCTTATGCAGTTAATGTCTTTGAGCAGAGAATTAAAAGATAAATTGGCCGCAGTGCAGTGAGAGGCACGATAAAGTGATTTTGCAGCACGACAACGCTTGACCCCATGTTGCAAAAGAGGTCAAAACGTACTTGAAAATGTTAAAATGGGAAGTCCTACCCCACCTGCCGTATTCTCTAGAATTTTGCAAAACCTGTGATTCGGTGACTCAAGCATTGACGAAATTTTCCACTGATCATGTATTGCATAATGGAAATGATGCTCCAAGTGTCCTCCTTACCCAGAAATGGATCAAAACAGTTGAGGAGAATGGTTCAACACTGGTCATATCAAAATCAAGGAGACTGAGGTCATCAGAAATGAGTGAATCCATGGAACGTGTAAGTCAGTCTGTTTGTTATGATCATAACCTCTGTATCTGTAAGAGTGCAAGTCCCTTAAAAGTCCATAGATCATGACTGCGTTGAATTCTGCAAAAATAACTTTAACTACAGCCTTATAAAATCCAATTGGTGCAAGAATTAAAGCTTCTGCATGCCAGACATAGGCTGCAGTTTGTTAATGGTGTGACAAAGTTCCAAACACTTTACATCAGCTTGTTTTCCAATGAAGCTCACCTACACATGAGCTGTCACATCAGTAAGCAAAATTTCCACTGTCAGTATGCAAAATTGCCACTCCTGGAATGCAACAAATCCTAAACAGAGGCATGAGAAATCCTTTCATTTGCCAAAAGTTGCTTTATGGTTGTGATGTTGGCTTCAGGAAAAACTGTCCCGTAGTTTTGTAAGGGCAAAGGCAGCCATGCAGTTACAATAAATTTGGAACATTATGTGGTGTATCAAATGACTTCCTGTTGCCTGAATTCCAAACCATTTCTGGTTATATGCAAAAAACATTGTTTCAGCAAGATGGAGCTGCAGCACACATGTTCATGTGTCTATACAGTGAGTTCTTGAAATTTTCCCTGGCAAATTGACTTCCAGGAGAGGTGAGATAAACTGGCCCCCATGAAGTCCAGATCTGACCCATATGGATTACTTCTTATGGGGATGTGTCAAATCTAAAGTGTATGTCAACAATCCCACGTGTGTGCAACAACTGAAAAAACTATCCATAGCAAAGTGGCAAACATCACAGTGTCTACATGCTGAGCCATCATGCAAAATTTTGTTCATCATTTAAATGAAAGCCGTAGGCATGCTGCATTGCATTTAAATGACACTAAAACTGTATATTTCAACAATAAATACAGATTCTGATGATAGGCTTGAAACTCTATTTTATTTTCACACCTTCTTTTGAAAACTCCTGTAGTTTTTATAAAATAAAATGAAAATCATATATTGAAAAGTCAGTGAACCTTCACAATAGGACTAAGAATCTCCTTTAAACATTTCTCAGTTTTAGGAATAATCACTGACATGCTATCACTATCAGACATACCACAAGGACAATCTTTTTCATCAGTTCTGTAAATTGAAATCTCCCCATTTAAAAAGTTATACAAAGTGAAGTTATTGACAAAAAAATCATCTTCTTTACTCTTGCATTGTATCCAGCCTCCAGTGCAGTGCAGTGTTGGAGACAACACTAAGGCATGTGTGGATTCATCACCTACTTTCAGTAATTAAAAGAGCTGTAGTTGCAAGTAATTCATAGAATACCGATTTTCAGTTCCTTATAGCAAATCAAATAAGTAATTTGTTGTTATGTAATAACAGAAACATGGCCTAACAAAGTGCTCCAGGCATTTTGAGTGTAATTACAGAAGATACTGATAGAGGGGTTGTAGCTTCCACTGACAGAACTTGTTACATCACTACAACATGATTTCATCACTTACATAATAGAACTCCCACAACCCCTTTACTACTCGGCAGCCACTTTCCTGTCAGGTGAAGCAACATACACTGTGATGTCAAGAAAAGCACAAATACTGTCAATGATCAAAACAATGAATGGATTTATTTATGAAAGCCATAGTTAAGTGTCTGCATACCACTACAAACAGTCCCTCATTATACAGCCTGCCATCATATGGCCTGAATTCCTCAGTGAACACTGAATCATGGAAAAATGAATCTCATGCCTGTATCAGAATTGCGACTGTCCATGAAACATCTAAAACATGCTCCACACTTTGCAACTTTCCTACAGTGCACCACCTGTTCATTCTGGACACAGGCAATGCTCCAAACTATTTAAATTACGTAGGATCGTACGTTACCTTGCTACCTGCAAATTACAGAGACCATTCTTTGCATGTGTCTTGGATCACAGCTGAAAACAAATCTCAAAAACATATTTTTGGACTATATAAGAAGTTAAAGAGGTTTGAAAACAGATAAATTCAAATAAACAAAAGGAGTAGATGACAGAATTAAAATACTGTGGCCGAGAGTTACAATAAAATTACAATCCCTTGGTCAAAGTTTCCATCTACTTCATGTAGAACAAGTTCTTTAAAAAAACAAATAAAATTGTGTATTATTTGGTACCAAGATAAAAATGTGAAATTAAGAATTGGTTCATAAATCTGTTACCCTACCCTAAACCCCCTTAGCATTAATTTTTGTTACCAAATGAATGTAGAAGTAATCAATGACACAGTAAATATTTCCTTCCACAAAGCTAAAAGATATTTCTGTAATGTGCCCTGTTTCAACTCTACATGATAACACATAAACCACCACTTATCAACAATACATATGTCAACATTAATCTGTTAGTAATGAGGCTACCCTCCTCAAGACACACCCTCCCTAACACAGCATATCAATGACTGTAAATCAAAATCTATCCATCCTCAGAGTCTAACCATACAGACCATCTTATTTTAATCCACAAAGGCACGTCTACATGCACTAGTGTGATGATATGAACACACTCCATCAGGCACCCTTTAGAGACACTTTATCTGAGTCTGTACCTGGTTTGGACCATAGCATCCACATTATGATGATCTTAATTAAAGATAAAACCACCAAGGTTTCCACTGAGATCGTAAAGCTGACATAGAACCTATTAATAGAAAATACCGTGTACCAGCGCACCTACTGTCACTCAATGCCATGAGGCAGTGTGCTGTGTCTGACCAACCTACATCCCAGCCACACGGGCCAACCCTTCCTACCTATGCCAGTGGACACAGCTTCAGACTGTTCTACATCGCCATATGAAGAACACTGCCAGGACAATCAAACTGTTCCTCCAACACTACACTCAATATGCATAAGGCCTGGAAGAATCATCCTGTACAAATATCAGTTTGATTTGAATGATCCACTCTGTGTGGAAGGAAGGGATGGGGCTGGGAGGTGACACAAATAGTCAGTCAGCTGAGTAAATATGTCTTTTTCATAGCTGATATAATTACTTTGGAGCACTTTCCGCTTCCTGTCTCATCATTGCATACCTATTTGATTAACATTTATTCTGTTTGAGTGTGACATGCATGTTATCAATGATGTAATAAAGTGTTTTTTCTTCTCACAGTTACTTAATGGTGGATCACTGTTCCTAGTAGTGGTGAAACTGATGACACCATGGCAGATGACTTCAACCTTAAAAGTGAAGTTACCTCACCAGCTCCTGTGGATGCCACCTCATCAGAATAGTTCTGACATGCATCAAAGTATAATATTGTCGTTAAACCATCTATGTTAAATTTTGGGCAACTGCTGAGTAATACATGTAGATACAGCTCACAGTCAATTCAACAAATTGCTGTGTTTTGCTATTCGTGCCATGTGTATACCATGTGTATTTGGTTGGGTGGTGTGTTGAGGTTATGTTCAAGGTGAAATGTGTGTAATTGTGTCAATTCACATCAAAGAAAGAAATCTGAAATTTATAAACAATTTCAGACAAGGAGTTCTAGAATAGAACGTGGCTTCTAAAGATTAATTGGGCTGACATGTGATAATCTAAACATCAGATACTTGATAAAGTCTCTGATCATAACATTTACAGGTATACGATAAGTCTCAAAGGAGGTAAACACAAAAGAGGAGACTTACAAATTTATAACAAATGCATATGAAAACTGTGGATGCAGATTCATGGCATAGTGACTCACTAGAATGACAACTGAAGATCCTGACATCTCAGCAAAATAAGAGATTATTCTGATAGAGACCCTCAACGAACTTTGGTACTACGAAATGAAATGAAGGACACTGATGATGCAAAAACAACAAAACTGGAAAAAACAGCCTCCTTTTTAGTGGATTCTGGGATCTGTTGCATCACAGAATTTGTCGAGTACTAGGGCATTAAACTATATAGTCTCTCAAAAATAGCTTTATGTTCAAAGAGCTATATGTACGTGTGCAACAAATCTGAGGAGAGTGGGACTAAGTTTATCAATTGCTTGGTCTTTAGTCAATATGCAGAACTTTTTTGGTGTGTAAAGCACTTTCCATGTGCAAGAATTTTACAAAAACGCTGATTTGGTGATTGTAGGATGAAAGAAATTTTTCAGTTATTGTTTACTTCATACTGTAAATGATGCTCCAAATGGTCTCCTTATCTGATACTGGATCAAAACAGTGGAGGAGACAGTCATATCAAAACACAAATGACCAATGGCATCAAGAATAAGTGAATCTGTTGAATGTGTAAATCACTGTGCATTTGACAATAACAACCTCTGCATTTGTAAGAGAACCTAGGTTATCATTGCACTAAAACTGCACAATTCTGAATCCAATTGGTGCAAGAATTACAGCCTCTGCATGACATACAAAGGTTACAGTATGATAATGATGTGACAGAGTGTCCTTCAATTTTCAACATCTTGTTTTTCTACAAGGTTCACTTTCACCTAAACAGTGACATCAGTAAATGGACTTGGCGCCTTTGGAGTGGAATGAGTCCTAAACGGAAGCATGAGAAACCCTTCCGCTCCCCAAAAGTTACTGTATGTTCTGCGGTGTAGGCTCAAGGGTTAATTTGTCTGTACTTTTTTGAGGATGAGGAGTGAATTAAGAGAGTATGTGACAATGTTACATGATTTTTTGTTGCCTCTTTTGCAAAACGTCCCTGCTTACAGCCAGTGAACATGGTTTCAGCAAGGTGGAGCCACAGAATACATGTCTAATGCATCTACACTGAGAGTTCATGAAATTCTTCCTTGCAAATTTACCTCCACGAGGAGTGACATAAATTAGCTTCTATGTAGTCCATATCTGATCCCCAATACATTTCTCTTTATGGCATGATATCAAATGTAAAGTAAATGTCAACATCTGGCCTTCTCTGGAACAACTGAAACAAAGTATCCACAGTGAAGTAGCAAGACACGAGTGTCTACAAGCTGAACTGTCATGCAAAATTTTACTCATCATTTAAATGAGTGCTGTAGGCAGGTTGATTATATTTAAATGACATTATTTTTAAGAAGTAAATTACTGCACCGTCTATTTCAACAATTAATAAGGATTTTGTCAATAGACTAAAAACTCTATTTCATTTTGATCAATGAAATATAAATTTTCTTTTGAGAACCCATGTGCAATTCATAAAATCAAAATGCTATTGGCATATTGAACGGTCAATTAGTACTCACAGAGCAATTACGAAAATCCTTTAAATATTTCCCAGTATTACAAATAAACACTGAAACACATTGTATGGAATTGTGAAATAGATAGTACTAGTAGCCAGTTGCCAGGTAACAAAATCTTATTTTTATCTCACTGTGACCCTCTGATGGTAACAAACAACACATCACATTCACTTTTATTTCTTGTACCTTTCTTATTGGATACCATTCTATGCATAGTATCTTTGTGTTCTCTTTTCTGTTGCCTTTTCAATAAAATAAACACAACATAATTTCCTGAACAAAGAAGGGGATACATAGCTGAAAGCTTGCAAAGTGAGGCATAGGTCAAACATGGGAATGTGCATGTATATGAGTACCATTCCTGCAAATTCTTGTGTGTGTGATGTTGTTCCTGTGCATCAGTGTTTGCGCAAGAGGAAAGAGACATTGTGTGGCTGTACCTCAAGGACAATGTGCTTTGCTAGCTCTGTAACATGACAGACATTTGCGTACAAAAGTTGCACAAAGTGAAGTTCTAGGCAAATAATGACATTTTGCATTTTGGCAACATTTCCAGCCACTAATTTACAAAATTACCATTTTGTACGCTACCCCCAAGCAAGTGTGGATTCATTAGTTACCCAGAGTGCTGTTGTTGCAAGTAACTCTCCAAATAAAGACTCACCATTGGATACAGCACATCAAATATGTAATTTGATGTTATGTAACAACAATAGCATGCCATGTATGACTTACTACTCAACAGTAAAGTGCCCACGCCTAAAACCAGTACCTCACCATATTTCCTGCTCATTGTATGGCCTCCTTATTATGTGGCCTTGAGTCCTGAGTAAACACTGCATCATGAAAATTCAATGTCATGCCTGTGTCACAAATGTGACAGCACATCTCACACAGCTTTCCTGCATCACACCACCTGCTCATTCAGGACACAGACAATGCTCCAAACTATCTAATATGCACAGAATCAGATGTTAGCATCCTACCTACAAATTTCAGATACCATTATTTGGTTGAGTCTAGTCTCACAGCTGAAAATAGCTCTCGAATACATACTCTTGGGCTATATAGGAAGGTAAAGAGTTTTGAAAATAGGTAACTTTAAATAAAGAAAAGGAGTAGATAAAAAAATTACAGTACTGTGTCCGAGAGTTACAATACAGTTACAATCCCATGGCTGAGATTTCTACCTATTTCACGTTGAACAAGTTCTTTAATAAAGCAAAAGTGCTGTGTATTATTTGGTGTCAAGTTAAAAAATATAAAAGGAATAACTGGTTCATAAATCTGCCACCCTTCTGCAAACCTCCTCAGGAAATTTTATGGTTATGACATGAATGTGGAAGTAATCAATGCCACAGTAAGTTTCTTCTTCCACAAACAAAAAAACCATTTCTGTAATGCCCTCTGTTTCAACTTGCCTTGATAACAGATGAACCACCTCTGATAAACAATACATATGTCAATATTCCTCTGTTAGTAATGAGGCTACCTTCCTAACACAGCATATCAGAAACTGTGTATATAAATATGTTCATCCTCAAAGTCCAACCATACAGACTCTCCTATTTTCATTCACAAAGGCCTGTCTACGTGCACTCATGTGATGTTATGAATACACTCCATCAGGCACCCTTTAGAGACACTTTATCTGGGTCAGTACCTGGTTTGGACCATAGTATCCACATAGTGAGGATTCTTAATTAAAGGTAAAACCACCAAAGTTTCCACTGGGATCGTAAAGCTGACCTACATGCTACTGACGGAAAATTCTGTGTGATAGTACACCTACTGTCACTCAGTGCCATGAGGCAGTGTTCTCTGGCTGAACAACCTACATCCCAGCCACATGGGCCAACCCTTCCTAAATATGCCAGTGGACACAGCTTCAGAGTATTCTGCGTCGCCAGACAAAGAACACTGCCAGACAAGTAAAACTGTTCCTCCAACACTACACTCAATATGCATCAGGCCCAAATCATCCGGTACAAATATCAGTTTGATTTGTATGATCCGCTCTATGTGGAAGGAAGGGATGGGGCTGGGAGATGACACAAATAGTCAGTCAGTTGAATAAATATGTCTTTGTCATAGCTGATATAATTACTTTGGAGCACTTTCCATTTCTTGTCTCATCATTGCATACCTATTTGCTTAACATGTATTCCATTTGTGTGTGACATGCATGTTATCAAAGATGTAATAAAGTGTTTTTTGTTCTCACAGATACTTAATGGTGGATCACTGTTCCTAGAAGTAGTGAAACTGATGACACCATGGCAGATGACTCAAACCTTAAAAGTGAAGTTATCTCACCAGCTCCTGTGGATGCTACCTCATCAGAATAGTTCTGACATGCATCAAAGTATAATATTGTCGTTAAACCATCCATGTTAAATTTTGGGCAACTGCTGAGTGATACATGTGTATACAGCTCACAGTCAATTCAACAAATCGCTGTGTTTTGTTATTCGTGCCACGTGTATACCATGTGTATTTGGTTGGGTGGTGTGTTGAGGTTATGTTTAAGGTGAAATGTGTGTAACTGTGTCAATTCACACCAAAGAAAGAAATCTGAAATTTATAAACAATTTCAGACAAGGAGTTCTAGTATATAATGTGGCTTCTAAAGATTAATTGGGCTGACATGTGATAGTCTGAACATCAAATACTTGATAAAGTCTCTGATCATAACATTTTCAGGAATACGATAAGTCTCAAGGGAGGTAAACACAAAAGAAGAAACCTACAAATTTATAATAAATTCATATGAAAACTGTGGATGTACATTCATGGCATAGTGACTCACTAGCATGACAACTGAAGATCCTGACATCTTTATTATGATGGAGCCCCTCAACGAAGTTTGGTACTACGAAATGAAATGAAGGACACTGATGATGCAAAAGCAACAAAAATGGAAAAAACAGCCTCCTTTTTAGTGGATTCTGGAATCTGTTGCATCACAGAACTTGTCGAGTACTAGGGCATTAATCTATATACACTCTCATGTGGTTCAAATTGTGTAAACTATATTGCCTTTAAAAATAGCTTTATGTTCAAATAGCTATATACACTTGAGCAACAAATCTGAGGAGACTGGGACTAAGTTTATCAATTGCTTGGTCTTTAGTCAACATGCAGGACTTTTTTGGTGCAGAAAGCACTTTCCATGTGCAAGAATTTTACAAAAATGCCGATTTGGTGATTGTAGGATGAAAGAAATTTTTCAGTTATTGTTTAATTCTTACTGTAAATGGATTTCCTTATCTGGAACTGGATAAATACATTTGAGGAGACAAGTTGAACACTAGTCATATCAAAACTCAAATGACCAATGTCATCAAGAATGGGTGAATTCGTTGAGAGTGTAAATCACTGTGCATTTGACATTAATAACCTCTCCAATCATAAGAGAACATAGTTTATCATTGCACTGAATTCTCATATAACAACTAAAACTGCACAGTTCTTAATGCAATTGGTGCAAGAATTAAAGCCTCTACACGACATAGAAAGGCTACAGTAGATAATAATATGACCGAGTGTCCATTTTCTCATGAGGTTCATTTTCTCCTAAACATTGACATCAATATGTGGAATTGGCGCCATTGGACTGGAATGAGTCCTAAACAGAAGCATGACAAACCCCTTCGTTCCCCAAAAGTTACTGTATGTTCTGCGATGTAGGCTCAAGGGTTAATTTGTCTGTACTTTATTGAGGACAAGGAGTATGTGAAAATGTTAAGTGACTTTTGTGGCCTCAATTGCAAAACTTCCCAGGTTATAGCCAGTAAACATGGTTTCAGCAAGATGAAGCAACATAATACATGTCTACTGGATTTACAATAAAATAAACACAGTATAATTTCCTGAACAAAGATGCTTAGCTGAAAGCTTGTACAGTGAGGCAATGTGCACACATGGGAACATGCATCTATATGAGTATTCTTTCTGCAAATTTTTCTGTGTGTGATCTTGTTGCTGTGCATCAGTGTTTGCGCAAGAGGAAAGAGACATTGTGTGGACATACCTCAAAGACAATGTGCTTTGCCATTTCTGTAACTTGACAAACATTTGCATACAACAAGTTTTACAAGGTAAAGTTGTAGGCAAATAATGGCCATTTGCATTTTGGAAACAGCCTCTAGTTTATAATATTGCACTGTTGTAGGCTACCCCAAGCAAGTTCGGATTCATCAGTTACCTTGAGTGCTTAAGAGTGCTGTTGTTGCAAGTAACTCTCCCAATAAAGACTCAACATTGCATACAGCAAATCAAATATGTTAACCCGATGTTATGTACCAACAAAGTCATGTCATGTTTGACCTACCACTGACTAGTAGAGGGCCTACACACCACTAAAAACAGTTCGTCATCATATGGCCTGCCCATTATATGGCCTCCTCACTGTCTAGACTTGACCCCTGAGCAAATACTGCATCATGAAAATGTGAATCTCATGCCTGTGTCACAAATGTGGCAGCATGTGACACACAGCTTTCCTACACCACACTACTTGTATGTTGCAAACACATTAAGTTCTTAAAAGTTTTTCATCTGCATGGGATCAAACATTAGCATCCTATCTGCAAATATCAGAGAACATTCCTTGACTGCATTTTGACTCATGGCCGTAAACAACTCCTATATACCTACTTTAGGATAATATAGTAAATTGTCTGGTTTAGAGAAAGGCCAATATTAGACATAGAAATTAAGTAGAGACTTATGATTCAGTTCATAGATTAAAAAAAATAATTAATTACAATACTGTTGGTGACAATTCTGCAGCGACATAGTTACTTCTATTTGTTTCTTTAACAAAATAATCGTATTCTACATTATTTGGGACCAAGTTTAAAAATTTAATAGAAAAACTTTTAAGTAAATCTTCCAGTCCTTCATCTCAGTCATAGGTTCTGTTTTTACCTGAACACAATAATAACCAGTGCCCCCACATGTATTTTTGAAGTATCAAGTCACACCTTTCCTAGCACAGCATACCAAAAATTGTATATCTTATATTTGTCAATCCACAAAGCCCAACCATACAGACCCTCCTATTTTAATCCAGAAAGGCCTGTCTTCATGCACTCATGTGATGTTATGAAAACACTCCATCATGCACCCTTTACAGACACTTTATTTGGGAACATACCTGGTTTTGAACTGTAGGACTCACACAATAAGGTTCTTAATTAATGATACACACAAGAAAGGTTCCACAGATAACGTAAAGTTGGCCTGCCTGCTACTAATGGTAAATGCTGTTTGCCATTCGATCTACTGTCACTCAATGCCTATGTGGCAGTGTGCTGTGGCTGAAAAACCTACACCACTGCCAGATTGACCCAACCCTCTTATTTTTATGCTAGCAGATGCAGCATTAGATAATGCTATTCTAAAATTGGCGACCCTGACAAGACATTTTTCAGCAGCAGTAAGACTATGTCCCTTAATATTCACTACTCCTAATTGATAATAAACTCACAAAGGGTTATGTTGTGACAGTGCCATGACATTTAACAGTGCCGCCACGACAGTACGCACAAACGGCGACAGAGGCGCTCCGCAACGCGTCTGAGCGCGGGAGCGCCACCTAGCTACGAACAGCGCCGGCCGCATGTAACGGCACGGCAGTCGAATAAGAGATACTGAGTTGTTATCATGTAACCAGCTATTGTTTCTAAGTGAGTGTGTTTGAATATCCACGCAATTATTGGTGATTAAAGGTTATAACAGGTTACACAGAGAATGTAAATCCAATGTACTTGCTCCTGAGGGAAAATACTGTATGTCACTCCATTTACTGTCACCCAGTGCATATGTGGCAAAGTACTGTGTCTCACCAACCCACACCACTGCCAGATGGTGACAGCCCAATCCTATTTGTGCTACCTGATGCAGCTTTGGATGATGAAACATCACTAGAGAAAGAACACTTCCACGCACAACACTCACTCTGCTTCTCCAATGATCTTTTTGCCCGGTAAGATGCAGTGTATGGAGGGGGGGGGGGGGGCTGTAAGGTGACACAACTAGACAGCCACTTAGCCACTTGAACTATTATATACTTACTTTTAAATACATCCTGTTTCATGCCTCAACAAATGTTCTTACTTGCTTATGGTATATAGCTTTTGTGTGTGTCATGAAACTTATCAGTAATATAATAAATTATTTCTTCTGACAAGGGAACCTCCCCATCGCACCCCCCTCAGATTTAGTTATAAGTTGGCACAGTGGATACGCCTTGAAAAACTGAACACAGATCAATCGAGAAAACAGGAAGAAGTTGTGTGGAACTATAAAAAAATAAGCAAAATATACAAACTGAGTAGTCCACGCAATCATAGGCAACATCAAAGATAATCTTAAATCAGGAGCACCGTGGTCCCGTCGTTAGCGTGAGCAGCTACGGAACGAGAGGTGCTTGGTTCAAGTCTCCCCTTGAGCGAAAAATTTTTCTTTATTTTCGCAAAGTTATGATCTGTCCATTCGTTCATTGATGTCTCTGTTCACTGTAATAAGTTTAGTGTCTGTGTTTTGGGACCGCACCGCAAAACCGTGCGATTAGTAGATGAAAGGACGTGCCTCTCCAATGGGAACCAAAAACATTTGATCGCAAGATGATAGGTCAACCGATTCCTCCACTGGAAAACACGTCTGATATATTCTATACGACACTGGTGACGGCATGTGCGTCACATGACAGGAATATGTTGTCGACCCACCTAACTTGTACACTTGGCAAATGGGTAAAAAGAATCTTCTACCTTGCCCGATTTAGGTTTTCTTGTGGATGTGATAATCACTACCAAAAAAGTGATAAAAACATAAGAGTTTGTCACATAAAGTGCAAAAAATGAATCCAAAAGTCTCACAGTCGCACACTTTTCCCTGAGCTGTGTCAAAACATATGTTTTTAACGTTTTCAAACTTTTCCGTGTGTAGACCATCAAATCCTGCATATGTCCCAGCAAATCTGAACATGTCCTGGAATTTTGGAGAGCGAAGTTGATTATGTGTGAGTGCCTGAACTTTGGTAATTGTCTGAAAATAAAAAATTAAAATTTTCCCTCGAAGGAAGACTTGAACCAAGGACCTCTCATTCCGCAGCTGCTCATACTAACCACGGGACCACGGCACTTATGAAGTCTGTCTATGCTTGAAACTGCTTATCTTGTGCATGGACTACTCGGTTTGTATACTTTGCTATTTTTTCATAGTTCCACACAACTTCTTCCTGTTTTCTTGATAGATCTGATTTCATTTTTTCAAGGTCTATCCACCGTGGCAACTTATAACTAAATCTGAGGGGGGTGCGATGGGGAGGTTCCCTTGTGAGTGCAGTCATTATTTAATGGCAGACAACTATTCTAAAATTGGCGACCCTGACAAACACAATGGCTGATGATACAAACATTAAAATGAGGTTACCTTGCCACCCACAATGTATGCCATCTCATCACAATAGTTCTTGCATGCTTGAAAGCATTATACTACTTTTGAACCACCCATGGGAAATTTTGGGCAAGAGATAAATAATTTGCATGATGTGCAGTTCACAATGGGTGGTCTAATATGAAGCCCAATTGTGTCTTCCATGCCACATGGAAACCATATATGTTTCATTGTGATGTGTGCTGATGTTATGCTTACAGGTTATTTGTGTGCAATCATGTTTGATGACAACGAAGAAAGCACACTGAAATTTGTAGATAACTCCAGACAAGGCATTGTCATGTAGAATGCCACATCTAAATAAAAGTTTCAGATATGATGCCAAAAGCATCAAGTATATCAACAATGTCTCTGATCATATCATATTAAGTTATAAGATAAGTCACAAAGCAGGAAAACACAGAAGACTACATGTACAAGTTTGAGAGAGGTGCATAATATAACTGTAGATGTATATTCCTTATACACCTGACTGTCAAAAAATGCAACATACAATGTGACATTAGGAAAATGAAACCAACACCCCTCCCCCATTCTCAACCTGCACATTCACTGCCCTTTCAGTTTTCCAAACACTGATCATGTTCATTCTTGATCCTACACACCACTACAAACTGCTCCTCATCATATGGCCTGCTCATCATATGGCCTGAAGTCCTGAGTGAAAACTGCATCATGAAAAAATGAATCTCATTCCTGTATCAAAAATGTGACAGCAACAGACGCTCTGACAAACAGCTTTCCTATATCACATCACTTGTATGTTCAGGACATGTGCAAAGCTTGAAGGTATTTCATCTACACATAATCAAATGTAAGTGTGCAAAGCTGAACGCCAAATCTGTGGTTGGGTCTTGGCTCATGGCCATCTACTTTAGGACACTGCAATAATTATTGACTTCTTAGAAACAGCAGTTTTAACCACAAAAGTCGAGTACACATTTGTAATTCAGTTCATAGATAAACAGAAAATGAATTACAGCTCAGTGGTTGAGAGTTCTACTATGATACATTTGTTTCTATCTGTCACTTCAAAACCAGGCTCTTTATGAAATCAAAAGTATTGTGTAATACTTTGTGCCAAGATTAGAAATATAAATAGAAGAACTCATTCATAAATCTGCCACACCCTACTCTCTGGCATAAATCTTGTTAGCACCTGAACAAGGAAATAAACCGTACCCCAGAAATGTATTTCTCTCACTAATTTGAAAACTACCTCTGTAAACAATTAGTATCTTGATTTCTTTCTGTCAGCAGTAATGCTACACTCCTCAATATCCACCATTCCTAACATAGCATAACAAAAACTGTAGTTCCTATCTCTGTCCATACTCAGAATCCCAGAGTACGGGCCACCTACTTTAACCCAAAAAGGTCTTTCCGTGTGCACTCATGTATTGTTATACACAGATACCATCCAGCGCACTTAAAAACCCTTATATGGGCCCATACATGGTTTTGGATTATGGTTACCACACAATAAGGATCTTACTTAGTGAAAAGCAGTAGAAGGTTTACACAGAGAATGTAAATCCAGCATACCTGCTTCTGACGGAAAATGCTGTATGCCACTCCACCTACCGTCACCCAGTGCTTATGTGGCAAAGTCCTGGGTCTGATGAACCTACACCAGTGCCAGATGGAGCCAACCCTCTCCTATTTACCCTAGCAGATGCAGATTTTGATGATGCTACATCACTAGAGGAAGAAAACTTCAAGGACACAGGGACACTCACTCTGTATCTCCAACACTACACCCAGTACACATTGAGCCTGAATGAATTCTCTGGCACCAAGACCTTTTTGAGCTGGGAGATCCACTCTAAAGTGAGTGGATGTGGATGAGCTGTGAGGCAACGCAAACTGTCGGCCATCTGAACTGTTATGTGTTTGTTTGACAGATATACTTACTTTGGAATAATTCCTGATTCATGCCTCCAAATTTCAGATCTGAAGCCCAGAGCATGAAGTACATCTATAAAATCACTGACGATAACATCTTTGAAGAATAACATAAATCTCAAAGGAGGCAACCACAGAAGAAAAAAACCTAAAAATTTATGAAAGACGCACAGGTATATGTATATTCCTTATATCACAAGCTGTCAAAGAAAGCAACATAAAATGTGATGTTAGAAAAATAAATCAATTTTCATAAGAGTGATTGTATTCATGCTTGACCAACAGCTCACTAGTAAAGTGCCTACACACCACTACAAGCAGTTCCTCGTCATATGGCATGATAGTTATATGGCCTTAAAGTCATGAGTGAACAATGTATCACAAAAAAGTGTAGCTCATCTGTGTCACAAATATCACAACAATTGACACACTTGACTGATATGTTTCCTCCATCACTCCACTCATACATTCAGGTCATGTGCAATGCTTGATAGTAATTCCTCTACACAGGATCTAATATCAGCATGTTAAAAGCAAATTTCAAGGACCATTCTGTAGTTGTGTCATGGCTCATGTCTATAAAGGAACACTCATGAGCCTACTTCAGGAGAATGCAGTAAATTATTGAGTGCTGAGAAAGCAGTTTAAAACATAGAAATAGAGTACAAATTTATAATTCATTTGACAGATAAGGAAATAAATGAATTACACTTCTGTGGCTGAGAGTTCTGCAACAACTTATTTATTTTTTCCTGTTTCACCAAAACTAAGCTCTTTAAGATACCTAACGTATTGTATAATACATTGTGTCAAGTTTAAAAATGTAAATAGAAGAACTTATTCATGACTCCGCCTCATCCTAATCTCTGCTGTAAATTTACTTTTACCTGAACAAGGAAATAAGCAGTGCCCAAAAACGTATTTCTAAATCATGAAACGATATAACTAAACATTGATCACATAAGGAACATCTCTATCAGAAACGTGTCTCAGTATCTTCCTGCCTGTATTAAGGCTATATTAGTCAAGGCCCACTGTTCCTAACCTAGCATACCAAAAGCTTTATTACCAGTACCTGAAATCCTCGAAGTCCCACAACATGGACACTTTATATTAAACCACAAAGGCCTGAATATGTGCAATCATGTGATGTTATCCACAAACACCACCTGCCGCACTGTACAAAAACCTTATATGAGTCCATACATGGTTTTGGACTGTAGTACGCACAAGAGCAATGTTCAAATGCAATTCCGCATTTGGGCCTTGGCTCATGACCATGAACATCTCTCGTACACCTCTTTTAGAATAAAGCAGTAAATTACTAAGTTTTGAAAAAGAGAAACTTCAAAAACAGAAATGGAGAACACATTTATGATTCAGTTCAGAGATAGAGAAGAAATGACTACACCACTGTATTTGAGAGTTCTGCAACAACTTATTTATTGAAACTTCTTGGCAGATTGAAACTGTGTGCCGGACCGAGACTCGAACTTGAGACCTTTGCCTTTCGCGGGCAAGTGCTCTACCAACTGAGCTACCCAAGAAAGACTCACGCCCCGTCCTCACAGCCTTACTTCTGCCAGTACCTCGTCTCCTACCTTCCAAACTTTACAGAAGCTCTCCTGCGAACCTTGCAGAACTAGCACTCCTGAAAGAACGGATATTGCGGAGACATGGCTTAGCCACAGCCTGGAGGATGTTTCCAGAATGAGATTTTCACTCTACAGTGGAGTGTGCGCTGATATGAAACCTCCTGGAAGATTAAAACTGAGTGCGAGATCGACACTCGAACTTAGGACCTTTGCCTTTCGCGGGCAAGTGCTCTACCAACTGAGCTACCCAAGCACGGCTCTGTCATTGTGAGAGAGGATCGATGAATTACCTTAAGGTCACTTTCTGAAACACGGAACATTTCATGGGGGGCCACCCACATGGTGGTGGCAGAAAAATTACACATGACACTTGTTTGTGCGCGAGGGGGTCCAAGACTGTTGATTCCCAAAGAAAAGGACATTTGTGTGCATGTCTGCATGCAGTAAGAGGTGATTTTTGAGGAAGATCCAGAGTTTCTTTGAAATTTAATCACTGTTGATGAAACTTGGCTACATCATTTTGATCCTGAGAGCATACAGCAAGGGTCCATGTGGAAATATCAGTCACCACCAACCTCCAAAAAAGCAACAGTGGTTGCTTCTACTGTAGGCGTTATGGACATTTCATTCTTTGATACCGATGGAATGGTTTATCAGCATGTTGTACCTGCACACACATCAGTAACTAGACAATACAACAGGGATGACCTAAAACCCTTACAAGTCCACACCAGGTGCAAAAGACCGCATTTCGTTGAAGCAGGCTGGATGCTGCACCACGATAATACTCGGTCACATATTGTCTATGTTGTTGCAGAATATCATGCAAAAATAAACGTGAAGTGAATCCCTCACCCTAACTATAGCCCGGATTTGGCACCATGTGACTTTTTTCTATTCCCTAACACGAAGAAAGAACATTTTGGTATGTATTATCAATCACCAGAAGCAGTAGTGAAGGCTGGTTTCCAGCCTGTATTTGAAGACTGGCAGCAATGCAGGGACAAGTGCATTGCATTCATGGGAGACAACTTTGAGAAGGACCATGAAAATTAAGAGGGTGAGTAAAGGAATGTTGTAAAAAAAAATCATTGTTTATTGAACAGCCACTGCATTTGTAAAACACAAACTATTTTAACTAGACATATTAGCTTAAGGACCAACTCTCAATAATACCCTGCATGTAGTAAGACTATGCTCCTCAACACCCACAGTTCCTAACATGGCATACCAACACTGCATTTCTAGTACCTGTCCATCCTCAGAGTCAGGCAATGTGGACACCTTATTTTAAACCACCATAAAGTATATTTATAAGGCCTCTGATCATAACAGCTTCATAATACATGTTGGAAAACAGGCACACACAGAAGAAGAAACCCACAAATTCAAGAAAGGTGCATTTAATACTGTATATGTATTTACTTACATGACTGCTTGTCTAATGATGTAACATGCAATGTGTTGTTACAAAAATTCAACACACCTGCCGAACCCTCCCAGTCACTTTTCCAAACAGCAAACTTATTCATGCTGGTCCTACCACTCACTAGTCAAGTGCTTAAATACCACTTCTAACAGTTCCTCATCATATGGCCTGGCCACTGTATGGCCTTAAATCCTGAGTGAACACTGCATCATGAAAAAGTGATTCTCATTCCTGTGTCACAAATGAACAATAACTGAATACCCCACACACAGCTATAGTACATCATACTGCTTGTATGTCTGGGACATGCGCTAAACCCAAGCTATCAAATAAACCTAAAATATTGTGTAATACTTTGTGCTAAGTTTAAAAATGTAAATAGAAGAACTTGTTCATAATTCTGCCTCAACCTAATTTCTGTTGTAAAGTAATTTTTTCCTGATCACAGAAATAAACACTGCTCAAAAATGTATTTCTAAAATATGAAGCAGTATAACTAAACACTGATAACTATCAAACCACCCCTATCAGCAACATGTGTGTCAATATCCTGCCACCTGTAGTAAGACTACATTGCTCGAGGTCCGCTGTTCCTAACCCAGCATACCAAAAGCTTTATTAACAGTACCTGACCAACCTCAAAGTCCCACAAGATGGACACATTATATTAAACCACAAAGGCCTGCCTATATGCACTCATGTCATGTTATGAAGAGATGCCACATAGCACACTTTACAGAAACCTTACATGTGTCGATACATAGATTTGGACTGTAGTACCCACAAAAGCTATGTTCAAAGGCAATTCCACATTTGGCCTTTGGCTCATGGCGATGAAAATCTCTTGTACACTTCTTTTAGAATAATGCAGTAAATTACTTAATTTTGAGAAAGAGAAATTTCAAACACAGAAATGGAGAACACATTTAATATTCGGTTCACAGATAGAGAAAAGATGAACTACACTACTGTGCTTGAGAGTTCTGCAGCAACTTATTTATTTCTATGTGCTTCAGAAAAAAACAGCTCTTTAAGAAAGCTAAACTATTGTGTAATACTTTGTGCTAAGTTTAAAAATGTTAATAGCAGATATCATTCATAATTCTGCCACACCTTAATCTCTGTCATAAATTTTGTGTTTCTCTGAACAAGGAAATAATAGGTGACCAGAAATATATGCGGGCTGTTCAATGAAGAATGATCATGATTTTTTTACGGTCATAATTTCTCTCGCTGATATTTAATCTTATGGTATTCAGTTAGCTTAACATGCAAAAAACATGTTGTTGTAGTTTCACTGTTGGGACTCCTGGTTCCCGCCTGTGAGAGGCAGGCATGGTAAAACGTGCAGTATCACCTACCACTGCAATGGAGGTAGCACGCAATGAACAATATGCGGTTCTGAAATTATGCTTTTGGCTTAACAAATCTTCAACTGAGGCCTATACAACGGAACAGGATGCAAATGGAGAGTCTGCTCTTCCCTACAGTACAGCTTGAAGGTGGTTTAAAATGTTTGAAGAGGGGACACAATCAATTTCAAAGGAAGGTGGGGCCGGTGCTCCAGTAACGGTTTCTACGGTAGAAAACATCAACACCGCTGCTGCCATTGTGAGAGATGATAGACGAATTACATTAAGATCACTTTTGGAAATACTGAACAATTTATTGGGGCCACCCTCATGGTGGTGGCAGAAAAATAACACATGACAAGTGTATGTCCTGGTGTGTTCCAAGACTGTCGATTCCCAAACAAACGTACATTTGCGTGCACGTCTGCATGCAGTTAACGTTGATTCTAAAGGAAGATCCTTAGCTTCTATCAAATGTAATCAGTGCTGATGAAACTTGGCTTCATGATTTTGATCCTAAGAGCAAACAGCAACACTCAGTGTGGAAATCTCTGTCATCACCATTCCCAACAACAGCAAAAGTGGTTGTTTCTGCTGGAAGAGTTATGGTGGTCTCATTCTTTGATATTGATGGAATGGTTCATTAGCATGTTGTCCATCTGACACATCAGTAACTGGACAATACCACAGGGATGTCCTGAAAACACTGCAAGTCCATACAAATCACAAAAGACCACATTTCCTTGAAGCAGGCTGGATGCTGCACCACGAAAATGCCCGGCAGCATATTGCCAATGTTGTTGCTGAATACCTTGCAAAATCAATGTGAAGTGCACACTCACCCTCCCTATAGCCCAGATTTAGCCACATGTGACTTTTTTCTATTCCCTAACATGAACAACTGTATTCTTGACATTCATTATCAATCACCAGAAGCAGTGGTGAAGGCTGCAGATGC
The DNA here is from genome assembly GCF_021461385.2 of Schistocerca piceifrons. Lineage (NCBI taxonomy): Eukaryota > Metazoa > Arthropoda > Insecta > Orthoptera > Acrididae > Schistocerca > Schistocerca piceifrons. The sequence goes on from NC_060149.1 coordinate 512,529,922, forward strand.
CATTTTGAAGCAGCTCCCAAAAAATTATTTCCAGCCTGTATTTGAAGACTGGCAGAAATGCAGGGGCAGGCACACTGCATTAATGGGAGACTACTTTGAGAAGGACAATCAAAATTTAGAGCGTGTGTAAAGGTAGTTGTAAAAACTGCCTCTATCAGCAACATGTGTCTCAATATCTTCCCACCTGTAGTAAGACTACATTGCTCAAGGTCCACTGTTCCTAACCCAGCATACCAAAAGCTTTATTAACAGTACCTGACCATCCTCAAAGTCCCACAACATGGAAACATTATATTGAATCACAAAGGCCTGCCTATGTGCACTCATGTGATGTAACGCAGAGATGCCACATAGCACACTTCACAAAAACCTTACATGTGTCCACACATGGTTTTGGAATGTAGTACCCACAAAAGCTATGTCGAAAAGCAATTCCACATTTGATGCCTTTGCTCATGGCCATGAAAATCTTCATACACTTCATTTAGAATAATGCAGTAAATTACTGAGTTTTGAGAAAGAGAAGTTTCAATCACAGCAATGGAGAATACATTTATGATTCAGTTCACAGTAATACTTTGGCTATGTTTAAAAATGTAATTAAAAGAACTCATTCATAACTCTGCCACACAGAAGTCTCTGACATTATTTTTGTTATTACCAGAGTAATTAAATAAACACTGGAGAGAAAAGTATTTGTGGAGCATGCATTGCTTTGCCTAGACTATGTAAATAAAGAACTAGCTCTGTACCAACATGTATTCCAATATTATTCTGCCAGCAGAAATGCTATGCTCCTCAAGACCCAGTCATCCTAACACAACATATCCAATGCAATATTTCCAATATCTGCCCATCCTCAGGGTGACATAACATAGACCTGTGTTTAGAACCAAAATCTTTGCTCTATGTGCACTCATGTGATGTTATGCATAGACACCAACAGGAACACTTTAGACACGCCTTACGAGGGCCCATAAAGAGTTTTGGAGCATATTACCCACACAATGAGAATCTTAATAAATGATAAACACAAGAATATTCACGCAGAAGATGTAAGGCCGGAGTATCTGCTCCAGACAGGATATGCTGTATTCCACTCCACCTACTACCTCCCAGTGCTTGTGTGGCTATGTGCTGTGTCTGTCCAAAAGACACCACTGCCAGATGGAGTCTAACCCATCTTATTCAAGTTAGCAGGTGCAGCTTTAGATGATATTACATCACCAGTGAAAGAACATTTCTAGGACACTCACTCTGTAACTCCGACACCACACCCTGTACACATCAGGCCTCAAAGATACCTGTTGCACAAAGATATTTTTGTCCTTGAAAATACAGATAATGTGAGTTGGAGGTGAAGGAGGTCAATTATCCACATGGTGGTTATATTCATTGTGATCCAACCAGTAAGTAGTAAATTGCTCTCACACTGATACAAACAGTTTCCCCTCAAATGGTCTGCTAATTTAATGGCCTTCACTCCTGAGTGAAAACACCACCTCAAAAAAGTGTATCTCAATCCTGTATCACAAATGTGATAGGAATTGAACCATCTGACACACAGCTTCCCTCAATCACATCACTTGTATGTTCACATGTGCCATGCTTGAAAGCATTTGTTCTACACAGTATCTTATGTCAGTACCACAAGAGCAATGTTCAAAGGCTATTCTGCGTTTTGGCCTTGGCTCATGGCCATGAACATCTCTCATACACCTCTTTTAGGCTAATGCAGTAAATTACTGATTCCTGAGACAGAGCAATTTCAAGCACAGAAGTGGAGAACACATTTATAATTCACTTCACATATAGAGAAAGAATGAACTACAACTCTCTGCTTGAGAGTTCAGCAACGACTTCTTTATATCTATGTGTTTCACCAAAATCTAGCTCTTTAAGAAAGCTAAAGTATTGTGTAATACTTTGTGCTAAGTTCAAAAATGTAAATAGAAGAACTCACTCATAATTCTGCTGCACCCCAATCTATCCCATAAATTTTGTTTCTCCATGAACAAGGAAATAAAAGGTGCCCAGAAATATATTTCTAAAACAAGAACTGTTTGAACTAGACATATGGCTGAAGGACCACCTCTCTAAGTAATATGTACCTACACACCACTACAAACAGTTCCTCATCATATGGCCTGCCCATTATATGGCCTTAAATACTGAGTGAACACTCCATCATGAAAAAGTGAATCTCATTCCTGTGTCACAAATGAACAACAATTGAAATACCCCACACATAGCTTTCCTACATCATATCTCTTGTACATTCAGGACCTGTGCGATGCCTGAAAGTATTCATCTACACATTATCAAATCTCAGCATCCCAAATGCTATGGTTGATTCTTGCCTCATGGCCGTAAACAACTCTTGTATACCTACTTCAGTACAGTGCTGTAAATTATGGAGTTCTGAGAATGGGCAATTTTAAACACAGAAATGGAGTACACATTTGTAATTCACGTCACAGATAATGAAAAAATAATTCCACTACTCCAGCTGAGAGTTCTATGATGACTTGGAGAACTTGGTTTTGGCAAACCAGATAGAAATAACTAAGTCTCAAGGAAGGCTAAAATATTGTGTAATACTTTGTGCTAATTTAAAAAAGTAAATAACAGAACTCATTCACAACTCTGCCACACAGAAATCTCTGCCATAAATTTTGTTATTACCTGAACAAGGAAATAAACACCGGCCAGAAACGTATTTCTGAAACATGAACAGACGTGATAACTAAAGAACCACCTCTGTAACCAATATGTATTTTGATATTAGTCTAGCAGCAGAAAGGCTATGCCCACCAATACCCACCCATCCTAACAGAATACATCCAAAGTGATATTTCCAACATCTGCCCATCCTCAAGGTGCCACAGCATGGACCCCCTGTTTTGAACCAAAAATTTTGCTCTATGTGCACTCATTTGATGTTATGCACAGACACCATCAGAAACACTTTACTAACACCTTAGATGGGCACACAGATCGTTGTGGACCATAATACACACAGAATGTTGATTTTAATTAATGATAAACACAAGAAGGTTTACACAGAGGATGTAAAGTCGGAGTATATGCTCCAGAAAGAATATGCTGTAAGTCACTCCACCTAGTGCCTTCCAATGCCTATGTGGCTATGAGCTGTGTCTGACCAAAAGACACCACTGCCAGATGGAGTCAACCCATCTTATTTACGCTAGCAGGTGCAGCTTTAGATGATGCTACATAACCAGAGAAAGAACACTTCCAGGACATCAATCTGTGTCTCCAACACCATATCCAGTACAGATCAGGCCTGAAACAGTACTATAAGGTCCACTCTACAGGGGTTTGAGGTGACAGGCTCAATTATCTAAACAGTGATCATATTCATTGTTGTCCAATCAGTCACTAGTAAATTGCCCATACACTGCTACAAAAATTTCCTACTCAATTGGCCTACTAATTTAATCGCTTTAAGTCCTGAGTGAACACTGCAACGTGGAAAAGCAAATCTCAGCCCTGTATCACAAACGTGATAACAAATGACACACATGACACAAAGCTTACCTCCATCACACCACTTACACATTCTGGACATGTGCAATCCTTGGAAGTATTTTATCTACACAGGATCTAAAATTGGTACCCGAAATGCAAAGTTCAAAGGCCATTCCGTGTTTGAGCCTTGCTTCATGGCCATAAACAACTGCTGTACCCCTACTTTAGGGTAGTGCAGTAAATTACTGAGTTCTGAGAGAGAGTAATTTCAAACACAGGAATGAAGAACATATTTATAATTATGTTCACAGATAAAGTAAAAGTGAACTACACTGCTGTGGTTGAGTTATGTCATAACTTATTGAATTCTATATGTTTCACCAAAATCAATCTCTCTAAGAAAGCTAAAATATTGTGTAATATTCTGAGCAAAGTTTAAAAATGTAAATAGATTAACTCATTCATAATTGTGCCACATCATAATCTCTGCTGTAAATTTTGTTTCTCCTGAACAAGGAAATGAACAATGCCAAGACCTGTATCTATAACACATGAACTGTTATAACTAGAAATGATAACCTAAGGCCTGCCTCTGTAAACAATATGTATCTCAATATCTTCCTGCCTATAGTGAGACTACGTTCCTCAAGACCCACTGTTTATAACACAGCAAACCAAAGGCTTTATTTCCGGTATCTGTTAATCCTCAGAGTGCCACAATATGGAGATACTATTTCAAACCACAAAGGGCTGTCTATGTGCACTCATATGATGTTGTGCACAGACACCATCAGGCATACTTTACAAACACGTTATATGAGCCAGTACCTGATTTTTGAATGTAGTACCCACGCAATGAGGAATGGTATAAGTGATAAACACAATGCCAATGTGCTGTGTCTAGCCAACTTACAGCACTGCCAGATAGAGCCAACCCACCCCTATTTATGCTGTTGAATACAGCTTTAGATGATACTACATCACCAGAGAAAGAACACATCCAGGAAACACACACACCCATTAGGTTGTGTGCACTGTAATGCTCTGACACAATGATATTTTTGTCCTGGAACATTCACTCTACAGTGGGTGAAGGTGAAGGCACGTGAGGCAACACAAATAGTCACCTATTTCCACTATTATATCTTTGAGAGGTAGATATACATACTTTGGAATACTTTCTGTTTCATGTCTAATCACTATGTTCTTATGTGCTTAACATATAAGCTCTTTTTGTGTGACAAGCACATTATCATTTACATAATAAAGTATTTCTTCTTTCTGTAGTTCTTATTTAATGGTGGATCACTATTCTAAAAGTGGTGGTTGTGATGAACACAAAGGCCACTGACATAAACATGAAACTGAGATAACCCCACACCTGTTGTGTATGCCAACCCATTGGAATAGTTCTCACATGCACGAAGGCATAATACTACTGTTAAACCATCCACATGAAATAACTTACAACTGATGAGTAATATGCATGATGTGCAGCTCTTGGTCAATTCGATAACAAGCCTCATCGTCTTCAGAGCTGCGTGGACACCAAGTTTTACCATTGTATAGCATGCTGATGTTATGCTTTAAGGTGTTGTGTGTGTGATTTTGTCTGTTGACATCAAAGACAGCTCACACAAGTTTATAGATGATTATAGACACAAGGCTGTCATACAGAATGCTGCTCTAAATAACAGTTTCACATGTGTTGCCCAGAGCATCAAGTATATCTATAAAGTCTCTCATCATGACACTTTAAAAAAATATGTTAAACCTCAAAAAAGGAAAACACAGAAGAAGAAACCTGCAAATTTATGAAAGGTGCATATTAAAACTTTATATGTATATTCCTTATAAACCTACCTATCAAACAATGCAACATACAATACGATGTTAGGAAAATTCAAATCGCCCACCTCCCCTCCCAGTCACTTTTCCAAACATTGATGTTATTCATGTTTGTCCAACTGTTCACTACTAAAGTGCCTACATATCACTTCAAACAGTTCCGCATCACACGGACTGGCCGTAAGTCCTGAGTGAACACTGCTTCACAAAAAAGTGAATCTCATTCCTGTGACACAAATGGACAACAACTGAAATACATCACACACAGGTTTCCTACGCCATACCACTTGTATGTTCAGACACTTGCAATGCCAGTAAGTATTTATGGTATATAGGATCGAATGTCAGCATCCCAAATGCAAAGTTCAAAGATTATTCTGTTATTGTGTCATAGCTCATGGCCATAAACAACTCTGGTATACCTACTTTAGGACAATGCAGTAAATTATTGAGTTCTGTGAATGGGCAATTTTAAACACAGAAATGGAACACATTTGTAATTCAGTTCTCAGATAGTGAAAACATGAATTGCATTACTTTGGTTGAGAGTTCTGCAACAACTTCTTTAGTTCTATCTGCTTTGCCAAATCCAAGCTCTTTATGAAAGCAAATATATAGTGTAATACTTTAGACAGGTTTAAAAATGTAAATAGAAAACCTCATGCATATTTCTGCCACACTGAAATATCTGCCATAAATTCTGTTATAAGCTGACCAAGGAAATAAACAATGGCCAGAAACGTATTTCTGAAACATTAAATATTTTAACTAGACATGATAACTTAAGCACCACCTCAGTAAACATTTTTCTGCCAGCAGTAAGGCTACACTCCTCAAGACCAACCCATCTAACACAGCATATCAAAACCTATATTTCCAATATCAGTCCACCCTCAGGACCCCATAATATGAATTCCCTATTTTGAGGCGAAAAGGCTGGTCTATGTGCACTAATTTAATGTTAGGCACAGACACCATCAGGAACATTTTGCAAACACCTTATAAGAGCCCATACATGGTTTTGCAACAAAGTACCCACACAATGTGGATCTTAATTAACGATAAACACAAGAAGGTCGTGTAGAGAATGTAAAGCTGGCATATCTGCTACTGAAAGAAAATGCTGTATTCCGTGCCAGCTATTGTCTCCCAATGCCTGTGTGGCAATGTGCTGTGAGTGACAAACCTTCACCACTGCCAGATGGATCAACCCATCTTATTTACATTATCAGGGGCAGCTTTAGATGATGCTACACCAACAGAGAAAGAACACTTCCAGGACACTCACTCTGTTTCTCCAACGCAACACCCAGGATGCATAAGGCCTGAAAGAATCCTGTGGCACAACAATTTTTTTTTCCTGGAACATCCACTGAAGAGGGGTTGGTAGTGAAGGGGCTGTGAGGTGACACATATAGTCCGCCATTTGAACTATGATGTCTTTGTTTGAGTGATATACTGACTTTGGGAAAGTTCCTGTATCATGACTCATCAATATGTTCTTATTTGCTTGGCGTATATGCTTCTTGGTGTGATATGCTTGGTATCAATAATAAAGTAAAATATCTGCTTTTACTGCAGTTTTTATTGAATGCTGGATCATTATTCTAAAAGTGGTGACCCTAATGAACATAATGGCAAATCACACAAACATTAAAAGTGAGTCTACCCCACCATTTGTCAGATATGCTGCCTCATCGGAATAGTTCTTTCATGCATTAAAACATAATACTACTGTTTCACCTTCCACGTGAAATTTCGCGTAAGTGATTATTAATTTGCATGATATGCCCCTCATGATCAATTAAATAACTAGTTACTGTGAGTATTCTACATGTACATCTACATCTACATTTATACTCCGCCACACACCGTCAGGTAGCTTGCGGAGTATGGATGTAGATGTAGATGTAGATACTCCGCAAGCCACCCAACGGTGTGTGGCGGAGGGCACCTTACGTGCCACTGTCATTACCTCCCCTTCCTGTTCCAGTCGCGTATGGTTCGTGGGAAGAACGACTGTCTGAAAGCCTCCGTGCACGCTCTAATCTCTCTAATTTTACATTCATGATCTCCTCGGGAGGTATAAGTAGGGGGAAGCAATATATTCGATACCTCATCCAGAAATGCACCCTCTCGAAACCTGGCAAACAAGATACACCGCGATGCAGAGCGCCTCTCTTGCAGAGTCTGCCACTTGAGTTTGTTAAACATCTCCATAACGCTATCACAGTTACCAAATAACCCTGTGACGAAACGCGCTGCTCTTCTTTGGATCCTCTCTATCTCCTCCATTAACCCGATCTGGTACGGATCCCACACTGATGAGCAATACTCAAGTATAGGTCGAACGAGTGTTTTGTAAGCCACCTCCTTTGTTGATGGACTACACTTTCTAAGGACTCTCCCAATGAATCTCAACCTGGTACCCGCCTTACCAACAATTAACTTAATATGATCATTCCACTTCAAATCGTTCCGCACGCATACTCCCAGATATTTTACAGAAGTAACTGCTACCAGTGTTTGTTCCGCTATCATATAATCATACAATAAAGGATCCTTCTTTCTATGTATTCGCAATACATTACATTTGTCTATGTTAAGGGTAAGTTGCCACTCCCTGCACCAAGTGCCTATCCGCTGCAGATCTTCCTGCATTTCGCTACAATTTTCTAATGCTGCAACTTCTCTATATACTACAGCATCATCCGCGAAAAGCCGCATGGGACTTCCGACACTATCTACTAGGTCATTTATATATATTGTGAAAAGCAATGGTCCCATAACACTCCCCTGTGGCACGCCAGGGGTTACTTTAACGGCTGTAGACGTCTCTCCATTGACAACAACATGCTGTGTTCTGTTTGCTAAAAACTCTTCAATCCAGCCACACAGCTGGTCTGATATTCCGTAGGCTCTTACTTTGTTTATCAGGCGACAGTGCGGAGCTGTATTGAACGCCTTCTGGAAGTCAACAAAAATAGCATCTACCTGGGAGCCTGTATCTAATATTTTCTGGGTCTCATGAACAAATAAAGCGAGTTAGGTCTCACATGATCGCTGTTTCCGGAATCCATGTTGATTCCTACATAGTAGATTCTGGGTTTCCAAAAACGACATGATACTCCAGCAAAAAACATATTCTAAAATTCTACAACAGATCAACGTCAGAGATATAGGTCTTGCGCATCTGTTCGACGACCCTTCTTGAAGACTGGGACTACCTGTGCTCTTTTCCAATCATTTGGAACCTTCCGTTCCTCTAGAGACTTGCGGTACACGGCTGTTAGAAGGGGGGCAAGTTCTTTCGCGTACTCTGTGTAGAGTCAAATTGGTATCCCGTCAGGTGCAGTGGACTTTCCTCTGTTGAGTGATTCCAGTTGCTTTTCTATTCCTTGGAGTATAATTAACATTATGCAATAGACGATCACAGCAAAATTTCCTCCATGCCACAATCATCTAATCAAGCTTTATGTAAAATCCTCATACACAGAACCATTTATGTTTCTTTGAGCAATGTGCTGATGTTATGTTTTGAGGTGACTTGTGTATGATTGTGGCTGCTTATTCTGAAGAAAGCACACTGATATCTATAGATGATTGCAGACAAGGGGTTGTCATATAGAGTACTTACTTCTTCTAAATAAAAGTTACAGATGTTATGTACAGAGCATCAAGTATATCTATAAAGTCCCTGACTGTAACAGTTTAAAACATAAGATACATCTCAAAGCAGAGGAACGTCGATGAAGAAACCTACCAGTTTATGAAAAGTGCATAGGGAAACTGTACATGTATATTCTGATGTGGTGACTAAGTAGCTCAATAATTGAGGAGCCTGACATCTGAGGGAAAGGAAAGATGTGATTTGTATAGCTCCCCAACAAACTATTGTGCTAGAAACTGAAATTAAGGACACTAATGGTGCAAAAACTAAGGAATAGGTAAACACAGTCTCCATTCTAGTGGGATCTGGGGTCTATGGTGTTACAGAACTTGTTGAGTACTAGGATGTTAATGTATATAAGATCTCTTTTGATTGGTGTTATATAAACTACTGGGTGTTTCAAAAGAAAATTTATATTTGATGAGCCATATGCACATGTGCAACTGACTAGAGAAGAGTGAGGGATACACTGATCACTTGTTTGGCTTTCAAGAATTCTGTCAATATCAAGCACGTTTTTGGAGCAGAAAGTGGATTCTGTGTATGAGGATTTTACATAAAGCTTGATTAGATGATTGTGGCATGGAGGAAATTTTGCTGTGATTGTCTATTGCATAATGTTAATTATACTCCAAGTGTTCCCCTTATCTTGAAATGGATCAAAACATTTGAGGTGACAAGTTCAGCATTGGTCATATTGAAATTCAAGTGACCAAGTTTATCAAGAATGGGTACATCCGTTGGGAGTGTAAATCATCCTGTTCGTGACAATCCTGACGTCTCTATTCATAAAAGAACAGTTTCTTTAAATGTGCATGGATCGTCACTACACCGTAAAAAAAAAAAAAAATAAATAAATAAAAATAAATAAAAAAAATTAAAAAAAATTAAAACTGCAGTTACATAACCCAGTTGGTACAAGAATTAAAGCCTCTGCATACAAGATATCAACTGCAGTTTGTTAATGAATGGCAGAAGTTGCTGTATGGACTGCAATGTCGATTCAAGAACTAAATGGTCTGTACTTTTTAGAGGACAATGGTGATCGTGCACTTACAGTGAATTTGGACATTATGAGATTATGTTAACTGAGTTTTTGGTCCTTGAATTGCAAACTTTTACAGATTATAAGCAGGGAACAAGGTTACAGCAAGATGGAGCCACAGAACATGTGTCCAAGGATTCTAAGATGCGAGTTCATGAAATTTTTCTCGACAATTTGACCTCCAGGAAGGGTGACATAAACTGGCCCCCACTTTGTCCATATTTCAGCCCATGAGTTCTTCTTATGGGAATATGTCAAATGTAAACTGATTGTTAACAACTTAACTGCTTTGGACAACCAGTACAAAATATCTGTAGCAAAGTGGCAACCATCCCAGTGCCTACACGCTGAGCCATAATGTGAAATTTTATTCACTGCTTAAATGAGTGATGCAGGCATGCTACATTGCATTTAAGTGACATTATTGTTATAAAGTAAACTGGTAAACTGTATATTTCAACAATAAATAAAGAGTTTGTTGGTACTCTACAAACTCTATTTCATTTTGTCAAATTAGACATAAATATTCTTTTGAGAACTGCTGAACTTTTTATAAAACAAAATTAAAATTATGACTAAGAATTTCCTTTAAATATTACTCATGTTCATGAATAATCTCTGACATGCCTTGTATGGAACTGTGAAACAAATAGTTCTTATTGCTGCAGTTTCTCGAGCAGAATATCTAAAATTTTATTGACACCCATTCTACAAACAACACATCACCTGCCTTATTTGGATACTATTTATTTATTTTTTGCATAGTAACTTTATGATTTCTTTTCTGTTCCTGTTCCAGTAAAGTAAACACAGCACATTTTCCTGAGCAAGAAAGAGGATGCGTAACTGATTGCTTCCACAATGAGGCAATGTGTGGACATGAGAATGCACATGCATTTGTGTATTCCTTCAGCTAACTTTTGTGTCTGTGTTCAGGTTTCTGTATATCAGTGTTTGCACAAGAGGAAAGAGACATTGCATTGACATACCTCAAGGACAATTTGCTTTGCCAATTGTATAGCCCGATAGACATTTGCATAGAACAAGTTCTACAAAGTGAAGTTCTAGGCAACAAATGGCTTTTTGTATTTTGGTGACATATCCAGACTCCAGCCTTCAAGGCTTTGGTGTCGGAGGCTACCCTCAAGTAAGTGTGGATTTGTCAGTTACCGTCAGAGGTTAAGAGTGCTGTGGTTGCTAGTAATTCTCCAAGTAAAGACTTGACATTGCTTATAGCAGATCAAAGATGTAGTTTGTTGTTATGTAATAACACAGGCATGGACCCACAAAGAGGACAAGGCATAATGAGTGTAGCTACAGAAGATGCTTCTGGAGGGTAGTAGCACCCACTAGCGGAACTAGTAACATCACTAAAACATGGTATCAGCACTCTCCCATGAGAATTGTAACAAGCCACTGCATTACCCAGAACCACCTACCTATCAACTGATGCTATGGTCAAAATGATATTAGGAAAATGTCACTTCCCCCCCCCCCCCCCTCCTCCAGTCAATTGTCCAGTGTTCGTGTACATATATAATTCAGTTTACAGATTTAAAAAAAGGATGAATTATACTACTGTGGTTATGATTTCTGCAACAACTTATTTATTTCTATCTGTTGCGTCAAAACCAAGCTCTTTAGGAAAACAAGCATATTCTGCATTATTTTGCGAGAAGTTTAGGGCTATAAATAGAAAAACTTGTTCATAATTCTGCGATCCCCTGTCTTTTCCATATATGTTCATATTACTTGAATGTGGTAATAAATCGTGACCCAGATGTGTAAATCTGAAATATGCCATTTATGAGGACATGATAACAGGTGGATGACCCCTGTAAACATTACATATGTTGATAATTTTCTGTCAACAGTGAGGCTACACTCCTTGAGAGCCACCCTTCCTAACTCAGGATATCAAAAACTGGTTTTACAGTATCTGTCTATCCTCAGAGTCCCACCATATGGACCCTCCTATTTCAAACCACAAAGGCCTTCCTACGTGCACTCGTGATGTTATGCACGTACACCATCACACCCTTTGCAAACACCTTATATGGGACCATAGTACCCACACATTGAGGATCTTAACAAATTGCAATCCTACCAAGGATTCCACTGAGCACATAAAGCTGGCCCAGCTGCTTCAGATGGACAATGCCATGGGCCACCTTGCTTACTGTCACCCAACACCTGTGTTGCAATGTCCTACGGCTGACCAGTTTATACAACTGCCAAATGGAGCCAATGTTCCCCTCATCATGACAGCCAATGCCGATTTCATTGATGATGCGTCGCCACTGAAATGACACACTGCCATGGGCCACCTTGCTTACTGTCACCCAACACCTGTGTTGCAATGTGCTACGGCTGACCAGCTTATACAACTGCCAAATGGAGCCAATGTTCCCCCATCATGACAGCCAATGCAGATTTTATTGATCATGTGTCACCACTGAAATGACACACACAGGCCAGTATACAACATTCCTGGAAGAATCATCCTGCATCAGTATCCATTCGCTCTGGAGCTCCCCTCCTACCACTCCTACCAGCAAAATTTGATGACCTTTCTTTGGTTGCATCATGGCTTACGATCTCAAACAGCTCTTTTAGGATAGGACAGCAAGGTAGTGATTTCTGAGACAGGATTATTTTATTTACACAAAAGTGTATACATTTAAGATTTAATTCCTAGTGACACAAAAAGGAAATAAATCACACTACTACAGTTCAAGGTTCTGCAACTGCTTTTTTATTTCTATCCTCTTTAATAAAGTAAACATATTATACACTATTTAGCACAAGATTGAAAATGTAAATTCTTCCCCCCCTCCTCAATAATCTGTGTTATTGCTAGAATACTGAAATAAATAGTGATCTATCACACAATTTCTTCTACACGGCAGAAAAGTATTTCTCGAATGTGCTGTCATGCAAACTGAGATTATAACTAACAGACCTGCATACTATACAATATGCATGACACTATTTTTCAGTGAGTAATGGTGGTACCCTCCTCAAGATCCACCTATCTTAATCTAGCATATGAAAAACTGCACTTGCAATTTCCATCCAGTCCAGCTTCGTGGACTCTCCTGTTCTTATCCACAAATATATCTCTATGTGCACTGATGTGACATGATGTACAAACTGCAGAAGGTCAGCTTCACAACCACCTTATACAGGTCCACACCTGGTTTTGGACCATAGTTCCCACACAATGAAGATTTTCACTAACAATAAACCCACCAAAATTTCCACTGAGAACATAAAGCCTATCTACGTGCCCCTGATGGGAAATGCTGTGGGCCACTCCACATACTGTCACCCAACACCTATGTGGCAGTGTGCTGTTGGTGACCAACCACCACCACTGTCAGATCGAGTCAATCCTCTACTATCTAAGCCACTGGACACAGATCTGGATGATGCTACGTCACTACACTCTCACTCCGTTTCTCCAACACCACACCTAACATGCATCAGGCCTGAATGAATCAGCTGACACTTATATCAATTTGTCCAGTACAATCCACTCAAATGGGGGAGGGTGAAGTGTTATAAATAGCCAGTAATTTAAAAAATTATGTCTTTCTTATATGAATTATATACTTAGTTTTGAGTACTCCTTGTTTCCTGCCTTGTCCATGTGTACTTATTTCCTTCACATGCATACTCTCTGTGTGTGAGATGTGTGTTATCAAAAATACAATAAATTGTTTTTTCTTACCACATTGAATCTTCCCTTCCATGTGGAAACAATGTGTATACTGAAACACTCTGCTGCAGAGTGAAAATCTCATTCTGGAATGTGTATTTTGTTGTGTAGTGTGCTGAGATTATGTTTTAAGGCAATTTGTGGCTGTTGTTTATAGATGATTGCAGACAAACAAATGTCCATCTAAAGATTAAGTGGATAAAAGTTTGAGATGGGATGCACTGAGCATCAAGTATTGGATAAAGTCTCTGATCATATCACATTAAAGGATAAGACAAGTCTCAAAATAGGATAAACAGAAGATGAAACCTATAAATACATGGAAAGTGCATATAAATTGTGTGGATGTATTTTTCCAGTACGGCAATTTAATAGCACAACAACTGAGGATCCTATCACCTGAACAAAAGAACAATGGTACTAGGAATTGAAATGAAGGACACTGATGATGTAAAAACTCCAAAACTGGAAAACACAGTCTCCAATATAGTGGATTCTGGGTCTATGGCATTAGCGCATTTTTTCAGGGGTAATATGTTAATCAATATACAGTCTTTTTTAATTTAAGTTGTGTAACAAATTCTTGAAATGAAATTCAAATGATGCATTGATAAATCAATTAGCTTCACTGAATGAGTAAGAACCTCATTTAAACATTTCTCAGTTTTCAGGAATAATTACCAACATGCTTTGTACGGCATGGTGAAATAAATAGTTGAAACTGGTGGCCTAATCACTGGTTGCCAACTAAAAAATGTTATTGAGAGTATTATTGCTGCAGTTTCTTGAGCAGAAACTCTAAAATCTCACTCTGACATCTGTCTGAAATTTGCAAACAACATATCATCACTTTTTATTTCTCATACCTTTCTTATTTTGATACTGTTTTACCTATAGTTACCTTGTTATTTCTTTTCTGTTCCCTTTTTAATGTACTACCCACAACACAATCTGATAATCAAAGAATTGGATGAATACAAGATACCCTTCACAATTAGGCAATTTGAGGACATGAGAACAGGCATGCATACATGTGTCGTTTGTGCTAATTTTTGGGTGTGTGCTTTTGTTCCAGGGTGTCAGTCATAATTCATTAGGAATGAGGTGTGTAGACATAAAGCAAGGCCAATCTGCTTCTGTGCTTTGGTATGCTGACAAACTTCTGCATGCACCAAGTTTTACAAATTAAAGTCACTGGCAAAAAAAGCACCTTCCATATTTTGGCATTACATCCAGCCTCTAGTTAATGGGGCTGCAGTGTAGGAGCCCAATCTCAAGCAAGTGTGGATCCATCAGATACCTTTAATGGTTAAGGGTGCTGTGGTTCCAATAAACTCATCAAATACAGATTCACAACTGAACAAATACGTAATTTGTTTCTGTGTAATAACAAATGCATGGCCCAACAAACTGCACAAGGCACCATGAGTGTAGTTACAGGATATGTTGCTAGAGGTAGCAAGCACCTTCCACTAGCAGAACAAGTCACATCACAACACGATTTCAGCACTCACACACGACAACTCCAAAAACCTCCTCTGCTAATGAGCAGCCACTTGTCTGTCAAGCAATGCAACATTCAATGTGATGTTAGGAAAATGCACCCATCCAGTCAATTATCCAAAGAGTGATCACATTTATACATGACCAGCTGCTCCATAGTAAAGTATTTGCACATTGCAACAAACGGTTCCTCAACATATTGTCTGACATCCTGAGTGAACACTGCATTGTAAAAAGTGGATCTCATGCCTGTGTCCGAAATGAGGCTGCCCATGACACACCTGACAGACACTGCTTTTCAAAGTGTTCCTACATCACACCACTTGTACATTCTTCAGGGCACCTGAAATTATTGAAACTATTTAATCTTAGCAGGATCATACTTTAATGTCCTACCTGCAAAGTTCAAGAATTGTTCTTTGGTTGCATCTTGGCTCATGGTGGCAAGCAACTCTCAAATACTTGCTTTTGGAGTTTTGAGAAAGGGTAATTTTAAATAATGGAAAGGAGTACACACTTATGATTCAATTCCTAAATATACCAAAAAAATGGATTACACTATTGTGGTTGGAAGTTCTTCAATGACAAAGTTATTTCTATCTGTTTCACCAAACCTATGCTCATTAATAAAGCGAACTTACTGTGTAATGTTTTGTGAAAATTTTAAAAATGTTAATAGGAGAACTGGTTCTAAATTGTGCCACACCCCCTATCTTCTGCTGTAAGTTTTGTTATTACCTGAATGTAGAAACATACAGTACTCCAGCAGACATTCCTTTCACAAAGCTACAAATTATTTCTTGAAAGTGCCCTTTTTAACTTGACATGATAACAGGTGGACCACCATGTAGACAATGTATGTGTTGATATTTATCCATAAGTAATGAGGTTACCTTCCTTGAGGTGACCCTTTCTAACACAACATTTCAAAACTGTATTTCCAATACCTGTTCATCCTCAGTGTCCCACCATATGGAACCCCCTATTTTAATCCATAAAGGCTTTGCTACATGCACTCATGTGACATAATGCACAGACTTCTTTGAACACCACTTACAAACACCTTGTTTGGGTGCATGCCTCATTCTGGGTTATAATACCCACACAATGATAACCTTAATTAAAAATAAACTGACCAAGGTTTCCACTTATAAAGAAAGCCTACTTGTCACTGATGGAAAATGCTGTGGGCCAGTACACCTACAATCACTCAGTGCCCATGAGGCAGTAAGTTGCCAACCTACACTGCTGTCAGATGGAACTAATCCTCACCTACCTACACCAGTAGACGTAGCTTTAGATGATGCTGCGTCACCAAAGAAAGAACACCCTCAGCACACTCACTTTATTTCTCCAACACTACACACAATACATGTCAGGCCTGGAAGTTTGTCCTGAAATATCCACTTTTAGGGGGGGGGGGGGGGGGGGAGGGGGTGGGAAGTGCTGTGAGGCATATAGACAGTCAGGCAAACAAATACGTCTCTGTTATGACTCATGTACCTAGTTTTGAGTACATTCCGTTTCCTGCTTTATCACTGTGTGCTTATTTGCTTAACATGTATCCTTTTTGCGTGTGACATGCATGTTTTCTTATCACAGTTCCTATTTAAAGGTGGCTCAGCATTCCTACAAGTGGTCACCCCAATGAACAGAAAATCAGATGACACCAACATTAAAACTGGGGTTACATTACCAGCTCCTGTAGATGTAACCTTGTCAGAACAGTTCTTGCATGCATCAAAGGATAATACTAACGTTCCACAATCCATGTTGTATTTCAGGCATGTGCTTAGTAATTGTGTCTTATGTGCCATGTGGAAATCATATGTGCATACTGAAATTTATAAATCATTGCTGATAAGAAGCTGTCATACAGACTGACCCCTTACAAAGATTAAAGTTTGAGATCTGATGCCCTTAAGTCTCACAGTACAAAAACACAGAAGAAGAAGCGCTAAAGTTTATGAAAAGTGCGTATGAAAACTATGGATGGATATCCTTAGTATGGCCACTCAGTAGCACAACAACTGAGGATCCTGACATCCGAGCAAGCAAAAAGATGGGGTAGGTAGAGTTCTTCAGGAAGCTATGATTAGGAATTGAAATAATAGACACTGATACTACAAAAACTAAAAACTTGGGAAAAACAGCCTCCATTCTAATGGATTCTGGGGTCTATGGCATTATAAGCTCCGTCAGGGACTAGAATGTTAATCTACACACAATCACTTTTGATGGAAATTGTGTGAACTACAGTATATCTCAAAAGAAAGTTTATATTTGAAGAGCTACATATGAAAGCAGTGCAGTCATTGTGGTGTCTACATGCTGAGCCATTATGGAAAATTCTGTTCATCATGTAAATGATTGCATTTAAATGATATTATTTATAAGAAGTAAATTGCTAATCTGCATATTTCAACAATAAATAACGACTTCACACACTATTTTATTTTGACATGTCAAAGATAAATTTTCTGTTGAAACACACTGTAATTTTTATGAAGTAAAATGTGAATGATTTATTGCAAAGTCAATTAAATATCACAGGAGGATGAAGAATGCTTTGTATGGAATTGTGAAATAAATGGTTCCAACTGGTGTACTTGATGCCAGTTACCAGCCAACAAAATTTTATTACCAGCCTTATTGCTGCTGTTTCTCAAGCAGAAAATCTAAATTCTTATTGTGAGCTCCTGAAATTTGGAAATGACAGGTACCATCACTTTTTATTTTTCATACCTCTCTTAATTAGCTACAGTTTTCCTCATAGTCTCCTTGTGTTTTAATGTTTATTGCTTTATCAATGAAATAAACACAGTACAATCTCCAGAGTAAGGTATGCATAGGAGACTGCTTGCACAATGAGGCAATGTGTGGAAATGACGAAAGACATACATACATGTATTTTCCAAAATAATTTTGTCTCAGTGTTTTTGCTTCTCTGCATCAGTGATTGTGCACTAGGAAATTACGTGGACATACCTCACAGACAATGTGCTTCATCAGTTCTGTAACCTAACAGACATTTTGAAACAACAAGTTATACAAAGTTTAAATTATTGGCAAAATTGAATTCTGTATTTTGCAAAAATAAAAATGGTTTTAAAATAGCTGCGGACATAGTATGAACCCTGGTTTGGTGCAACTAAACCTGTTGTACAAAGGTTGTCAGAATTGTGTACAACCTCCTACTGCTGAAGGAGATACTTTTGTGCTGACTACCAGTGGACAAGACCTGGGCCAAGAGCTTCCACATCAATTGGAGCAGCTCCTTGCTAAAATAAGACACACTTACCTCACAGCAACAGTTACCTCTCACATTAAAAAGCAACTCCTGCAGTTGACTGAGCTTCACGCAGTGAAATAGAATTTACCTGCATGTATTCTGTCACACCAAAGTACAGTCATCCAGCTGCTACCTAACTTTTAATAACTCACTATTCTGAAATCTCTATGAATTGCAGCATGTCGTAATTTTAAAACTTTCCATGATTCTGGAAAGTTGGACTGTACCCTGATAATATTTATTGTAGAATAATTAACATGATCTTGGACGGATATGAAATTGATGCATTGCAAAATTTGAAAGAAAACATTTCAAGTCATTTGATGCAAGAGCTTTATGGATGCAAATATTGATGGCTTTTATAACATTGTGCAGCTTCATATCTTCTTCAGAAAATGTATACATTGTATGAATTGACAATACTAAACGTATTTTATTGGCATGATGATATTAGAATGCCTGCCAATCCCACTATTAGCCTGAAAGATGAATAAGGGATTGTTAGATTTGTCAGAGACGTGGTTAGACAGAATGTGGTGAAATACAATGACAGTAACAACCCTCTAGCTGTAACAAGTGCACTCATTTTGCCGTGGCTTGCAGTCAAGAATCTTCAACATTTACGCCACATTTCAGGGAATCATTAGAAGGCTTTCAGTCACATCTATGATATTCTGTATTTTGGTGGCATATTCAGCATCAGCTTCGCAAAACTATGGTGTAGGAGGTTACCCTCAACCAAGTGTGGATTCATCAGTTATCTTTAGTGGTTAAGAGTACTATGGTTGCAGTTAATTCCTCAAATACAGACTCGCAGCAGCTTGTAGCGGATCAGATTTCTTTAAACGAAGTGAGAAACATTTGTGCAGAGGCATAAAGACATTAAGATCAGATAATGGTTTAGAGTTTTGCAATAAAGAGGTTAACAATTTGACTAACCAGCATGGCATTTTGTACCAGAAAACATGCCACACAGTCCACAACAGAACATAGTCACTGAAATGGAAAATAGAACTGTTGTCGAGTTAGCCAGGACTTATATGAATGCAAGTGCACTTCCAGAAAAAATGTTGAACAGAAGTTGTGAATTATGCAGTATTCACACTAAAGTGAGCTGGGACAAGTAAAGAAATGGGAGTTATGTCATGCGAACTGTGGCTATGGAGAAAACCTAACTTAAATATCCTCAGAACTTTTGAAGACAAAATTTGTGTCCATTTTACTAAAGAGAAGTGGCAAAAATGGGATGCAAAGGCTGAAGAGGGGTATTTTGTTGGATATGGCCAAAATGCAAAAGGTTATCATGTGTGGTTTCCACACTGATGACAAGTAAAACTCCACAGTGATGTAACTTCTACAGTAAGACTCTTTACAGAAAACTGCAGCACACATGGAATATCAACAACCGAGGGTAGTGGACTTCATTATAATTGAAAATAAGCTAGCTTCTGTAGAACACAACCTTTAAAATACTCCTATGATGCAGGATTCTACAGAAGTGCGTGAAGAGAGAGACAATGATGCACATTCTGATGATATCAGTGAACATGAGGCAGCAGCAGATGAAGCTGTTCAATCTGACAGGAAATATCAGTTAGTAGATTGCAGATCATTAAGATTGCCAGCAAGATATGAGAATCATTTATCCACAATTTGATATTGTTGAACCAGAAAAATGTGACAAAGCAGTTATGTACGATGAGGCAGAAAAATGGAAATATGCAATGAATGGTGAAATTAGTTCCTTGGAATTTAACTAAACCTGGACATTTGTGGATCTACCTGCCCATAACCAAGTCAGTGATAACCACTGGATGTATATAAACAAGTTTTCTAACAGTGATGACGCCCCACATTTCATAGATAGACTTATGGCTAAAAGTTTCAAGCAAGTTGCAGGTATAGGACTTATAGTCCAGTAACTAGATTTCACTCAATTTTTATAGTGTTATCCATTGCAGCACCAAGAAACATGTCTCTTGAACCATTTGATGGCCAAAGTGCTTTCCTTTATGGAAATTTTGCAGAATACGAACTAACCAAAAGAATTTGAAGATGGGACAAATCATGTGTAAACTAAACCGAAGCTTTTCTGGCCTGAACCAAGCTTCCAGGAGTTGGAACCAACATTTCACAGCAGCTTTTTGCAACTTTGGGCTTCAGCCAGTGAATGCAGATAAATGTGTATTCACCAATCAGGTCACAAATAATCCATTTATCTTGGCAGTGCACTTTGACGTTGGGCTGGTAGCTGCTAAAATTCCTACTGCCATCAACTTTTTGCTGCGTGAAATAGAAGGAGTATTTGACATCATATCCAGCAGACTGGGTACCTACCTGGGCCTGCCACCAGAACAATCAGAAGATGGTTCTATTTTTATGCTTCAAGAGACTTATGCCAGGAAGATTCTATACCACTTCAGGGTGGAGGATGCTAATGCTGTAACAGTACCTGCTTCTGTAAAGTTTGGAAGGTAGGAGACGAGGTACTGGCAGAAGTAAAGCCGTGAGGACAGGGCGTGAGTCGTGCTTGGGTAGCTCAGTTGGTAAAGCACTTGCCCGCGAAAGGCAAAGGTCCCGAGTTCGAGTCTCGGTCCACCACACAGTTTTAATCTGCCAGGAGGTTGCATATCAGCACACACTCCGCTGTAGAGTGAAAATTTCGTTCTAGATATAATAGGTCTTTGTTATGACTGAATACTTAGTTTGGTATATATTTCATGTCCTGCTTGATGACAGTGTACTTATTTGCTTAAGCAGACTTGTACATGAAGAACTGTCACAAAATTGATTTTTTAATTTTTGTCTTAAAAAATTCTCTGTAGTTTTCTGAATGAGAAAGAGTTTACTTGCAGGAAATGGAACACAGAAAGTACCAAAATTAAAGGAATTTAAAAGCAGCTACACACAGCATGACGTCCCCATGGCCCACAGTTAGCTTTTTTAAAAATAAAGTTTTGCTCTCATTTGTTTTGTTTTTATGATTTTTTAGTCCCTTAAGTTGGATAACCTGCAAAAGCTTTATGGTTGCCTACCTTTTGCTTATACAGATGGTTTAAACATTGTTTGCTGTTGTTTTCGTGTGAATATTTTGTTTACAATGAAGTAATTGCCAGCATGAGTTTCTTATTCCCTTGAAAGCAAATGGAAGAATTAAGAAGTTCGGTGTTAAACAACATAAATTAACTCTGCTAATACTGAAATACAACATGATGCAACACTTGAATCAGGTTCAGCTATCCCAAGTGCTCTGAAGCTAAAACTGAAATATATGGACAATGGGCTTGACAGTATTAATGATGATAATACAGAGATACCAACTGCTGATTCAGGTTGTTTTACTGTTGAACTCTCTGCTCTATTTGAACTAATAAATAATGCTTTGCAGTATAAGGAATGTGACAATAGTGGTGTGAACATAGTTGAGGAGATACATGCTAGCAGAGGTTGTGCATCAAAATTAAGAATTGTTAGTAATTTTTGTGATTTAAGCAAATGTGAGTATGCTGGTGGCATAACTAAACAGAGAGTATATAACACAATCATTAAACTTGCTTATGCTATGTCAAGTATAGGCAAACAGTACAGACATGCATAAACTTTCTGTGCTGGTATGGACTTACCTCCCTCTACAAGGTTTCACAGGTACAATAAAGTTATTCTACAGACTTTACAAGAAGTAGCAAATGATAATATGAAAAATGCTGTTCAGGAAAGTGTAGACTTGAATGACAGCAATACATGTATGTCTACAGCCCTGGCTGCATCCTGGCAACAAAGAGGCCCTAGCTCACTAAATGGGGTAGTGACAGCTACCTCCTTGGACAATGGTGCTCGTTAATGTGGAATGTATTACCAAGTACCATCATGGCTGTACTAGTGGAAATGAAAAATCATAAAGGTTTGATTAATTTTAGTGGTTATAGTGGAGGGATGGAATCTGAAGGTGTTGTGAAAATATTTCACAGGTCAGTTAGGGATATATGGTGTGATGTATGCATCTTACCTAGGAGATGGAGGCTCACAAGGGTACCAGAAAGTTTGTGAATCCTTTCCTTATGCTGACACAAAAATTGAAAAAATAAAATGTGTTGGACATGTCCAGAAGAGGTTAGGTACAAGACCGAGGAACTTGAAGAGGAATTTGAAGGGAAATAAATCAGCTGATGGTAACTGCATTAGTGGATGTGGTCAGCTTACAGACAAAGAAATAGACAGGTTGCATTATTATTATGGACAAGTCATCAGACAAAATAAAAATACCTTGAGGGAATGAAAAAGTCAGTATGGGCTACCTTCATACATAAATTCTCCTCAGATGACAACCCATGTGGCTACCAGTGGGCTGTTACGCCAGGTGATACCTACCACCATAAAAATTCTTTGTCATTTGCTATAATGGAAATTATAAAACCCATATATAGTGATCCTAGTGACACAAGATTATTAGAGAAATGTTTACACAGTAGGACTCAAAATCCAAATGAAAGTTTCAACAACTGAATATGGGAACAGATACAAAGAAACTGTTACGTCAAGGCTTCATGGTATGGAACTGATGGATTGCCTGGTGGACTTAATATGCATAGAGCTCTAATAGCAACTGACAGAACGAGACTCTTTAAAGCAGAAAAATTAGCATTGGAAGCCACCAAAAAAGCAAGAACAAGAGGAAGAAGTGTGAAAAAGAGAAGGGAGGAAGAAAAACACAGGAAACAAGATGAATATGGACCTGGGATGCATTAGTCCATGAAGTTCAATAGAAAAAGCAAGTTTTTACTTTAACTTGAATTTCCCGAGAGTTAAATTATTTCATGTTCTGGTGCACTTTCTATTAAAAATAGAGAGCTGAAATTTTGTATACTGCCTTAAAACATGGTTAACTAAAAAGCATACTACTCTAGTGACCTAACTTTGAAAATAAAATGCTTTTTTGAAGAAAAACCCTAAATTCATTTCTAAAAGTTTCTATAATCAAACTTAAAAATTTTTTGTACCACTATTTATGACAGTACCATCTTTTCAGTGGCCTGCTGTAAAGGTAACAGTGTAAAGAACTTACAGGAAAAAATAAATCCTCTACTTTTTTATATTTTGAGTTATGTGTACCTATGATATATTAAATAATCAGCATGACATAGCAACTTCATAAAAAGAAAGAGGTATATGAAAGAGTGGTGTTCTTCTTCAGTACCAGCAGACATAATTTAATGCACTCAAACACAACAATAATTACTCTCTTTAATTTAAGAAAGGTTTTCCATTATGTCACTCACATGCTACTCTTACATAAATTAAAGGATAATGCAACCTGGAAAATCCCATCAATAATTCCATTCACATTTATGAAACAGGAAACAGAAAACTATTCTACAGTTTCAAAATATAGAGAATAAATTCTAGTTTATTTGGGGTAGTGTAAAGCGGGAGATGCTGTAGGACAATGTAGAGTAACAGGTAAGGTGTGCATCAGTGGTTCCACAGCCAAAGGTTCACACGACATGTTACTGCTCCTTCCTGGAGGGCGCACACACTGTGCAGGCAAGCACACAAATGCCAACTACCCACTACCGAAGACAAATCCACCAGAGTGCAGAAAGTTTTGGTGACATACACATCATGAGCTGGCTGTGATAAATTTAAGGCCACAATAGCTCACCAGTGCATCATGCTCTACAAAAACAAGTGTGACAGCTCCACTCAACTTCTGAAACAGGTGCACATGGGGGGCGGGGGGGGGGGGGGGGCTGATGAAGATCAATATTAGATATTGGTGCATGCTATTGTGAGTCATGCTGCTGAGCATCAGGACTTGTTTCAGTGCTCCTGTGAATTGTGAAATGGATAAAATGAAGGAGCAACACATTTGCATCAAGTTCTGTTTCAAGTGGAAGGGCACTTCAGCTGAAACATGTCACCAGAGACATTTAGTGACAGTGCACTGAGACAAGCAAGAACATTTGAGTGTTTCAAGTACTTGAATGAAGGGCAAGAATCTGTGGAACATGAGAAAAATTCTGGCCAACCGTCAACATTGATAACCCTGAAAACTATCATGAAAGTGTGCAATATGATTCATGAAGACTGAGGGCAGACAATTCACGATATTTGTGATAAGCTGGAAGCTGTCATACAGTACATATCAACAAATTCTAGGCAAGAACTGAACATGAAACAAATTACACGAAAGTTTGTCCCTCACCTTCTCTGCATCAACCATCGAAACATCAGGATTCAGACATGTACTGAGCTGCAACGAAGAGTTCAAGACTGTCCAGAACTCTTATGTAGAGTCATATCAAGTGATGAATCATGGGTCTATGGTTATGAGGCATGAAACAAAGCAGCAATCATCACAATGGAAAACACCATTTTCTCCAAGGACGAAGAAAGCTTAACAAGTCCGCAGCAACATGAAGTCAATGTTGATAATTTTTTTGACATTCAGGAAATAGTCAATAAGGAGTTTGTTCTACCTGGTCAGAATGTCAATTGGCAGTTTTACAAACAAGGTTTTGAGGTGAATGAGGGAAAATATTTGATGCCAACAGCCAGAGCCATGAGGGAAAAAAATGACTGATTGATGCACCATGACAATGCATGCATGCAAACCTTGCTTGTTATGAAGGAATTCCTGGCAAAAAACCACGTGGCAATGGTCCCCCACGTTCCCTACTCACCATACCTAGCCTCATGTGACTTCTATCTGTTCCTGATGATGAAAATTACGTTCCAATGGTGGCGTTTTGATTTGACTGAAGAAATTCAAATGGAATTGCAACGGGTGCTGAACACTCTGCACCTGTGGACTTACAGGAGAGCTCCCAAAAATGGAAACAATGCTGGGATCATTGCATACATGTTTCAGGTGACTACTTTGAGAATGTCGAAGGGCATTCAGGTGTAAGAATAGTTTTCTGATTTTTAAAATGACATTCTCCGATATTTTGGGTAGCACCTCATACATAACATTAGTTATATCATCAGACTAATATAAGCTTAATAACAGGAATGTGAAATGTTTATCCACATAGTGAGAAGGATATAGTCCATATACAATACTCTCTAGCACCATTATTATCAGAAAAAGCCATGAGTAGCATATCTATTCAGTAGACTTCAGTGTTGCAAATTATGAATTCACATTAATCTTGCTAAGGAGAGAAAGCGAAATAAAAATACGGAAGTAGTGGATGTTATCATTGAAGCAAATCCAAATTACAATACCTGTAAGATTGGTTACAAAGACATAGCTTCAATCATTATGCTAGGAATGTCAGCTGCATCTTACATGCTATGAGGAAAATAGAATAGACATATGAGAAATCACTGGCATCATCATACGAACTATGAATGTCATTATTTGAATTATGAGCAGAAATTAAGGAACAAGAAGTGAGTGAATATTAGCACAGACGCATTCTTGAATTATGGTATACGTAACGTGGGTTACGAAGCTATAGCTAAATGAGCCAAGTAAAATGAGTGCCAGTTGTATACTATATAAATGCTATCAAATCAATATTCAGTCTGAAAAGGTTACAGTTTGCAAACAAACAAAAAGTACAATAAATGCGTAACGATGAATTTGACATACATTGATTGAAGAACCACATTTTATCATATACGAACCTCTAATTATACACCTGTTATGTCCATATACAGACTTTGCTATTAATCAAATGCCAAAATGAAGCACAAGGTATATGGAGGAGGGGATTTTTTAAAAAAAGAAAAAAAAGACTCTTTAGACAAATATGGGTGCACAGTTGTAACATACATTACAAACCATGTTGTTTTTATTTAAGTTTTTTGTATATGTTACCATTTCCACACTGCTGATTTAGAAGTATTAAATTCAATGTTTTTTTCAAGAAGATGTTTCACCAAAGCTGATCAAAACTGAATTGTATCCCTTGCGCTGATTTACTTGTAAGTACTGGACGGTAACATATAACATATGTCAAATTCATGGCTATGCCGTTTGATGATTTTTAGATATGTTGTACAAGCTATACATTTTACATAAAATAAAGAAAAGGCAACCACTTACTTATAGAGGATTCATATGCGGCACACAGAAACACATAACAGAAAATAGGTACCATTAACTGTTGAGCTCTTGCTCTTTTTCTAATGAGAGTACACACATTGACACACACAATTACACAGACTGTGTGGTTGTGTGTGTGAGTGTGTGTACTCTTACCAAAAAAACAGCAAGAGCTCAAAAGCTAGTGTTAACTTTTTCTCTTACATATTTCTGTGTGCCATGCACCAGTTCTCTATAGGTAAGTGACTGTATTTTCCTTATTTTGTGTATTTTTCCTTCCAGGAATTTATATTTCTGTTATACATTTTTCTTCTCTGTGGTTGGTATGTTTGGTAGGTGCTTCATAATGACTTCACAGCTGAAACTCGCCAATAGCACCAAGTAGATGGAAAATTTTACAGCCTACAATGGACAATTCTATCTTTTGAAATGTGATGTGACTGTGGACCTATCTACAAACAAGATTGACAAAATTCCATGTTTCTTCATTTCTTTGAAAATTTTAAGGTGGTGACACAACAGAGACTGTTATTGACGGTCTGGGCATATGAAATAGATTCACACATATGTGAGTGGCTAGAATGCTTTTTACGTGATGCTGCCCTGGACTGTGAGTGTACATCAGTGACATAGGCATCATCAGGCATTTCCCAGGGAAGTGCGACAGGATTTTTTGGTTCTCTCTACACTTAAATAACCTGACACATAAGGTAAGCAACAATCTGCAGTTCTTTGCTGATATTACTGTAATGTATGCAAAAAAATTCATCATTGACTGACTGTAGGAAGAAACAGGATGACTTGAACATAATCTCTATTTACTAGCTTCTTCCAGATGAGTATGAAAAACAATCCTGTAATGCTTGACTACAGTATTAATGGCTAGAAACTTGACATAGTCATCCTGATAAATTTGTAGGCAGTGGACAACTTTGGTTTATTAATGCAATTCCACTAAAAGCAGATGCAAATAATCCAACTGCAATTCAGAAAGAAGTGTGAAGTTTATAAGTGTAATATTAGAAAAAGAAAGAGACTTCATTAAAACAGACTTCAATACTGAAAGTTGTGAATAACGCCACTACTAAAACGATCTGCCAAATAACAACTCTAGTAAATATGGAAGCAATTTTTGAAAGCAATCACAAAACATAAATTTGGGTAACTCTTTCTTTCCCACAGGTGAACTTTGATTTATGAATTAGCATCTAACTTACTGATAAAGTTTGTATATATCCATATAAAAAAGATGTAAGTTACTTAACTAAAATATTCTGCAATTTGCACTTCCAATCAATTTACAACAAAAATGAAGAGCAGTTGTCATAAACATGAGATTTGCAAATTAAAATTTAAAGTATTCTTTGAGGTACACTCTGTTTATCTCTTACGTCTTGTTTGACTTCAGTGATGTATCCACATGATAACTCTCTTGATATCATTCACCTTTGTACTCTGTGACCAAGCAGCTTCAGCTCAAATGGTCTGATCAACACTGAAAAAAGAAATAAAAGACTACAAACTAGTGCCTAGACTCTAAATATATAAATCATGTAGTGTAACATGTTCACTTATTTCTTCTACAAATGTATACTCAATGTATGGTGGAAGAAGACCTTGTACTGACTGTATCATAATGTGACTATCTGCTGTCTATTCCAGGCAGCACGCAAAAAGGACATATCTCATCTTGTATGTTGTTTGTATTCCACTGGCAGAGACTGTATATGATAATCTGAATATATGGTTTAATGCGCATCACTACAATAACCCACGCTGAAGGCACATATGTAGTAATGTAAAATGACTCCTTTGATATTTTGAAAATTGAGATGTTCTTATAACCAACCAATTCATCAGATGCACTGGCCTGTTATATTTTGGCTACTTCTGTTGCAACTGCAAAGCTAAAGTACTAGAGATGTACAATGACACTGATTAATGGAACTACCCGACGGGAGGCCCTAGCCACACGACATTTCCATTTCCAATGGAACTACAGGGAAATTTCATTTTATTTCTGTAAAATTGCAACAAAGAACCTGTTTCATCACAGTTCCAATGACTACAAGTTGGCAAAAGTTAGAAATCTTCAAGTTGATTGCAATTACTGCCAAAGTTTGCTACCTAAAAGTACAATAATCCTGTAACAACAGATTTAATTTGATTTCAGATCCACTGCTGTAAATAAGAGCCACATTTGAAAATGAACATTTCTATAATGAGCTTTCATGAACTCTTTTTTTACTTTTGTGTGCTGCTTTGAGCATAGTAGATGGTCAGCACAAAGAACTGAGCTTTAGTAGTAGTAGTAGTAGTAGTAGTAGTAGCTTTATTCATCCATAGATCTCTTTTTACAAGATAATTCCACAGACAAGCTTCCTATGGGGCTGAATCATCATCATTTCCAGGAATTTCTCAGAAGTTTGGATGCTTAGTATGGTGATATTATATATTTACAGAATTAGGGTGGCTCATTCAAGATCAGACAGATTTTATAACATAATTAATGAAATCGAAAGCAAAATCTGTTCCAGAACTTGACCGTGCCAAATGGGTAGCAGATTTACAACTTTTGGTAGAATTGATAACTCATGTAAGTGACTGAAATAGGTGCCTTCAAGGTAGAAACCTACTTATCAGTACAATGTTCCAAACAATAATTGCATTCCAAATGAAACTGAAATTGCAACACTTTGGCCAACCATGATCCTATAGACAGGACGATTTACGCAGCTATATTTTTTGATTTGGTGTGAGAGTTGGAATATCAGTTTTGCGATTTTTGAAAAAAAAAATCAGAGTGTTTGTATTTATACATGTTTTACAAACAATATAGATATGTTGCCAGAAGATTTTCAGACGGAATACCTAGAGTCACAATCTGACATTCAATTAAAGGAAAATTTGACTATGTGTCTTTGTTGTTCTTTTATAAATCATATCTGCCCAGAGACAAGTAGGGCCCACCCCTTGTTGCACAATCATATGCTACATATGTCATCTTTGTTTGGAAGCAAGCACATCTGTGAACAACTATTCTCAGGAGTTAAGCTCACAAAGAGTAAAAACAGAACCAAAATCTCAGATGAATGCCTTGAGAACACCCTGCGAATTTCAGTCACTTTGATTTAATGTGATATTTATATATTAGTTTCCCATATTCTATGTCTCATGTCACATTAATTTTATGATTTTTTACTACTTGCATATCTACTTTTAATGAAATCACATATATAAATTGTCAAACTAATCCCATCTTGCTTCTTTAGAATAAATAAGCATAAACTGATTAATTCTAAATCACTTATATGTGTGAACCGTATAATACAGCTGACTGCCCCCCTCCCCCCATTTTTGTTCCTCAGAAGTTACTGTTAGTGTTAAGTATATCATGTGCAGCCCAAAAATACGTGTCTTATTCCAATGTGGCCCAGGAAAGCTGAAAGGCTGGACACCCCTGGGCTAAAGGCTCTGTTGTTTGGAGAGACTGTAGAGCCATCATTATACCAGACTGCTTGTCAAGTCAACACAAATTACTAGAAAAGACTGCAGTAGCTAAGAAATATCCCAGAAGCACTGAGGATGGCAGAGGTTGTGAAGTCTCAGACAGCGGGTACAGTTTTCGTCCAAGAAATGTGAAACATTTCAGGAGTAAAGTGGGTGGTGAATTTTGATAATGAAAGTACTGATTTTTTATATTTAGGTAAAAGCAAACAAATGAGTAACAGCTAATTGCCAGAATGTTCTCACATCGTTTTAAAGTAAGTAATTATGGCTCTAATACCATAATCTTACTTTATCCCATGTAAGTTTTCTGCACACTATCACCTCAACTGTTCCCAGTTATAAAAGGATCTCTGATGTATTCATACAACTGAGGCACTGAGGATGATATGAGCCCAAAGCACAGGCACAAAGTTTGTGAAAATCGAAGTTGTAGACAAACTTCCAGTCTCTTAGGTTTTAACTACATTCACATTTCATATGAAAAAATGATCTACCCTATTTATGTCATGAAATACTAATTTATATTTAGGATTATATTAATATTAGTGTTAATTCACAAAATTCGCTAGCCATTGACATGCTGTCTTTTGACAGTTGTAAGCTTTGTAATTAATGTGTAGATAAAATCAGTACATAATGAAAAGAAACTAAATGCACCAAACATACAATTATGAGCTGTTCAAACACTTCATAGTCCTAATTATTATAATTTTCATTAAGCAAATTCTGTGGCTTGAGGTCCAGATAAAACCACTGATAACTTTCTGATTATGAAATACTACTACTACTACATTAATGACATGCCCAACCTACGATAGAAACTGAACAGTGTAGAGCAACAAAACTAACAAGGGGAGGCCGCCAATTGTGAAATTCAGATTCGATTCATACTGCGCATAATAACAGCTCATGGCCAGAGGTGTAATGTGGCAAAGCACCAAGATGCACTTCTCAGCCGTTGTCGAGAAAATCGACAGTTAAAAGAAACCGTTGCGGTGAAGTACTCTGTCCGATTAATAATTTTCTACAGCGTCGTGGCGCAGCGGTAAGCACTCGGGTTTGTAATTCGAAAGTCGCTGGTTCGAATCTCGTGCCATGCAATTTTTTTATTATTAGTTTTTTGTAATTCAAATATATATATAAAAATTATTAATGAATTGCTTATGCATGTTGGTAAAGGCGGATCGCTCTCCAATTGTACTGCCTCCATTTTTCCGTTTGTTTAACAGGGTGTACCAAAGCCCTCCCGTCCGCACTGATTTTCGACGATGTTATAAGTTGCGCTAGCGACCGCATCTACCTTCTTTCGAAGTTAGCAGGCAACTACGCTGTTTTGCGGCGGCTCATTTCGACCCATTCAACATCTGTCCTTCAAGTGTAACAAGCGAGTAACAGAGTTTATATTTCATACCTGCCACAGCAAGTTTGTGTTCGTGGGGTCTCTATTCTAATTTGAACGTTTGACTTACGCTATACGTATTCATTTCGGAATATCGTTTCTACGTTTTCCATCAACTATACGTGGTTAACATTATGAAGACAATTAATAACATTTGTGAAATACAACTTTGTTTGCGGAAAACATAATGATGTTCGAAGTCGCCAGTTTTTCCATGACAAACGACTTTCAACAACTTATTATATGCATAATTGTTGGAACTGATTGCCGGGAATTTGAATTACAAAAAACAAACACTAAAAAAAAAAAAAAAAAAAAAGAAAGGTAGCATGGCGCGAGAATCGATCCAGCGACCTTCGGATTACGAATCCGACCGCTTACCGCTGCACCACGATGGTGTAGAAAATGTGTAATCGTAGAGAGTATTTCACCGCAACGGTTTCTTCTAACTGTCGATTTTCTCGACAACGGCTGAGAAGTGCATCTTTGTGCTTTGCCACATTATACCTCTGGCCATGAGCTTTCATTATGCGCAGTATGAATCGAATCTGAATTTCACAATTGGCGGCCTCCCCTTGTAAGCTTTGTGCTTTGGGCCATTGTGGAAATGAATGTCCAAGAAATTGGTGAGGCAGTTTTTCATAAGTGTTCACATATAGGGTGGCTCTACAGATATGAATAAAGCTGGTTCACCATAAGAACAATAGATGTCACAATCATGCAAACATACTAAAATCTTAGTATCGATTATGATGTACTTTAGGACCTTGTGGTCCTCACTGCCTCAATTCATTTAACATTTAAATCCACATATATGTATTACACAAGTTATCTTTTTCATTTCCATGAGTCCAGCATTTCGACACCTAATGAATTATTTGCACCTTGAGGCATGCAGATCGCATATCAACTCATACGGAATGGCAGCTTCTGCACTATTGTTAGGGAGATAATAGCTATACACAAATACATAGCTATACACAAATTACTGGTTTACACAACATAATTGGCGAGGGACACATCTGTTCTGTACAAGGATCAGAGGCAACAGATTGCAACCCAAGCACCTGCAGTTGGCTGATCATTGTAGCTAAGCCTGAAAGTTGCTCATTTACAGAAAAAAATAGTACCCTGTAGTTAACAGTTGATATAGTAGCCTGTAGGGAGCTCATTGCCTTAATGATTTCCAAAAAGTGTGTCTAAAGCATCTGATATCACTTGGTTCCATTTGTGATGTAAATGACATGGGATATACACAAGGATATTTACGCCATATGCTGTAGTGGCTATACTGAAAAAGAAATTTACACCAGATTTTTTTCTGCAACTTCCCAATATTACAATAGAATAACAAAAGCATGCTGCAAGAATGATATTAGTTGACAACAATTTCTGCCAGATGCTATAGAACACAAACTCCGGACTACTTTATCAAACCCTAGAATAATCAGAATGTGTGTGTTAGTTATTACTGATTCTTTCTCTTCCATGAGAATAAAATATTACTTTAATGTCAGCTAGTAATGTCTTGTTGTGAAGCAAAATTGTGAACTACTGAGTCATAATCACATTTTCATAACCACACATTAAAAGTTGTCTGTAGCTTGAAAGCAAGTAGAAAAGCTGCTAATAAGTTGGTTGCTAAGCAAAAATAACTTACTTGACACTAAAATTATCATACAAAGGAACTTTACTCGCCACAATTTCATTAAGAGATGAGAAAAATGTAGTACACATTCACCTAAAAAGCCTTGTAGACGTAATTTGTGGGATCTCTAGGGCCTGACTAATACCCTCTAATCCATAAACTTTTCATTAAACCTGTATGATGCAGTTTAGGATGAAATGACAGTTGTCTTCCTCACTTCATGGATCTCTGTTGTGGTGCTGTACACGCACATGAGAAAACTGAAATGTAAAATGTAAACATCAGACTATACAAGTTATTTTTATATACTGCAGTTATTATAAAAATAACAGATATGCACATTGGATGTGTTAAACAGAAGCTCCAAAATTTTCTTCTTTGAGATGACACCTTATGATCGGACATGGTGACATATGTGATTTCTTTGTAGGTTTGCCACCACTATCATCACAAGCAGTAGCATTCTCATAGAAATTATTCACAGGTGTTAAATTCTGCTTTCCATTACTGTTCGCCATACCAGATCTTAAAAGAAGAATATTTCACGCAATAACAACAAAAGTAACATTTGGTGGTACAAATACAAATGTAAAATATTTTTACCCAACTACTTAAGTGACAGAATTCATGAATTTAGTGGTTCTTTTCAGTTCAAACCATTGCAGGCACAAAGGAAATCATCCTGACTTGGAGATTAACAACAGAATAATATTGTTTTGCAGTATTACTACTACATTTCATTAACTGAGTAAAATAATGTGTGATTTATGTACCCAAGAGGTCACTACACAGCAGACTAACTATACAAACAAAAAGCCTAAGACCACACTAATGTGTAAAATTTAACTGTAATCAAACTAGATAGATGTAACTGAACATTTTCAGACATATTAAAAAGTCTACACTGACCTTAAGACTTCATAATTATCCTATGTTTTATTTTATTTTTAAGTAAGATGACTGTCACAGTAGACAAACGCGTTAAATGTTTTCTACAAAGTTTGATAGATATGGTGGAAATTGGAGGGTACCTCAAGAAAGAGACGGAAGATGACATCTTAAAGGTAGTGAGTACCTTGAGAGAATGTTTCAGTGTAATGAAATTGAATGTGAGCACGGAAAATGCTAAGAATAAAGACAATGCAATCTCAGAAAGCGAGGTTAGCAACACCCAGGCAGAGGGAGTGGACCACAGCGTTGTGGGGCAAGTGGCGTCATCTGTTAGCCCAATACAAGAATCCGAGAATGTGAAGAACTGGCAAGCAACAATAATACAAAATCCTTTAAAGTAGGCATCCCTTTTCACAGCTTACGAGTTGGCGAATAAAGCTGAATTCTGGCCAGCAGAAATCACCATCATATGCTTTCATTTTCCCCATTTTTTTCGAGAAATCAGAGGGGTGTCTCTTCCATAAGACACAAGAATGCCGCCCAAGAAATGTAAAGAAGTAGGTGGTGATTATATTTGGTTTGTGGGGTGCTAAACTGCGCAGTCATCAGTGCCCATACAAAGTCACAATTTTTACAAAGTCTAATCTACCCACTGTCATGAATGATGATGGAGGAATGATGAGGACAACACAAACACCTTGTCCCCACGCAGAGAAAATCCGCAACCTGGCAGGAAATCTAACCCCGGACCCTGTGTAGGGGCAGTAAAAACCTTAAAGATCTTCCTGTGGTATACAGAAGGTCTAAAAAGTGCAATGAACAATGCTCCAAAAGTCTTTCTAGAGGGGTATGACATAGCAGTCATAACAGAAACATTTTTAACCAGAATCTGGCAACAATCAGAATTTTACATCGCTCATCTCCATGCAAAACAAGGCAACAGAGGAAAACTCAGTGAAGTAACAACTGTCCTCATAAAACCAGAATTAATGCAGATAACTGAAACTATCAAACAGAAACATACACTCCTGACAGAAATGAAACCCATTTCAATAATATCAGCAAACTTCCAACTGAGCAAAACATCCACTGATATAATAGATTAAATAGGCCAGCTTATCACCACTAATTATTGCTGGAGACTTTAACAGCCAACTGGATAAACAAAACTAGAAATCAAAAGTAATAGTGGAAAAGTTGCAGGAAGAAGGCTTTATCCAATTAAACAATCCCAACATACCTGCATATATTTGCCCCAGTGGCAAAAGTACAATAGGCATTGCATTCATAAGGGGACCAATCGGGGGTATTGTATCACCTCTCTGGACTGCAGACCACACACCACTTCTGAAACATATCCCTCTGGAAATAAATACCTAAGGAGCCTAGCAAAAAGCGCAAGAAAAAGCAGAAGAAGCACTTTCAAGAGCAACAGATGTCGGGAAAGTGGAAGCAAAATCCAATGACGCGAAACAAATTGAAGTGCTAATAGACAACTTGCGATTATAGGCAGCAACAGAAGCAATAGGAGAACTCCTAAGGCAAGCCGCCAATCCCAGATACAAAAGAAGAGTGAAAAACTGGTTTGACACAGAGCGTTACAGTCTAAGGAAAGTTATACTAGAAAGCCTACATCAACTAAAACTGTGCACAGATAACTCTATTCTCCTCAGGACCTATGCCAAAAAATGAAATATCTATAAGAAAACTCTAAAGGAAAAGAAGAGAACATTCTGAACAAGAGAAGGAAAGAAACTAGTGGAGGAAGGCTCAGAAGACCCATATATTGTATTACACCCCAGAAAACAATATGAAACACATTACATCAACATGAAAATATGTGAGATACACTTCGACAACATACTGAACAAGGATGGACTAAGGGGTAGACTGGAGGATAGAGAGGATACAATGCTACGAACAACAGAGGAATGGATACCATTGACCACAGAAGAGATCAAAGATGCCATTAACGGCACGAAGAACAAAAAAGCTGCAGGTCCTGACAGATTTTATAGCGAATATTTAAAAGACACTGCCCAAATACCAACGCCAATGCGGACAAAATTCTACAAGTGCATAGGAAAGGCCTCCATTCCAAAACAGTGGAGGCAGTCAATAGTAAAAGTGTTTTACAAAGGAAAAGGAGACCTCAAGGACCCTAGCAAATACAGAGGCATATCCCTAGAAAACTTACCTTTAAAACCATTCACAAAAATAATAACCAAAAGAATAAAGCATACAATCAATGAACACCCTCCTGAAAGCAACATGGGTTTCAGGAATGGAAGATCAACTGTGACTGCAATTGAGGTCCTGCTAAAGAGCATATGGGAAGCCCTTGAAGAAAGAGAAAAGTTCTGTGTAGTATTCATAGATTTCACAAGAACCTCTGACTTTATAAGTGGAAAATTAATGACCAAAAACTAGAGGAGACCCTAGCAGAAAACAACATATGGACATGAATCATAAACACAATACTGTGACGGAACAAAATAAGGATATCAGACAACCTCTCCCTATCATACCTGATACTCCAATCAAGTGGAGTACTACAGCAAGACCCAGTGAGTCCTCTGTTATTTATCCTTGCAGCAGAAGAAATTGCAAGAATGTCCCAAAGGGAGGATGTAATCTCATATACATATGCAGATGAAATTGTAATAGGCACAAAGTACAATGCAAAATTACAAGAAGCCATAAACTTAATGTAAGATTGATGTATCGAACACGGCTTTGAAATAAATGTGGCGAAAACAGAAATTATGGTACTCAGAAATGGAGGAAGAGTACCTGCATCAGCTGAGATCTTCATATGGGAGAGAAAACTGAAGATTGTATGGGATTTAAAGAATGTTGGAGTCATAACACAAACAAACTGCAAAATGATTCACAAAGCATGTCAAACAGAAAGCAAT
This sequence comes from Schistocerca piceifrons, assembly GCF_021461385.2. NCBI lineage: Eukaryota > Metazoa > Arthropoda > Insecta > Orthoptera > Acrididae > Schistocerca > Schistocerca piceifrons. Next base: position 512,566,912 of record NC_060149.1, read on the forward strand.
GCAAGCAATAATGGCAATCCATGAAATATAATACATCAGATCCCTTAGCCTAGAGACAGCAATGCCTCTATTCACAACCAAAATCTTCCCAATACTGATGTACAGCATAGAAATTACTGGACCACATCTTGCAGTGAAAAACCTAACACTAGAAATAATGAAGATGACCTATATAAAGGAAGCAATAGGAGAGTAAAAAACAACACAATCCAGACTTGTATACTAGCTGGCAAGGGAACCCTTCCACATTGAAGATCTATGGACAAACCTGATCCTACTCAACTGTAGCACTTTGGAAAGTCTACTTAAAACTTTGAAGGAAAAAAGGGAAGGTATACCTCCAGAATTTTACAACACAGGTGGCATGATTGATCAAACATGGACAAATGAAAGCTTTGAAATGAGACACGTGATCACCAGAATGGCAGTCCATGGTTTTCACCACTTTCTTTGCAGCAACATGTCATATCATGAACCAAACAAAATGTGCGAGTGTAAACTGTGCCATCAAATTTGCAAACGTTATCATCTAAAGCTCTGTACCAAAATGACAAAGTCAATAAGTGACTATGCAAATCACAATATGTAAAATTTCTAATTTCTTTTTTTCTATCATTGTACTTACATTTTTATGGCTACAATAAACTTATTATTATTCTTGTCATCAATCCTCCACCATGCCCAACTTGACAAAAAATTATTTCTCATCAACATACCAATATGAAATCTGCAGTACCACTCCAGTTAAGTTTCTGAGATCAAAATGAAATCAATTCATCTAGTGAAGTAGTGTTTATTATTCCTTTAATTAATTATAGCCCTTCACAATCACTTTACTTCAGAAAAATAAAATTTTATGATTGATTAAACCATATGAACAATACTACATGACTATTTATTTTGTCGTTATGAAGTTTAATCTAACATTTACATATTACAGAGAGCTGACAATTCTACACTAATAGAGTGTAACTTGGGGCATTGTACTACTGGTGATAGTTAGATACATTCCATATTATATTTCACATATAAAAATAAAACTAGTCTTCTTCTCTGAAGAGGATGCAGAGGGAGCAAAAAGAACAGAAAACTCCTGACATGGCAAAAATTTATTGAGGATGAACATTTTAATAAATTTCAACATCTGAATAAATTCTGTGACAGGGATAGAGACAATGAAAGCAATACCCCAGTTTACCAGTCATAGTTACAGTAAATGACAGAATTCTGTTTAAGATATTTATGAGGCTAGTGGCACTTGGATTTACATTATGGATCTTGCCCAGTAACTCCTAGTATTGACATTAAATGTCTCCATCTTACCCGTTCTAATAACAGTCTTGCTTCTGTTGTAGAAACTTCTTGAGCTTCATCTAATTAGTAATTGGAAACAGTTTTAATACTGAATATTTATCAAATGTAAATACTATAGACCACATTTCACTGTAAGTAAGGTAGTAACCAAGGCAGCAGAGGTAACAACTGCGGTAGTGCAACTGCTTAAAATCATATTTACTGATATCAGTAAAAAATATGTGATTCCACTTCCTTTATGTTAGTTAGTTAGTTATTTAGTTGGCCACTAGCTCACAATTTCTTCATATTTTCCATTATTTTGCTTCCTGTTTTGTTTACAATATAGTTTCCTGGTGGTTTAATGTATTTTTGATTTCACCTAATATGTAACTTCCACTTTCATGATTGTAGTTTTTGTTACCGCCCTGTCAAATCTGTGTAAATATGATAAGGCTCAAGTAAAATAAACAGTGAAAGAACATAGGGCAGGGTACACAAGGAAAGGGATTATTGTTATATTACAAAATTACTCTTACTGACCTTGTACATAGAATATTTTTCTTTTATTCCAGCTGCTTCTGAAATATTTAATGTCTTCCATTCCAGAGAAGTAATATCTTTTCTCCAGTTTTTCTCCCTGATTATATATTTGAATATTGTAATTTTTCAAACCTGTTCACAAACAAATGGACACAGAAAATTTTACATCATGTAAGCTACAAGAAAACGGTCTAATGGAAGGACTGCCATAGGAACAGCTATAAATTTTTTTTCATGGCCATGACAGTTCCCTTCATTCATTGGTGAAGATGTGCATCTATCTCTACCCTTGTCATCCATGTTCAGAAGTTATGATACATGCTACTTGTTGAACAAAATTTACTTTTCACACATGCAAGCAAAATTACTGCCTTAAATTGCAAAATTGTGGGTGAAAAAGTTTTGTGTACCTTCAGTTTATGATAATCAAAACATTTGCATTATGTTATTTTGGAATAACCTCCCTCTGTATGAGTTGTGGTAGACTGAGACACCACTAGCAAAAAGAAGACATTGAAATGTGCCTAATTTGCAGTTTTCAGTATGTTTTGGAATAATTCTTCATTAATTTACAATAGCTGGGGAATGAAAATCTGACGAAGCAGTGCAGATTACCAAGCTTAAAATGAAGACAAAACAAAAATATTCTTTATAATTGAGTAAGTTTTGAATTTCATAATAATTTAAAAAATATCTTGTATGAAAGGCACCACATTATTAAAAGGAATATTGTGATTCACTGACAGAAGTTTTAACAAATAGCTTTGCAATTTAACAAAAACATATTTCACTTAAAATAATTTACATACATGATCTTCTACTGAGGAACTCAAACATTTCTCTGAATTACAAGCTCCCATTAGTAGTGTTTCTCAGTTGCTTGTAGCTCCATTCTGCACCTGCAACAATATGGACCTGCATTTACTTATTCCAGAAAGAAGAGCAAAATGCATGCTGAGAACCTCTTTCATGATAATTTTGTAAAAGTCTAAATAAGTATCATACTGTTTCTGCAGTACTACAGTGTAACATAAGAAGATTCTTTAAATCTCACAGAAAATACTTAAACAGGTAATAAAGTAAACCACAATAATCAGTCACGGTGTTAACAATTCTCTTGAAATAAATGAGCGACTATCATTCTTGTCGAAATTCATGATTGAGTAAATGCATGTACAGCAGTTTTGAAAGTGTGATCAGCAACGGAAACTATGTTTAGAGAGTGCACCCAAAGTTATCCGTTTGCAAATAAGTTATTTTGTTAATATCATACATAGTCCGGCCACAATAATGTGACCACCTGCCAAATGACTGAATAACCACCTTTTGCAGCTCAGACCACTGCAGGAAGAGAGTTTGTTCTCACTGTGTGAAAACATTTTAAAATTTTATTAAATGGATTCACTCTGCGATGACTGATGTTTATAATGTGATGATTTTTATCCACCTGACGTCTTGTGTAAGATTCAGCATAAAATGGACAAGGTTTACAACAAAAAGATGTTAAAGGGCTGAAGATGACAGCAACAACTGTTGAAACCAGTCATCTTAAATAAAGAATTTTTGTGCATTCTTGGCTTTTGAATGATTTTTAACAACCAACATAAAATATGTGACATTTTCATGATTATCTACCTTCAAAAATAATCTACTGTAGTTATATGAAGACTATAGAGCAGGCTGTTCCAACCGAGCTCCAGGGAGCCGGAGCACTTCGGAGCGCTCACTGCGGCAGCTCGGAGCCCGCGTGGAGGGGGAAAGCGAACTCACTGCCTCCTGGCCGCATGCAGCCGCAACTGAAGTAATAATCCGTGTTCAATGACAGCTATGATTAGCCGCGGGAGCCCTATACCTCTATTGGAGGATACCTTTCTATTCATTGAGAGGGATAGTCATCCACAGTCTCTTGTATGTCATAAAGTAATTAATTCTGCGAAGAGGTACAATATACAACGACATTATACACATCTTCACACAGCGCACTACGATCAGGTAGAAGGCGTTGCACGCAGAGAACTGGTGGCCAGGCTTAAGAATGACATACCAGGAGACGTTAAGTTTAAAAACGGTTCCATAATACGAAGGGTATCAAAACATGCAACATAGTTCGTGATCTATAATGCGTTTATAATTTTCAGGTGAATGAGAGCGGAGAAATCACTACTGAGTCTGCAATTCGAGCAAGTTACAGGGTGGCTCACATCATTGCGATGAGTGGCAAGCCGTTTTCGGTGGGACCACTCGTAAAATCGTGCATGGTAGCCATTGCAGAATGTTTGTTTCCAAGGTAGGTGCAGGTAATTGAAGGGGTTTGCCTGTCGAAGCAAACAATGTCTCGTCGAATCCTGGGCATGGCAGCGGATTTAGAGACACAGCTCAGGAAAAAGGCGGAGAGCTTTGTTGTATTCTCGCTAGTGCTTGACGAAAGCACCGACATATCGGGCTGTGCTCAGCTTGCAGTTTTTGTGCGTGGTGTCGACATGGAGCTGCAAGTAACTGAAGAACTCTTGGATGTGGTACCACTCGATTACACCGCATCAGGACGTGACATTTTTGAAGCTGTTTGTGAATCAGTGGACAATATGAATTTGCCGTGGGATAAGCTCCATTCTGTAGCGACAGACGGTGCACCACAAATGATCGGGTGTCACCAAGGTTATGCTTCTCGTTTGAAAAATAAACTCAGGGACGATTTCGGGAAAGACATTTTGACTCTTCATTGTTTTATTCACCACGAGGCACTGTGCGCTGAAACAATAGAGCTAGGTGGCATAATGAAAGATGTCATGAAGTATGTGAATTTTGTGCGGCGTCACGGTATGAATCATCGCCAACTCAAAGGATTCCTGAAAGATATGGAAGCGGAGTATGGGGATATACCTTACCACAGTACAGTTCGTTGGCTGAGTCGGGGAAAAGTTCTTGATGTTTTCTTTGCCATTCGTGAGGAAACAACACTTTTTCTTAAAATGAAAGGGGAAGAAATCCGTTGTCTGAAAGATATAAAATGGATATCAGAGCTGGCGTTCCTAGCTGACATAACTATGCATCTGAATAATTTTAATCTCTCATTGCAGGGCAAAGGGCAGCTAATTGTTGACATGCATGACCAGATCAAAGCGTTCATAAAAAAGTTATGTTTATTTCAGAGGCATATGAATAATGGACATTTAACGTTCTTCAATCGTCTTGCTTCTTTAAAACTACCTGAAGGTACTACTTTCGGCGATTACCAAGCAAAGTTTGAAACACTATTCCGAGACCTCACTAGTTTGGAAATGGAACTTAAGGTGTTCAGCACTCCTTTTTCAGTTTCCCCCAATGACTTGTCATCATCACTTCAATTGGAGATTATTGATTAGCAAAATTCAACTTTGTTGAAAGACAGGTGCTACAACACGTTGGATTTATTATGATGGTATCGTTCATTACAGCAAAAATCATTTCCCAAGCTTCACAACAACGCTGCTCAGATCATGGGCATGTTTAGATCTATGTATTGCTGTGAGCAGCTTTTCTCAGCAATGAAAAGAGTAAAAAGTAAGGAATGATCGTTTCTTCAGGATGCAACAATGAAGGCCATCCTCCGCATTAACACTGCGAACACTTTGATGCCTGATATTTCCGATCTTGTAATGAAAAGAAAAGTCAAGCTACAGAGGCCCAATAAATTTAGTATGCAATTTCTTGTAAAACAGTTGTTTCTTATTTATTTTCTGAACATCGTATTTCCTGGTGTAGCATGTCACCACGTCTTAGCAGCTAAGAGTATGAGGTTGTCGATCTTAGTAAGACGCAGCTGGCACATCAAAATGCTTGCTTGCCGCCTGCCTCAACCTGCCGTGCCACCTGCTGGCGTGCCGGCCCACTTGAATGGTCACAAGTGACACGGCTCCCTGGAGCAGGGAGCGCTCCGCGGCTCACAACGGAGCCGACGAGCTGAAACAGCCTGCTATAGAGTATATTACACTAAAACCCCATCCAAACAGGCACTGGAAGTCCCAATGGTATGGATGTACCATTCTCAGATATTGGATGCAGATATGGACAAAGGTAATGAGAAGTAGTAGAAATGAGAACAGCAATAAACTTAACATCAGGATTGATGGTCACTAAGTCAAAGAAGTTAAGGAATTCTGCTACCTAGGCAGTAAAATAACCAATGACGGACGGAGCAAGGAGGACATCAAAAGCAGACTCGCTACGGCAAAAAAGGCATTTCTGGCCAAGAGAAGTCTACTAATATCAAATACCGGCCTTAATTTGAGAAAGAAATTTCTGAGGATGTACGTCTGGAGTACAGCATTGTACGGTAGTGAAACATGGACTGTGGGGATCCGGAACATAAGAGAATCGAAGCATTTGAGATGTGGTGCTATAGACGAATGTTGAAAATTAGGTGGACTGATAAGGTAAGGAATGAGGAGGTTCTACGCAGAATCGGAGAGGAAAGGAATATGTGGAAAACACTGATAAGGAGAAGGGACAGGATGATAGGACATCTGCTAAGACATGAGGGAATGACTTCCATGGTACTAGAGGGAGCTGTAGAGGGCAAAAACTGTAGAGGAAGACAGAGATTGGAATACGTCAAGCAAATAATTGAGGACGTATGTTGCAAGTGCTACTCTGAGATGAAGAGGTTAGCACAGGAAAGGAATTCGTGGCGGGCCGCATCAAACCAGTCAGTAGACTGATGACCAAAAAAAAAAAAAAAAAATGGACAGCCACTGCTATTCCAGTTGCTGTTTCTCTTTGTTACCTGGAGTTGTTACTGCTCAGTCAAGTAGCTCCTCAATTGGCATCACAAGACTGAGTGCACCCTGGTAAGTCAACAGCACATTATGGCCTGGATGGTCACCCATCCAAGTGCTTATCACAGCCAATCTGCTTAACTTTGGAGATCTAATGGGCACTGGTATATCACCATGGTATGCCCATTGACCCTGTAGAATATGTTATAGGAGTAAAAAAATGTAAGACTCAATAGCGTCTCAGTTAATAATCAATCAAAACTCTGCAAGAATGAGGAGCTCACCAGAGGGGGTTACAAGGTGATAGTTGGCATTATGAAAGCCAGACTCAAGTAATGTCTCAAAATCATCAGTCTTTAAATTACTTAGAATTTGGAAGCAGTCACTACATACAGTGATGTTAGCCAGTATGTTGAAGTAGGGGGTGTACAGATCACCTAGCCATTCAAGGCGGCTATCATAAATGTTTATTTGCAGTTCAAAATTCTTTACCAGTTAAATTTTCATCCCTAGTGTCTAACTGCATTGAGATGACAAAAGTCAAGGAATACCTCCTGATATTGTGTCAGACCTCCTTTTGCCCGCCGTAGCACAGCAACTCAACGTGCCATGTACTCAACAAGTCTTTGGAAGTCCCCTGCAGGATTTGTGAGCCGTGCTACCCTTGTAGCCATCAATAACTGCAAAAGTGTGAAGTGCTTTGAGAATTTCGGAGTTAATTCTAGAAACAATTGTCTTTCCTCTGTCTTGAAAAAAAAAATGGTTCAAATGGCTTTAAGCACTATGGGACTTAACATCTGAGGTCATCAGTACCCTAGACTTAGAACTACTTAAACCTAACTAACGTAAGGACATCACACACATCCATGCCTGAGGCACGGAGAGCGGCTGGCTCCTCCTTCTCAAACACCCAATATTTTAAGTATAGATGTGGAACAGTGGCACCACGCCACTGGTTTCTATGTGCAGGTGGGAAGTTGGCTACGAGAAGTCTCTTAAGTGTGGCGGTCAATTGACACTGACAAGTGTTTGCTGCTCGCACCATAGAAGCTGTATAGAAAGTGCAAAGAGTAATTACGTGTTATTCCTTGGTGGTTGAATAATTGTAATTATTACAGACAAAGGAAACATGATTTGACTAGAGACTCTTACTTAATCTTTGGTGTAGATCTGCTAGAAGCAATACCTGTCCTTGATAATGTAATTATACTTAATAGAGTCTAATGGTTAATGACTCAGTTGACATGTAAGAGTCTGAATGCTTATGTGAAACTTGCGATAGAGAGAGAGAGTCATTTAAATTCCTCTAATCATCATTAGTTCTTCAGAGAAGAAAGTTGTGGAAATTGACGCAGCCAACTACAAAGAGAAGAGGGTCGGCTAAACATTTCAAGTAAGTCAACTGACGTGGGAGTAGTGTGAAGTTAGCAATCCAGCCTCACACCGCTTCTCTTGTAGTCAAAACTATTAGAATGTGGTGACCATGACAGGACATGAAGAAAGAGAAATTTTGAAATGAAATCAAGATAATAAGATATTGTTAGTTGCCATAGCAACCAATAGTAACAAGACAGGGAAATTTTTTTGCAGAGTTGGATTCTGCTTAAACAGTAAAAAGACTGAAAATTAGTAAATACCATACAAGAGAAGACTTAAGGAAGATCAACATATTAGACCAAGATGAGATACAATGAGATCTGTTCATCGACAAAGATTCAGTGTAGAGAGTAAGCAGCCCTCACACACACTGCAGGGTTGTGGACATGGAAACTAGCCAACAACTGATGATACCAGCTCCAGCTGCCAATCACTGGTGCGGATTCTACATCCGCTCACCGACACCGACGCTGAAATCAACCTTCGACGCTGCTGGTGCCCGTGCTGTTCACCAGTGCTGATTACGCATCTGCTCACTAATGCAACTAGAAATCTATGCCGGGTGAGTGCAAAGCAATAATTGGTTAAGTGTAAAGTTAAAGAAACTGTTGAATAATTGAACTCTGTTAGGATATCTATTATACTTAGTGTAGGTTTATTTTTAATGCTCACAAGGTCGAAAACGTGTTAAGTAAATGATCAAGTACAGCAACTGGCTTCAGAACCAACCATGGCTATTAAAGTGAGTAGTGAAATGCTGGATTGGTCTGAAATAGTGAATTTAATTAAAGCCCAGCGGGCAGATTCAGCAGCTGCAAATGCTCAAATGGATTTTAAGTGAAAAATTAGATGCGCAAAGTGAAGTTTTAAGTTCTAAGTTTGATGCCTTAAATAAAAAAGTGGAGAGTTTTCAGTTATATTTAAAGAATGGGTTAGGTAATTCCTTAACTATCCAGATGAATCAAATGTTTACTGACCTTAGCCAAAAGCAGGAAGAGCAATTTCAGAAGTTGGCTCAGAAGTTAGAATTTGATATTGAAGACAAATGTAATTATGTAGAAGCTGAACTTGGTCAAAAGTTAGGGTCCTTTGAAAAGTGTATTCAATGCTACATTTGATGCTGTAAAGCAGAGGTTGCATACCTTAAAAGAAAATGTGGAAAAACAGGATAAATTAACACATTTAGTCCAATCACAGGGTGCATGTGTTAGTACCCGAGTAGATAATGTGGAATGTGATGTTAAGGAGAAACTAGTCAGTTCATACTTAATAAATATAAGTAATCTGGAGGAACAGGTAGAGGAAATAATCAACCAAAAAGTTGCCGCGAGGGTAACCTCCGACAACGTTTCTCAAAATTTTGCTTCAGAACTTAATGATACTAAGAAAGGCATAGTTAGTTTATGGAAAGAATTCAAACTCATCCAGGATAAGGTAGACAGAAAGGTGACTTCTCCTAACATGGTATTGATCAGTGAGGTAATGACCGACCTTCAATTGGTAGGGGGGGTGGGGGGAATTCTGGACTATCCAGGCAATTTCCAAAGTTTAAGCCAGACGGGGAAGTACATCCTACTCACTTTCTGAAATGGTTTAACCAAGCCTTACTGATGAACTGGGAAGATTAAAAAAAAGATTGAGTTTGTGGTAGGGTACCTTTTTGGAGAAGCCTCTGAGTGGGGTACAGTCAACATCGAGAAACTTTCATCTTAGGCAGATTTCCAGAAGAAGTTTAAGGAGAAGTATTGGTCAACTAGCGCCCATGAAAAATTAATATCTGATTTGTGGGACCCAAAGTACTGTAACAGTGCATGGGGCACAATGAGAAAGTATTTCAACTGGCTTTTAAGATGTGCGAAGTACTTGGATAAGCCCATGAAAGAAGAAGGGTTAGTTCGAATTTTAATAAGTCATTTATCCATATACGCCAGGAAAGATATATCGTGTAGTAGGTGGAAAACCGTAGAAGGCCTGTTGTCTTTTGTGGACACACTCGATGCCTTGAAGAAGGACCATAATGAGATCATACACCAAAATGAAAATCAGACTTATAAAAGGAATAGTAATAATAATTTTAGAGAACACAAGGCTAATTTTGCTAGAGTACACCAATAGGAAGTAATAGGAGCAATGGTAATGATAATTACCAAAAGAAGCACCCACCTTTGATTATAGGATCAGTGACGTCGCAAGAAATTGTACCAAGCAGTAGTAGAGTACAAAGTGGTAATGTAGTACCCTATTTCAGTAACCAATCAGTGAATACCAATAATGAGGAAAAAGTAGTGCGATCTGGATCCAGGGTCAGGGGCCAGGTTGTAGAAATACATTAGGAGGCCTAGTTTCTAATAAATATGTTATTTCACACATAAAATACCAACCAAAGAATGGTTGCTACTGGAAGAACAGAGCTTAACTACCATTAATCCTCAACCAATAATAGTAGGAAAAGTGGAGGATTTGGAAGTTAACATATTTATAGATCCCGGGAGTGAAGTGTCAATTATTTCTAGTGCTTTCTTTAGCACATTACAAACTAAACATCACTTACTGCTATTACCAGTAACGGGGGTGTACATAGTCAGTATTACTGGAACAAAGAGCTAAGTTGGAAAACACAAGACCCAGGTGAAATGCAATATTGGGAATATCCCATTTCATCAGACAATGTTAGTAGTAGAAAATATCGATAGGGATGTGTTGTTTGGCCTAGATTGTCTATGACAATTTAATATCATATTGAATTTTGGGGAGAATCTTCTTTATTTTGGTAAAAGTGACTACAAATATTGTGTGGTGGTGGGTGTTGGGATGTTTAAGGGGGACTAAACAGCTAAGGTCATCAGTCCCCCATTCCAAAAACAGGCGAGACAGAAATGCACGAAGCAAAATATTGTGTACCATTTGCAATGGACAGCTATACTGGTAAACAAGCAACTGAGAAGCAATGTTTACAATTAACAGCAACAGCACAATTGTCCACAGAGGTTGAAAAGGTATGTTATGTGTCACATCAAGCTGACATACAGAGCACAGTAAATGTATCGCCAATATTAAGCAGTGAACAAAAACTAGATTTATATAAAATTCTAATGGAATAGGAAGAAGTATTTTCCGATCCTCCCGGTAGTGCTAGCAACTATATCTGTAAATTTAAAATCAAAGACAGTACTCCATTTTTCTGTAAGCCATGTCCAATACCAGTAAGTATGAAAAAAGCAGTTAAGGAAGAAATTGACAAGATGATTGGCAATAACATAATAGAACGTAGCTCTAGCATAATGAATAACCCCTTGGTAGTAGTAAAAAAGGCTACAGGAGGTGTGCGTTTAGTGCTAGATGAGTGTACTTTGAATAAGCATATAGAGATGGATCAAAGCCGACCAATTAACATCAATGAATTATTGTCCAAATTTGAGAAAGCAAAGTATTTTAGCACAATGGACCTGACTGCTGGATATTGGCAAATTAGTTTACATCCTGAAACAAAGAAATAGACAGTGTTTCCATTTGATGGGAAATCATATCATTTTTATGTGTTACCGTTTGGATTAAATATATCAGTATCTGTGTTTATATGTGCACTGGACAAGGCATTAGGAAGAGAATTGTTAAAGGATTTAATAATATATGTAGATGATACACTCATAATCCCACGTACTTGGGAAAAGCATTGCCTGACCTTGAATAAAACCCTGCAAAGGTTTAAAGAAAAAGGTATTACAGTAAAATTGTCAAAATCACACTTTCCAAGACAAGGGCTTACGTTTTTTAGGGCATACTGTAGGAGAGCAGGGAATTAAACCAGATCCGGAATGTATAAAGTCTATTAAGGAGTGTCCACCCCCTAGAAACATATGACAATTGAAGCGATTTATTGGTATGACTGAATACTATAGATGATAAGTACGAAGTCAGGAGCTGAACAACCCAAGACTTTTACGGTTATTAAGGAATGGAATACCGTGGATTTGGGATCAAGAGACCAATGATGTGTTTGAAAATGTAAAAAGAACACTAGTAAAATCACCCATATTACAACATCTGGTTAGGGATCAGCCATTTAAAATTTCAACAGATGCATCCAACTATGGTATAGCAGCAGAACGTTTCAACGAGAGTGAGGTCTGAAAAGTACAAATCAGATATCTATAGCTTTTGCTAGCCAGAGTCTTATAAACATGAATTAAACTATGCAGGCACAGAAAAGGAACTATTATCAATAGTATGGAGTATCCAAAATTTCCAAACACTAGCATGGTGGTCAGAAATCTGTGTATATATGGATCACCATGCTTTATCTGTTTTAATGAGTAGTTGGTTATTACATAGTAGATTAATGAGATGGATGTTGTTCCTACAGCAATATGACATTAAAATACAGTATGTAAAAGGTTCTGAAAATATTGTACCTGACACTTTGTCTAGATTGCCTGTAGACATGAAAGAGTTAAAATGTACAGAAGGACCTGGTGTAAGTTTTGCAATTAATTTCATGACATTTGAATATCCACACAACAGGGTACAAGAAATGGCTCAAAGAATAACCAACAACATACATCATAATCAATACTTTACAGAAATATTTGCTATGTGTATTAGGAAGTCTTTACCTCCTACTGAAGTAGAGAAATGGAAGGTTACAGTGAGTAATTTGTTTTGGAGAGGCAGTATAACATCGCAGCTTTGGTGTTTATGTATCTCAAAATTGATAGAGGACGAGATTGCATGGTATGTCCATACTGGATATGGACACTTCGAAATAAAGAAATTTATTGCTCATATGAATAAATTCTATTATTTTAAGAAATTAGGTCATAAGGTAGCATTTTTAATTAGGATTTGTGAAATTTGTCAGAGGGTAAAAGAGAGTAACATTCATGTTAAATACAAAATGTATCCAATCATTCCTCAGGCATTACATGATCTTACAGCAGCGGATTTCTTTGGACCAATTCCGAAAGGGAAGGGAGGTGTATCATACATTTTTGTCTTCAGAGTGTTGGTCAAAGTATGTTAAGTTGTATCCTATTAAGAAAGTAAATATACCAACCGTGATTCACTGTATGTAGCAATACTTTCTCGAGGTATGCAGACCAAAATGATTTCTTACCGACAATTAGCCACAGTTTGTTCGTAATGAATTTAAAGAATTTTTAGTGTGGAAAGATGTTCGGCAAGTATTAATCTCCAACTATAATCCGTCTTCCAATCTGTGTGAAAGGGTTATGAAAGAAATTGGGAAGTTATGCTGCATCTACTGCCATGAAAAACATAGGTTATGGGCAACGAAAGTTAAGGACTTTGAACTTATTTTAAATGAATTACCACATTTATCAACTCAATTAACACCTTTGGAAGTAATAGGCAAATCCTTTGTGGAAGAACCCCTAATTAAATATATTACTTGACTGGAACAACCTACTGTTGATTATGAACTTATTTTCCTACCCTGAATTGCCCCAACTTCTTACACTATCCCCCTACTTCTTACACTATCCTATTATCCACTGCTTACAGTTAATAGAGAAACATACCAATGTGGAATTATGATAACGTCACCCAAAACTGCTCCTGGTATGTGACTGAATCATCCTTGGTTGTTTGAGGATTGTGCCCGCTAACATTTTGAAGAAGTCATCTTCAGTGGTTAGAAAGTAGAAAGTTGTGCCTACTAGGAAATTTTATGGCATCGTCCTCAGTTATTTCAGGGGTGCCCCTGGCTGTCTTCATGACTCGTCCTGTGTCATCTCAACTTATTTGACTTACTAAGCAGATAGACTAAATTTGCCTAGCCAGCCAGTCTCTCCCACTATTCACGTATAGTCAGGTCTCATTTTTGCCTAGCCAGCCAGTCTCTCCCGCCATCTATGTATAATTAGATCTTATTTTTGCCTAAGCTATTCTATGAAAGTAACCTCTTCTCCAGTTTCTCTATGCAAACCTGGGTGTAGGGGTCATAAGAAACTGCAAAGGATTATAGATTAACAGAAGATATGATATGTGAATAATTAATTAGTTGTGATAATATGATACATAATTTTATACTCAATACAGAATTTTTTTTTTACATTTTATGAGGTGTAATGTAGATGGGAGGGCATAACTAACACTAAACACACACACACCACAACTTTCAAACAAGTATGACTGATTCTTCACCATTTGCCATTCCATAGGCGTTGTTAAGATTTTCTTCAGGGGCCTCAAGGGTGAAGGTGAGAATGTCCATTCTGTAGGAGATGATTTAACACCATACCTCCTCTGGCTTCTCACTCAAGTACCGGCGAGGTAGGGATCCTGGGGAAGGGTTTCCTGTCTTTCGGGCTATCTTCTACCACTTCTTTGATCTTAGCAACCATTTCTACTTTTCCTTTCTTACTTCTCATTTGAGTACCTATCTATCTTTCCCTCTTTCCATATTCAACCACTTCTATCGCTGAAGTCCTTCTTAGTTTCAGTGATTTCCAATAACCTACAATTTATTTCACATAACCAGGCCGAAGAATCAGGATACACAGACACATTTACACATACACACAATGGAACACAAAGATGCAAACAATAAAAGGACAGATTGAAATGATGTAAGACAGGCCAAGGGTAGTAGGTGGAAAGCTACGTGTACATTTGAAAGACATGCACACATTGTTGTTTATGGTGATGGTTCTACATCGTATTGTATACATCTACTATGATAAGTCTTTACCAGATATAGATAAGAAAGAGGCCCAAAAGACATACACACATTGGTGTTTACAGTGACAGTTCTAAATTGCATGTGATTCTACATTGCATATCTGTATGTAGAGAAATATATTTGGATATGTAAAGACTGTGATGATTTTGTATCATATACATACATAGATATATAAGGAAAGTAAACTACACATCAACTACACCTGAGAATGAAGCATGAGTAAATTAAGGAGAGCATAAGCCGGAGAGGAATAGATTGTGATAACTAGTAAGGATGGTCAAGGTGACAGATATTTTGGTGACTTGTAGGATAGGGGGACTCTTATAACCTAAGTAAGCATATTATAGATTCAATAATGTATGTAGGCATGAAGTATATACTGAAAACGTAGAAGTGATAAGTAAAGGAGGACTTTAGGGTATGAAATGAAGTATTAAGGAGCGAGTGTGAAAAGTGAACTAGATTTTCAACTTTACTAGAGGATATTTAATGATAATGTACATAAAGATGTATATTAGGGCAATGAACCATGAGGCCTGCTCAGGAAGGATAAGGGGCTGCACCCAGTATTTATTGAATATAAAAGGCAGATAGGCAGACCAAAGGAAGGCTGACCTATACTGTGTGGACAGGGGCACCAAGAAGGGGGTTGACCTGTACCATAGTAGAATAGGAATTTAAAGAGGTGTACCTACCAAGGAGGGGCTCTCAGAGGGTCAACCCATATGTAAGGCATAGGTATGGACCCTAAAGGTAAAAAGGTCAGTATCGTAACAGAATTCACAAAATTTGATAGAGATTATTCTGGTAAGTTTGGATCCTATAGCCAACTACCATAATTAGGTTTTAGGTGTGGAAAAATAAAACACCACTTTTATTTTGCCCAAAGTTCCTCCAGGCTACAGACTAATATAGGTAATGATACCAGTATGTACTGAGAAAAAATAGAACACAATTTTAGAATAAAGGATGAAATATTCAAGTGTCCATGATACCTGGAGTTTACGACTGGAGTTAAGGTCAGAGTCCTCATAATTCAAAAGTAAGAGCAATACGGAATGAAAGAAATATGCATATAAATATATGTAGAAAATGAATACTTTTAAAATGTAGATTGTTGTGATGTATGATATTAAGATACATATTGATTATGTATAAATAATCGTGTGTTCAGGCTGAGGGGAGTGATATGTAGCGCTTTGAGAATTTCAGAACAAATTCTAGAAACATTTGTCTTTCCTCCGTCTCAAACACCCGATATTTTAAGTATGAGTGTGGAATAGTGGAAAAGTATCTACCGTGCCACTGGTTTCTGTGTGCAGGTGGCAAGTTGGCAATGAGAAGACTCTAAACGCGGTGGTCGATTGACACCGACAAGTATTTGCTGCTCGCACCATATAAGCTGTATGGAAAGTACAAGGAGTAATTACGTATTATTCCCTGGTGGTGGAATGATTGTAATTGTTATAGACACAGGAAACATGATCTGACTATAGAGTCTTACTTAATCCTTGGTGTAGACTTGCTAGAAGCAAGACCTGTCTTTGATATCCTAATTATTCATAATGCTGAACGATGCAGATGGCTTGCAAGAATTTGAATGCTTATGTGAAACTTGTGATGTTGTTCTTTGTGGAAATGAAAATATACCAGAACTGAACTCAAAGTATTATGTCAGTACCAAGTTATTTCAAGAGAGAGAGAGAGAGAGAGAGAGAGAGAGAGAGACGTTTAAATTCCTCTAATCAGCATTAGCTCTTCAGAGAAGGAAGTTGTGGAAATTGATGCAGCTGACCACACAGAGAAGAGGGTCTGCTAAACATTTCAAGTAAGTCAACTGACGTGAGAGTGGTGTGAAGATAGGAATCCAGTCTTGCACCGCTTCTCTTGTCGCCAAAACCATTAGAAGTGTTGCCAGTGCAGGATTTTGTGCACAAACTGATCTCTCAATTATGTCCACACTCAAATTATCCAGAATACTCTTCAAACAAATCACAAACAGTTGTGGCCAGAAGATACGGTGCATTTTCACCCAATTCTATGGCCCAACTGATATGGTCACGAGCCCAGGGCAGGTGCTGCAGGCAATGTCATGCTGTTAGTACAGGCACTCACATTGGTTTTTTGCTACCATAGCCCATTAACCCCAAATTATGCTGCACTGCCCTAACACATTGATTTCTGTGGCAATTTCTCTGAACACTGCAGATCTTGGAATACTTAACTCACTACTTATTTCTGAAATGAACTGTCCCACGTGTCTCGCTCCAACTATTATTCCACTTTCAAATTCTGGTAATTCCAATTGCACAGCCATAATCATGTCAGAAACCTTTCCACATGAATCAACTGAGTACAAATAAGAGCTTTGCCAATGCACTGCCCTTTTATACCTTGAGCATGTGATACTACAGCCGTCTGCATATGTGCATATCTCTATGGTTCAAATGGCTCTCAGCACTATGGGACTCAACTTCTTAGGTCATTAGTCCCCTAGAACTTAGAACTAGTTAAACCTAACTAACATAAGGAGATCACACACATCCATGCCCGAGGCAGGATTCGAACCTGCGACCGTAGTGGTCTCGCGGTTCCAGACTGCAGCGCCTAGAACCACACGGCCACTTCGGCCTGCCATATCTCTATCCCATGACTTTTGTCACCTCAGTGTATAACTCATTGCCTACGTGCCAAGTAGGGTCACCACTTCAGTAGACATTTATTTCCACAAAAAGATCTGACTGACAAGCCGGTGCACACCATTTCTCAACAGCCAATGAGGGTGTGGGAGATAAGTCATGTGTTGGCTGCAGGACACTATACGAGCATTGGTCCCAGAAAGAATGGTTTCTCTGTCTCCAACATCCAAATAGACATGACATAACCTACCTCTCTCTCGCCTAATTGTCCAGACTTTGTACTGACAATGGAGTTACATCCTTCCACAACCACTCTGCCTCGATAATGTTGCACTCCCACTTGGGCATTCCCAATTGCATTCAGATTACCAAAAACAAGTAAATGGAGTTTTAATGACTCCTTTAGTTACGAATGACTCCCTTCAGATGACCATGTCCTCATTTATCCTGGCCAGGACTCACTGGGCCATTGCAGGGGCTCTGCACAAAATGGGCCATCAGGGTAAAGGTTTTGCCCAGCTGTGTGGAACATGCAGCATCAGACAAGCACAGACAACCTCCACATGCTATGAATGTAGAAGTGTTTGGAAAATTGCAATAAGACAGATTAAGGGATATGTCTACCTGGTTAAATTGAGAATATTCACATACAGTTGGTGTGAGGACGTTCTGCATGCAAGAACAACTCTGACCTGGCCAACTGCACTAGCACCAGTAATAGGCACACTGTGTATGTAGCCATGCCCAGAGCTGCCGCTGCGTTAGTTGCTCAATTGCATTCTCTTTCATAGTGTAAGTGATGTGGACTATCTTTATAACCTAAACCAATTGTGTGGCAAATAAATATTCCGAATTATATTGCCACAAACCACAAAAGTATGATAGAGAATGTTATATCAACACAAAGTGTGCGGCCTGGTCATCACTTTCAGATATTATTTTGGGCTCTGCAATATGGAATGATGTGCAATAAAATTCTTTTAAGTGCTTTGTTCCAGTCTGAACATAACTCCAGGCAGTATATTTGGTATATGTATGGTATATTCCCAGTGTATACTACTGACAAAGTCATATCAGGTTTTCCATCCGGGTAACTACATCGAAATTCCATGATCTTCTGATGAGTATCACTCTCAGCATCTTCTACCAAAGTGTTAAGATTAAGCAGGTGTCCCATACATGGAATTCCCATGTAATCTCAACACTTTACCAGAAGACGATCAGAGTGACACTCATCGAAATGTCAAGGAATTTTAGTGCAGCCACTTCGATGGAAGCCTGAGGCAATTTCATTAGTAGTAGTATAAAGATGGCTATAGAGGTCATGGGGTAAGGTGGTCTCTTTGTTTTATTTTCTTGGAGAGTGCTGCAGTCTAGTCTTGAACATTTAAAACTACTGAAAGACATTTCTTTCGCTTCATCAGCAAGTTTCATGGAATCATGGACACTGTTGCGCACACTAATATCCAATGAAATATTTGCAGTTTCCTTACGTCTGATGTTTTGCAGTTTCCTTATGTCTGATGTAAGGTAGGTAATAAATTCATCTGCATGTACTAAAATAATAAATATTGTGTCATTTGTGACAAAGCTCGTAAAATAATATATTTTAGCCTCCAAAACCATGTGTTTTTTAAATTCTTAGGTTATGTAATTTCATATTCAGAAAATATTTAGCATAATGGTGTCCATTTGGGCTTAGTGGCCAATCACTTGACAAGGCAAAGTGGCAGGATAATGTACTTACCTTGTTTCCAAGGCAACAGAATTGATATCAAGACAGCAGTACTTCTCAAAATAAGTACACTATGGCATTAGTGTATTAATAACTTGGTGAAAAGCTATGTTCTCTTATATGTGAAGGTGTCATAAAATTATTTAATAAAATCACTACAACAATCATGGGAGTCCCAAACTATGCAACAAGCATTGGATGATATGAGATCAGAAAAGATGGCACTTGTAACAGCAACCAAACTACTCAGTGTTCCAAGAAAGACACTTAAAATACAAGCTCTTAAAAAGAACTTCCAATGTATGTTCAACAAAGAGGAAGAGGGGCCGACCGGTGTGGACGTGCGGTTCTAGGCGTTTCAGTCTGGAACCGCATGACTGCTATGGTCACAGGTTTGAATCCTGCCTTGGGCATGGATGTGTGTGATGTCCTTAGGTTAGTTAGGTTTAATTAGTTCTAAGTTCTAGGTGACTGATGGCCTCAGAAGTTAAGTCGTATAGTGCTCAGAGCCATCTGAACCATTTTTGAGGAAGAGGGAGAACTCCTTAATCATATTTTTGGCACAGAATGAAGACATCTATATCTAAATCTACATAACGTTCCGCAAGCCACCATAAGGGGCGTGACAGTGGGTACCCTGTACCAGTACTAGTCATTTCCCTTCCTGTTCATTCACAAACAGAGTAAGGGAAACCTACTGCCTGGTATGCCTCCGTATGAGCTCTAATTTCTCGTATCTTATCTACATGATCCTTACTCACAATGTATGTTGGCAGCAGAAGAATTGTTTGGCAGTCAGCTTCAGACGTGTATTCTTTAAATTTTCTCAATACCATTTCCTGAAAGGAACACAGCGTTCCCTCCAGGGATTCCCAATTAAGTTCCTGAAGTATCTCCTCTGAATTTCTTCAATGTCTTCCTTCAATCCAACCTGGTATGGATCCCTAACATTCAAGCAATACTCAAGAACAGGTTGCACCAGTGTCCTTTATGCGGTCTCCTTTACAGGTGAACCACGTTCACCCTTTCCTAAAATTCTTCCAATAAACCAAAGCCGACCATTTGCCTTCTCTACCACTGTTTTCACATACTCGTTCCACGTTATATTACTTTGCAGCGTTATGCCCAGGCATTTTAATGCCTTGACTGTGGCAAGCAGGACACTAGTAATATTGTGTATGAACATTACAGGTTTGTGCTTCCTACTCATCTGGATTAACTTACACTTTTACACATTTAGGACTAGCTGCCATTCATCACACCAACTGGAAATTTTGTCTAAATTGTCTTTTATCTTACTACTGTCATTCAACTTCAGCACCTTACCATACACCGAAGCATCATCAGCAAACAACCACAGACTGCTACCCAACCCGTCCACTAAATCATTTACATATATGGAGAACAACAGCGGTCCTGTCACACTGTGTTCTATCACTTATGAAGTCTTTGAGCCACTCACATATCTGCGAACTTATTTCATATGCTCATACCTTCATTAACAGCCTGCAGTGGGGCACCATGTCAAATGCTTTCCAAAAATCTAACAATATGGAATCTGTCTGTTGCCCTCCATCCATAGTTCTCACTATATCATGTGAGAAATGGATAAGCTGTGTTTCACAAGAGCAATGCTTCCTAAAACCTTGATGATTCATGGACGTAAGCCTCTTAGCCTCAAGAAAGTTTATTATATTCGATCTGAGAATGTGTTCAAGGATGCTGTAGCAAACAGAAGTTAGGAGTATTAGTCTGTAATTTTGTGGATCCATTCTTTTATCTTTCTTATATACTGGAGTCACCTGCTCTTTTTTACAGTCACTTGGGACTTTGTGCTGGGTGAGAGATTCATGATAAATGCAAGCTAGGTAAGGGGCATATGCTGTAGAGTACTCTTTTTAAAATAGTACTGGGATTCCATCCAGACAAGGTGATTTATCTGTTTTCAAATCTTTAAGTTGATTTTCTACACCAGATATGCTTAGTTGTGTATTGTCCAAATGGTTAAATTGTGGTATGTTTGAACGGTTCTCTTGTGTGAATGATTTCTTGAGCGTGAAATTTAAAACTTATGATTTCGTTTTGCTATCTTCAACAGCCACATCAGACTGGTCAACAAGGGACTGAATGGTAGTCGTAGACCCACTTAGTGATTTTACATATGACCAGAATTTTCTCAGGTTCCCTGTCAAGCCTTTTGCTAAGGTGTGACAGTAGTTTTTGTATGCTTCACACATAGATATTTTCACAGACACACCAGTGCCTACTAACCTTCACTTGTCATCATTTGTGTGTCCCCTTTTGAACCCAGAGTGCAACAGCCTCAGCTTACTCAGTAATTTGTTAATTTTGTTATTAAACCAAGGTGGGTCATTTCCATCCCTTATCCCCATACTTGGCATGTAACTCTCCAGACCACGATTTACAATCTGATGATATTATGACATATTAGTAATAGATTTAGGCCATTTGGGATATCAGCTTCCTTAACAGAATAGCCTACCACATTCATTCAACAAAGACAAAAGCAAGTTGTAGAGAAGATTTCAGTGACATAGTTTGGGAAGGCACATCCAAAACCAGATCCCACTTCAGTGGCCAGATCACAGGGCTCTAATGAAGCTAAAACGCAAAGCCTTTTCAGAAAGAAGTGCAGCAAAATGCTTTCACTCTGCTCATTAGAAGCTCATTTCTCTTTCGCAAAGAACTCTGAGTAGATGAAAATGCCATATAAAAACAGAAATGTAAATACAAAAACATTGCCAGGAAGTGAAAATGCCAAACAGTTTTCAGTAAAAAACAAATTTCATGTCCTTTCCATGAGAGAAGAGGTGGATTTAGGCCTAACATCGGTAAGGGAACATGAACTTTTGAACAAACCTTGTCAACAGAATGGTGATACAGGCTGTAGGTTCAGCATTAAGGCAAACAGTGATGGTGAGAAAATGAGCATGTCATCCTTTGCATGTAGTAATGGGACGAATGAGAAAGACAATATCAACAAAAACTTACAACAGTGCAAATATGAAAGTAGTGTATCATTTTTAACAGACAGTCGTGGTAAAAACATGATGAGACTTATCAAAGAAAACAAAAAATACGATGCAACAGGTATTGTGAAGCAATGAAAAACATTATTGGTGTCAACTTACATGATAAAATGTTGGAAAAAAAAGACTGTGTCGTGTGTAGGGGAAAGTAGAAGAAACATGCCCAGTGGGTAAACATGCGCATCACTGTTTCTCTGATTTGAAAGCTTTGTTGAACTTTGTAACCAGTGCTACACCTAGCAGCAGGTTAGCGAACTACTTTCGTCTGGTCACTGGGCTGCCATTAGAGTCTCGCGTTCAGTGAGTCTGCAAATGGTGAAACGTGAGATTGTGATCAAATTTGCAGTCCTCGAGATTTAAGGCGGTGAGTCTCTATTTATTACGTTGACCAAATTTACTCGAGCTATAGTTGAAGCCTGTATGTCACGGGTATGTTTTGACATGAGTCCTGTTTGGTTGTAATTAGTTTTAAGAAAATTGTGGCCAAAATTTATTTCCGAGGCACTACGGAGTAAAGGTGCACACCGACACACACGTTTCCCCCTTATGTAGTTAAATACCAGCAGACTTCCAACAGTTCGTTTTTTTTTTTCTTTTTTTTTCTCTTTTTTGTGTGCTCAGATACTGAGAAAGTACATCAGGAAAACAGAGCAGTACAGCTATACTGTAGACACGCTTAAACAAGCAATGCATGCAGTAAGAACAGATGGCAGGAAAATCAGAGAAGTTGGTAGGAACTTCAAAATACCACAATCAACAATACGAAAATACCTTGCAAAGCCCATTAATGAGTTAACACAGCCAAGTTTGAGTCATAAGTCTATTATTCCAGAAAGTGTTGAGCAAGAAATGGTTCATTTTATCATCCTTCTTTGCAACTTGTTCTATGGCTTAATACCTAAAGGCTTGTGGAAATTGGCATATAACTACATTGAGAAGAATGGTATTAAACACAATTTCAACAAAGAGAGTGACTTTGCCGGCAAAGATTCGATGTACAGTTTATTAAGCGCCACCTGATCATCAGATTACAGCAGCTGGAAAATACTAGTGTGAATAGAATCAATGCTTTCAGCAAGGAAGAAGTTACTCAATTTTTTGACAATCTGCTGACTTTAATGGGAAAAACTGAATATTGATCCCACAAGAATGTGCAACCAAGATGAAACTGGCATAACCATTGTACAAAAAAAGTGTTCTAAGGTGTTTGCTACCAAAGGTTCAAAGAGGGTAGGCGCTGCAGCTTCCGCTGAGAGGAGTAGGACCATCACTGGTGTGTTTTGTATGAGTGCTGGAGGTCATTTCATACCTCCTATGATGATTTATCCAAGAAAATGAATGAGTGCAAATCTTCAGAAAAATAGACCAGATGGGGCCATTTACTATTGTTCCAACAATGGGTGGACCAACACAGTACTATTCATCGAGTGGCTTCTTCATTTTAAAAAACATACATGCCCAAAAGCTGATGAACCAGTGCTCCTCATACTGGACAACCACAACAGCCACATTTCCATTGAATCTTACAAGATTTGTAAAGAAAACCACATCCACAGGTCTCTCGGCCACCGCACGCGTACCACCGCCTACAACTCTTGGACCTAACCTATTATTTGAGGCCAGGGCCCAGGTTGTAGAAATACATTAGGAGGCCTAGATTGTAATAAGTATGTTAATTTCACCCATAAAATACCAACCAAAGAATGGTTGCTACTGGAAGAACCGAGATTAACTACCATTAACCCTCAACCAATAACAATGGGAAAAATGGAAGATTTTGAAGTTAACATATTTATAGATCCCGGCAGTGAACTGTCACTTATTTCTAGCGCTTTCTTTAGCACATTATGAACAAAACATCACTTACTGCTATTACCAGGAACGGGGGTGTACATAGTCGGTAAGCAAAGAGCTAAGTTGGAAAACACGAGACCCAGGTGAACTGCAATATTGTGAATATCCCATTTTCTCAGACACTGTTAGTAGTAGAAAATATCAATAGGGATGTGTTGTTTGGCCTAGATTGTCTATCACAATTGAATATCATATTGAATTTTGGGGAGAATCTTCTTTATTTTGGTAAAGGTGACTACAAATATTGTGTACCATTTGCAACTGACAGCTATATTGGTAAACAAACAACTGAGAAGCAATGTTTACGATTAACAGCGACAGCATAATTGTCGACAGAGGTTGAAAAGGTAAGTTATGTGTCACATCAAGCTGACATACAAAGCAAAGTAAATGAATCGCCAGTATTAAGCAGTGAACAAAAACTAGATTTATATAAAATTCTAATGGAATATAAAGAAGTATTTTCCGATCATCCCAGTAGTGTTAGCAATTATATATGTAAATTTAAAATCAAAGATAGTACTCCATTTTTCTGTAAGCCATATCCAATACCGGTAAGTCTGAAAGAAGTAATTAAGGAAGAAATTGGCAAGATGATTGGCAATAACAAATAGAACGTAGCTGTAGCATAATGAATAACCCCTTGGTACTAGTAAAACTGGCTACAGGAGGTGTGCATTTGGTGCTAGATGCACGTACTTTGAATAAGCATATAGAGACGGATCGAGACCAACCAATTAACATCAATGAATTATTGTCCATATTTGATACACCAAAGTATTTTAGCACAATGGATCTGACTACTGGATATTGGCAAATTAGTTTACATCCAGAATCAAAGAAATATACAGCATTTCTGTTGCTCTTTCTAGGGAATATGACCTTTTCATGATACAAACAGGGCACCAGAGAATTACTGAGTATGAAGTTGCTGAACATGTGAAGAATGCTTTTCTTTAAGTTGTTACATTTTCAAATGCCTTATCTGGCTTCCATGCAGCTTGTGTTCACCCATAGAACCCCGCCAAGTTTTCTGAACTCGATTTTGCCCCAGCTCGAACACTAGACAAGCTAAGAGTTGAAGCAGCCACAGATTGTGACAGTCCTTCAACATCCGCAGCACATAAGACCCCATGGACTGCCACAAGTCCATCTGTGGGGCTATTTGATGACCCTACTTCCTCAACATCCACAGGAGGTTTTACTGAAAGCCATAAGAAGTTTATGACTTATCTACCAGCTTTTGACCTAAAGAAGAAATCTGATAGGCCTAAGCCTACTGAGGTTAAAACAAGAAAGTCCAGAGAAAAGCAGCACTGTGAAATACTAACTAGCACATTAATGAAAATAAAGCTTGAGTTGGACACAGAAAAGAAAAAGGAAAAAGAAGAGGTGAAACAGCAAAAAATTGCCAAATAAAACATAAAATTTGCTAGAAAGCTTAATCTCGGCAATAGGCCTAAGCCTAATACGAAAAAAAGTATGGATAAGAAGAGATTTCAAAACAAGAAAAAGGATAACCAGACTTTTGGCAAGAAACACTTACAAAAGAAGAATCAGACGATTCAGTGTTGACGAAGTTCCACTGTGTAATGACGATGAGTCCGATGATATTGACATGGAGCTGTTTGACCCTGGCGCACTTCATGGAGCCAACGACCAGATTTGCGGGCTTTGTGGAGATCATGGTAAAGACAGGGAACTGTGGTACAGATATACTTTGTGTGGAAGATGGTACCATGCAGCTTGTACCACAAATAATTCTGCTAAAGATTTTACATATGGTATGTGCTGTGAAGGACTTATCTAACTTGTTAAATCTGTAGGCCCCTAACATCAAAGAAAACTCTGCATTTTATTTGAAAACCAATAGTCCTAAACTATGTTAAATTTTGTAAAATTGTATTAAAACTTATGTTTAACCTAGTCTAATATTTGCCTTATCAATATAATCTTTGGAACAAACCCTGTATTGTTTCTTTTCCTCTCCCAGTATTACTGTGTATCAATTCTTCTAACATGCGCACAATTACCCCACTCAATGCGCACATTTCCCTGACATTCGGGAAACCATGCGCTTAGGTAGTGTCTTGGAATTTTGTTTTTGGTGCGTTTATTTTTAAATATTTTGGGTTATCTTAATTTTTTATAGATACTAGAATAGTTGCTCTAAGTTTTGATGGTAAAATAAATTTTATTTAACGAAGTAAATTTAAAAAAAAAAAAGTTCCACTTAGGTGCACACGTTTCCCCTCCTTCCCCTATAGCGGGTGCAAATGATATTGGAAAAAACGAAGCAAATAACTGCCTAATGGAACTAAAAAAGTTCGTGGAACACAATAAACAATGAAATGCAGTAGTTGTAACTTTACCATACAGGTATGATCTAATGTATCATTTGTGTTTCAACAAAGTAATTCGAAAAACTAACATTAAAATAAAAATAATGTGTTCTTTGTTTGGAAAATATAGCTTGCTTGATATAGGCAAATTGGACAGATGTCAGCATACCAAACACCGAAAGCATCTAAATTACAAAGGAAAAAGCGCTGTATGTAAAATGATAAATGAAATCATTGTGAACAGAGAGAGAGAGAGTAACATGAGAGAAAAGGATTCCAAGTTGCGTGAAACATCTCTCTCGTCTGTTCAATATGAGTCTTCCATACATCAAGCAATACCATCAACCAGTGTGCTAGAAAAAGCCACTCCTACCAAACATCATGCTAATGCAGGCGTGAGCAAAAGTCAAACTTTGTCTTTATTCCACCAAAATATATGTAGTCTCAAGAATAAAATAGACCAGTTACTAATAAATTTAAAAGACGAGTGTGTAAGTGAGTCTGATATACTGTGGTTCTCAGAACATCATGTTATGAGTGGCATGTGGATGCTACAAATTGAGAACTTTAGTATAGCTGATCTATTATGAGAAAAGGTGGAGTTGCAATATTTGTAAAAAACAATGTTGCGTACAAATCTCTAGATTTAAGCAAATAGTGTGATGAACAGCATTTTGAGGTGGGTGGCATCGAGTTAACAGCAGACAGTGCAGTAGTTATTGTATTGGCTATTTACAGGGCACTTGCTGGAAATCTGAATGTATTTCTGAGACAAATAGAACCACTTCTGTTCCACCTATGTAGGGAAACTATATCAACCATTGTTATGAATGATTTGTATGTGGACTTCTTAACAGAAAATAGAAACAGAACTGACTTTGAACACCTTATGTAGTGTTACAACATAATACCAGTGGTGGACACTCCAGCTAGAGTAACAGCCATTTCTAGCACTTTAATAGATAATGTATTTGTAGATAAGGATATTTACAATAATTTAACTGTGAAAAATATTATAAATGGCCTCTCTGATCCTGAAGGGCAATTCCTCACTCTAAACCAAATAAACGTACGAAGGAAAGAAAATTTCATTTTGATAAACTTTAGGATTATAAACAAACACACCACTGAAAACTTTAATCAGCAATTACAGCTAGTGGACTGGTCTCCTGTGGATGCTGCGACTGATGTTAACTCAAAATTTAATATGTTTATCAATGAATTTACAAGTCTTTCAGAAAAAACCTTTACAAACAAAGTCAGTGACAGAAAACATGTTAAAATCTGGAAACAAGCCTTGGATTACTAAAGGCATCAAAATTTCTTGTAAAACAAGAACAGAACTATATACAGCAACCAAGAGATCAAATGATCCCAGTAGGAGTATGCAGTGTAAACTCTACAATAAAGTTCTGAATAAGACCATACAAGCAGCAAAGAAAATGTGCTTGAAGACAGAAACTGATTACTTGAGCAATAAAGTAAAAACTATGTGGAGTTTTGTTAAAGAAGGAAACAAGGAAAAATGCAATTTGTAGTGAAAATATCCAAATAAAAAGTGATGGCCATGTTGATAGCAAACCAAAAATAGTTGCAGACACATTAAACAAACATTTTAACAGTAACAGAGAAATAGGTTTACAAGGCACCATGAACCAAGCCATCAATCTTTTGAAAGCCAGAGTACCTAGCTCAGCATAACACACGAAGGCAACAAGTCACTGTTCAAGAAACTGAAAGATTTATTAAATCCCTGAAAAGTAAAAACTCTTCTGGGATTGACAACATCTCTAACAAACTATTATTGATAATTTAGTAGATAAACTTGAGGTAACAGCAAATAAGGCGTTAAGTGAAACAGCGAACTGGTTTAACATTAATGACCTTTCTTTAAATGACACTAAAACAAAATACATTCAGTTCCAAACAACATTTTTGATGCACCACTTAAGCAAGGAGTAGTTCCTGAGGGGTTTAAGTACGCAGTTGTAAAACAGCTGTATCAAATGGAAATAAGACAGATGCTGCTAACTATCAGCCAATACCACTACTGACAAGTTTTTCAAAGGTTTTATAGAAACTAATGCATGCTAGGACAGTAAAACATCCCAGGGATCAAAATATCTTCAGTGTGATTCAGTTTGGATTTCAGAAAGGTTTGTCAACAGAAGATGCAATATTCGCAATTGCTGGCAAAGTCTTGGAATCTATCAACAAAAAACTGAAGGTGGTTAGGATTTTTTGTGACCTAACAAAAGTATTTAACTGTCAGTCACCAGACTCTTTAACAAAAAGGTGCACATCTTGGGTGTAAGTTGTTCATCAGGGAATTGGCTTGACTCGTACCTGTAAAACAGGAAACAGAAAGTTGTAGTGGATAGTCAAAATGGAATACCATTATCTTAGAATGGAGTACTATCACATATGGAGTGCCCCAATGCTCAGTTCTGGGCCCCCTACTTTTTATTACCTTTATAAACGATCTGTCTCTGTGTATGGAATATTGTAGATTCATCATTTTTGCTGATGAAACACACTACTTATTGATAATTTTGTAGATAAACTTGAGGTAACAGCAAATGAGATGTTAAGTGAAACAGCGAACTGGTTTAACATTAACGACCTTTCCTTAAATGACACTAAAACAAACTACATTCAGTTCCAAACAACATTCAAAAATGAAGAAATAGTAGTAAAAATAGGTGAGCGGGTGATAACCAGGGTGGATATCTCAAAATACGTAGGCTTACATGTTGACAGCAAACTGAGCTGGTCAAACCACACAATGGATCTATGCAGAAGATTGAGCTCAGCTACTTACGCATTATGTATTGTTTCTTCTTACTGGAGTATGGAAATCACTGAGGCAGCCTATTATGGTTAATTCATGCCATTATGGCATACAGAATGGTCATTCCATGTCAAATCAGCACACTTTAAATAAATATTTGACCTCACCATCTTAGATATTGCTGAAAGTTGTTTTGCTAAAACTAAGAACAATACCAGATTGCAATTTTTTACCTCAAACCATTTCTGAAATATGGTCCTGTAAACTTTTCAAAAACTGGCCAAATATGTTTGAACGGACTTTTTTTAAATTGCCCTAGGAACTGCTCTAATTGAGCTAGAGAGCTGCGAAAGGTGTCATTTTGCAGCATTTTCCATGCTCTTTCCAGAGATATACAACAAAACATAGCTTCTAAGTAATAACCTATTTCAAAATACTGATCAAGATTTTGATTTAATTTTTTTACAAACAGTGCATAATTGAAAATTTTCAAAATATTTCCATAACTACTTCATACTGTTGTAAATTACATGGCAAAATATAAATGTGGGATGATTACGTGTTCATTGTTAAAAAAAATTATTCTGGACTCTTTTTTTCACTAACAGCCATAGTATCACCAACCTGACATTTAACAAACAGGAATTTCATTAAAATATACTGAAAGGTAAGTCAAAATGTACTAGAAATATCAAAATATCACTTTCTTGAAACAAAACTAAACAACATTTTCTATAATTCGTTGCTTATTTTTTTAGTTTCTTGCAGTTTAAACTAATAATCTATTAGCTGACAAAACGAAATGTTGAGTGTGGGACCTATAGCTAAGATTTAAATAAGGTGTGAAAAACTTGTAAGTAGACTATTGATGTAATACATGTAATGCACATTTCATTAGCACAGACTTTAGTCACTGTATGAAGGCTGAGCATGCTTGTGTTCCTGTCTATGTGTGCAGCAGGCTGTGAACAAGCTGAAACAACCACAGTGCTTGATGTCTGTACAATCATTCATAGAATGGAGCCATTGTTGAGAGGATATGAGACTTATCTTCTAAGGCTGTGTGTGCCTACTGCATTATTGTGCACTGTGGTTTTAGTGCAAATCAATTGTTACCTCTGTGTTGACGAGTTTGTATCTAGTACATTTAATAGTTCATTTACAAATAAATCTATAAATTGAAGGAGAGTTTATAAGTGGTTTTTTTTTTAATATGGAACCAAGTAAAAAGTGCAGTGCTGTAAGAGTGCAGTGTTGTAATCCACTGAAAAAGTCAAATCATTTTATTAGAGACAGAAAAAAACTGAGAAATGTCACAGCATGGATGCTCATATTATTTCCACAAATACCTAGTGGTGGCAGGATTTGTGATAAATGTAGGACAGATGTAACCACATTGAAAAATACACCAGAGCCAATCAGGGCTAAAAGTGTTCAAGATTCTTTTGGATCAGAGATAATCATCCCAGACCAAGACCCTGATTTCACTGCAACTTCAGTGGTTGTTCAAAGACTTAACACATCACTTCAAGAACTAGATGAGTCCCCAATTGATAAGAAAAAAGTAACATCTAGACATTACTCCAAAAGTGAAAAAAAGCTCCTCATCAGTGCTGCTGAAACTTCTTCATCAGATACTGATACTGATGAATCCGTTCTCCAAAATCTCAAAACAAACTTTAATAATTCTATAAGTAGAGCAAAAAACTAATGATTCTTACAAGTTTACCTGAAAAGTGGAGTGTAAGGAAAATAATGAGGGAATTTAATGCTCCTAATTACATTGTTCGGCAGTCCAAAAAAATTTTGAAAGAGAAAGTATTCATGGAAGGTCCAAACCCAAAACCAGGGAAGTATTTACGAACAGAAATTGTCAAAACATTCGTTTTATGAAAATATTGAAGTTAGCTGGGCAATTGTGTGACAATTACACAAACAAGTGGATGTAAAACAAAAATATAAAAAAAAAAACTTACTTTGTGTAACCTTAAAGAAGCTTACCAACATTTTAAAGACAAGTTTCCTAACATAAAAATAAGTTTCTCTAAATTTGCTAAGTTGAGACTGAAACATTGTGTATTTGCTGGCTGGAGTGGAATACACACTGTCTGTGTGTGCACAACTCACCAAAACATAAAATTAATGATACAAACTAAGTACAGTAACAACCAGCAGCTTAAACAATTATAAGCAATGCATTGCAAAAATGGTTTGCAACCCATCATCAGTTGATTATAAGATGGGAAACGGTGAATATTGCCCTGGAGAAACTTTCATATGTAAAATTTTACAAGACTCTTTTGACGAAAACTTAATTGAAAGAGTTCAGTTCCAATATTGGATGTCAGTTGACTACTGTAAGCTGTAAATTGTTCAGAAAACTTCTGAAGAATTCATAGATTTATTTTGTAGTAAGATGTTGATTCTGATTCAGCATGACTTCATTGCCAAGCAACAACGAACATTCCTTAACTCCACAAGAGAAAACCTTATGGAATCTGAATTTGTTGTCATATGTGATTTTTAGGAAAATTATAGTATAGTTCTTCAGGATGAAGCTGAGTTACCACTGGACAAGACAACAGATTACCATCCATCCTTTTGTTATATATTACAAACAAGAAGGCAAAATTGATCATAAGAGCTCTGTCATTGTTTCCAATTGCCTGGAACACAATACAGTTGCGGTTTACACCTTTCAGAGGAAAGTAAGCTTCCAAACAAGATATACTATTATTCTGACGGCTCTGCTTCTCAGTAGAATAATAAGAAAAACTTCCTGAACCTTTGCCTTCATGAGGAAGACCTCAACATAAAAGCTGCGTGGCACTTTTCAGCCACAGGACATGGGAAAGGGCCTTGTGATGGAATAGGGGGTTCAGTTAACAGACTGGCAGCTTGTGCAAGTTTGCAAAGGCCATACCAAAATCGGATCCAAACCCCATGAGATCTATTTGAACGGGCAGTAGATAATATCACAAATGTTGATTTTGTGCATTCCACTCAAGAAGACTATGCTGCTTCAGAAATATTATTAAAAAGCCAGTTTGAAGAGGCATTGACAATGAAAGGAACACAGCAATTTTACACTTTCATTCCCAACAGTACATCAAAATTAATAGTCAAATACTTTTCAGGGACAGGGAAGTAACTACATCACCGGAGAAACTGAAGTTACAAGATGTATCAGGCTATGTCACCACTGTATATGGCAGAAACTGGTTCAAAATATGGTTCAAATGGCTCTGAGCACTATGGGACTCAACTGCTGTGGTCAGAACTTAGAACTACTTAAACCTAACTAACCTAAGGACATCACGCACATCCATGCCCGAGGCAGAATTCGAACCTGCGACAGTAGTGGTCATGCGGTTACAGACTGTAGTGCCTAGAACTGCTCAGCCTCTTCAGCCAGTCAGAAACTGGTGGCTTGGGTACATTTTAGAAAGAAACAAAGAACGTGATGAAGTGAAAATAACTTTTCTTCATCCATGTGGACCAGCTAAGTCATTCTCCTATCCTGCACATGCAGATGTCCTGTAGGCATCAGTTGTGGATGTTCTCACGAAAGTAAATCCATTTACTCTGACAGTGAGAACATACAATATTAATGAAAGTGATGTAAGCCAAAACCAGTTGGCTTTATTAAAACGTAATCTGTGAATCTCCAAGACAATTTATTGGGAAACTGCTTTCAACTCAGATCTTAATTTTGTCTCAGGTTAGTGTTAGTGTATATTTTATAGAAAGTTGATTCAGAATTACTATTAGTACCTTTTGTGTTAAATTTAGCTATGTATAGATACCTGTTACTCAAAAACAAGCATAATGTATTCATTTTTTTTAATGGTTTCATCATGGACCAAAACTATTATGTAAATACTTGTACTTTTTCATACTGTATTTCAGTTTGTACTTAAATACTGAAACATGTTTGTTTTATCAGTTAATATACAGTTAGTTAAGTTGTATGAAATTAAAATAAGCAATCAGTTATAAAATATGATGATTAGATTTGTTTTAATAAGGCAATGTTTTGATATTTCTAATACATTTTTTACTTACCCTTCAGTATATTTTAATGAAATTCCCATTTGTTAAAGGCCATCTTGGTCAAACAATGGCTGTTAGTGAAAGAAAAGGAGTCCGGAATAATTTTTTTTAACAATGAACCCATCATCATCCCACGTTTATATTTTGCCACGTGATTTACAACAGTATGAAGTAGTTATGAGAATATTTTGAAAATTTTCAATTATGTACTTTTCGTAAAAAAATTAATTCAAAATATTAATTAGTATTTTGAAAAAGATTATCAATTACAAGCTATGTTTTGTTGTACATCCCTGGAAAGAGTATGCAAAATGCTGAAGAAATGGCACCTTTCCCAGATCTATAGCTCAATTAGAGCAGCTCCAAGGGCAATTTAGATAAAGTCCATCCGCACATTTTTGGCTGGTTTTTGAAAAGATTACATAGCCATATTTCAGGAATGGTTTCAGATGAAAAAATAGAAATTTGGAATTTTTCTTAGTCTCAGCACTACTATACTAAATTTTAGCAAAATCTAAAAAGGTGAGATAAACAGGTGTGTTGATTTGACATGGAATGACCCAGAATTATATTTTGGGGTAATCAGATACTGGCTAAAAAAGTACTGTGAGCACAAAAAAGAGCCATAAGGATCATGTGTCGAGTCCATCCTAGAGTCACATACAGGAATCTTTCTAAGAAACTTGGAATCTTTACATCCACTGCAGAAAATATATATATATATATATATATATATATATATATATAT
This sequence comes from Schistocerca piceifrons, assembly GCF_021461385.2. Lineage (NCBI taxonomy): Eukaryota > Metazoa > Arthropoda > Insecta > Orthoptera > Acrididae > Schistocerca > Schistocerca piceifrons. The sequence goes on from NC_060149.1 coordinate 512,600,791, forward strand.
ATATATATATATATATATATATATATATATATATATATCTGATGATGTGACTTACCAAATGAAAGTGCTGGCAGGTCGACAGACACACAAACAAACACAAACATACACACAAAATTCAAGCTTTCGCAACAAACTGTTGCCTCATCAGGAAAGAGGGAAGGAGAGGGAAAGGTATGTTTCCCTCTATTATAACTATATATATATATATATATATATATATATATATATATATATATATATATACCTTTTTCATGTGCTTCATAAGAAGTAAAAGTCCATTTTTAATCTGAATGGTGAGTATCATAGTCATGATGTGAGAAGGAAACATGATATCCACCATCAGCCGATAAATATAAGTATGGTACAGAAAGAAGTCCATTTCACTGGGTGTAAGATTTTCAATGCACTTCCTTCAGGAATTAAGTGTTTGGTAGAAGATGAATTCTTAACTATAAGGCAGTTCCTATTACAAGGATCATTATATGTGATAGGACAGTTCCTGAACTAGTGTTTAGCATTCTTGTATTGTTAAATGTAAATATATACCCAAATCTACATTTGAAATCCTGATTATTCTTTATTGTAAACACATATTTTGCAATATTTATTTTCTGTAACACTATTATTTTGTAATATTTATTTACCTCTCAAAATTGGTTTTCTGTAGCAGAACCTAAGTTACTGTTTACTGTAATATGAACTCATTTTGTTTTGTTTTTATGAGCTACCATAGAGTTCTGACACGTTCCATATCCTGTGATATTGTCACAACAAGGATCACAGGAACAATAAGTAAATAAATAAAATAAATTGAATCTACAATGCTAAAGAATCTGGTCTAACAACAATTCTATCAAGAAAGTTAAATGTTTTTAGAATAAGGGCAGATGATGAGAATAGAGTTGTGCATAAAGGAAAAGTAGGTAGCAATGATAATAATGTAGGTGCATTCATCACTGATATAACTGAGATAGTTGTGCAGACATTATATTTTTGCCAAAATTGAAATAAGGCCAACAAGAACAAAGAAAGAAAGGGCAAGGCAAGTATTGTTCAACAAATTTGAGTATTTTTTAACCTACAAATCAGTATCATTTTCATTTCAAAATCTTTTTCTATTCATTGTGACCCAAAATCTTTATCTGAGTCTTATTTCTCCTTTTCTCTCTCTCTGGTCACTTTGCCCTACCAACTGGGTAAAGTAGCAATTTTCCAGACTTTCGATCTCAGTTTTCTGCTACAAAGAGAAAATTTGAATAATAACACAATTTCTCATAGTTACAAAATATATGCAGTTTACACTGGTATATTTCATATGCTTATATGTGACATGAGGGCAAAGAAAAATATTTCCCTTAGGGTGGCCACTTTACACAGCTTTCCTGTATGTCTTGCCTCCCAGGCATCAACCAGTCTGTAGTAGGATTTGGTAAACTCTCCATATGTAAATAACACTTTGATAACAACTGAAATAACAACTGAAATGTGTATAACAGAAAATTCTTCTCTCTCAGCAAAGCTGTGTTTCAAAACCACATTTAGAGGTGGTACATTTTATAATACATCAGATGCAGTCAAATGGAAATGAAACAGATGGAAAAAAAGTGAATTGTTTGCTATTTCAAATGTAATTGCCATAGTTGTTAATACATATATCCCACTATGAGACAAGAGAGTCATTACTATCATGGAAAAATATTTGTAGCTGCCTATGGAAACATGATTGTACCAAGGCATACACCTCTTTGTCCAAAGTAAATCAGTGTGTATGAACGTCTTTCTTCAGGGCTCCAAAAATATGGAAATTGCATGGGGAGAGATTATAAGTGTATGGATAATGTGTAAGGCCTTGCAGAGAGACTTCTGCAGTGTAGTCAAAACAAACTTGGTAACATGTGGGTGGGCATTATCCTGCAACAGAATGATATCATCTATCAACATTCCTGTGCATTTGGACTTGATGGTGCATTTTAAATTTCGCAAAGTGTCCACTTGCCACTGTGTGTTAATTGTGGTGCCATGTTACAGAAAGCAAACAAACAGCAGGCTCTTGCAGTCAGAGAAAAGAGTCATGATGACTTTACCAGAGGTGGTGAACCTATTATTTCGACTAAGCTGCAGAGATTTCTCTGGGAAGCACTTACACATCCTCCATATTTGTGGAGACCAGAAGAATGAAATTCATGGCCATCAATTTGCTTCGGATGAAAAGGTGCACGCCTCAGTACAATCATGTTTCCATAGGTAACTGCAAACAGTCTTCAACAAAGGCATCATGTCTCAAAGTGGGACAAATGTATTAATAATTTTGGTTATTACTTTTGAAATAATGAACAATTCATGTAGTTTTTTGTCTGTCTTGTTTTCATTAGATTGACACTTATAGATTTATCTCATTTACACATTTGTAGAGAATTACCCACTGTAAAGCAAGGGATAAGCATGTCAGGAAGTTATTCAGGTTTGCCAAAACCGCTTCATGCACAGGAAGATGCCTGCGGAAGGAAGGAAAAAGAATATGTTAGGATGGATTACTGTAGACCTTACAGGCAAATCACATTTTACCCAAGGCAGTAGGGAGAAGAAGTGACCCTTTGGCCCCAGCTCAAGGAATGTCATCTAGTGAAGGCATTGATTTGATGCAAAGCTGATGGATCATGGCATCATAGACGATATAACCTGTAACTGCTAGAAGGTAGGTAGCCACCTTTTAGCTTCCTAGGTCCATGTTGCAACCAGAGGTGAAAAATAAATCCGAGGTGCAATGTCTCAAAAGGCTAATGACCCCTCTCTGAAACCAAGCATGGGATTTAAAGAAGAAACAGACTGGGTGATGAGGAAGTGGGCATCTGTCTTCATACCTCACACTCTGTATTGCTGTGTGATTTGCCTAAACCATACACTGAATATGCATAGAATTTATTGTTATTGATTCTAAGCCTTCCTTCATGTCAACATACAGTATCATCATAAAAAAGGTGGCAAAAAATGAGATTTGCACAAATAAACTGGAATTTTAAAAAAGTATGTGGGAACCTTAGGTGAATTTCAATACCTTTAGTTCACTGCAGTTGGACTTGTATTTTTATGTGAAGGTATTCTTGTCAAACAGTCTACATGTTTTTGACTATGGTTAATAATCATATGAGACAGCGAAGGGTTCTATCATCATTTTGTGCTTCCATTCTACATCTTGAGACTAAATGTAGAATGACTTCTGTAACTGATGTACTGATTTAATCTATGCATTGAAAAAGTTTGTGTCTACATCTTGGTGAAGTGTAGTCATATTTTTTGATATGTTTACTTGGGTGCAAGTACCGTTACAAGTTGCTGCAGAGGAAATGTTCAGATTTATCTCTATTACTGGGAAACGTTACCAAACACAAATAAAAATACAAAATGGAATATGTCACAAGTAACCACGTATTCAGCCTAGTGAGTCTTCTAAAAGACATGATATTTCAGCAAGCTGACTTCTTGCCATCTTCAGGCATTTCTGTTTACTGAGTGATATCTGCTGGGTGCTGCCTTTATATCCTCTCTCCCCACATCCTCCTACTGCCTGCATCCAGCACCTCTCTGCACTGACCTGATGCAGTGTTGGGGAAGCATGGCATCAGGTGTCGACCCAGGGCCTTCAGTAGTGCCGCAGCTGGTGCTGAATGCAGATCTCTGCTGGTTTCGTAACAATGCTTCTGCATCCTCTTCAGGTGTCATGACAGGAGTAGACTGCCGCTGTGCTCTGGTCATACCCAAGGCTGGGTCCCAGTCATTGCTTAATTGAAAGTCACTGTCCTTATTTATTAGTCCATCATGCAGTCAGTTCTCTACAGCTCCTTTGATAATTCAGTCCAGAAGGTGTTGGATTGTGCAACAACTTTGAGTTGTCATAAAGCATGGCATGTCTATGTGAAAAGCAGTGCTCTGTTACAGTAGACTTTGTTGGTTGAATGTTGTCTGTGTGGAATTTATGCTCAGTGCATCTGTCCTGTACTGTCCAGATAGTCTGGCCTACATACATTTTCTGGAGTTCTAGGTCATTCTTGACACATCTTAATAAGGTTTCCATCTTGGCTGGTGGGTGAAACATGCACTTTATGTTGTGTTTCCAGAGTATTCTTCCAATTTTTGCAATTGTGTTTGTGATGTATGGAATACTGTCATGGGCTGAGATTTTGTGTGCTCTGTGCCCTAGTGTGCTTAGGTCACCTTCTCATTGTGAAGTTGCATGACAGCTGGCAGCATGCAAGTACAAATCTGTATGTTTCGGTTTACGGTAGATGTTGTGTTCTAGCATGCTACATCGTCTTCATTTCATGAGTACATCTTGAAATAGGAGTTGATGATTTCATCTATCTCCATCATGAGTTTGATCTTCTGGTGCTGCAGAAGATCCTGTAGGTGACATCTTCCATGTTGCCATGTCACCAGATTACAAATATGTTATCTATATACCAAAAAAAAGCATGAAGACTTGTAGATTGCTGTATTGTAGCCAAGAGATTCCATGGCACTATACTAAACTGAGATGCTGTAGGCTCTACAATTCACCCCATTATGAATTTCTTTTACTTTTTGAATGTTACACTTCCAGTGTTAGTCATGTGTTGCTGTTTATTGTAAAACAAAACATTTTGAAGAAATAGCCATTCATCAATTTAATCTGTCATCAGAGGTTATGGATTTGTTAATCTAAATGTGTGAGTCATCTTCTAGCATATAGGCAATTTATGTAAAGGTATTTAAGAGCAGCTACTTCAGAAACCGGTCATCTCTCTGCAGTCATTTAAACTTGGAAAGCACCTATTGGTAAAATAGACAAAAATTCAGGGGGTTTTCCTCACCATGAAGATAAAATTGACTTGGAAATCAGCGTGAAGTAACCAATGTCCCACTCTGATTTCAAAGTTGTTGGACATTATGAGGAGACTCATTGATGCTGTCCCATTAAGACAATGAGACAGAGAGAGCTTAACAAGACAGAATCCAACAGCCACCATAGGGAGTCAAATGAAAAGGTTTAGAACTTAATGAAAGAAACAAATGAACAGCTCAGTGTCATACAGAAAGGGCTGATGTATCTTACTGACAGATTACTTTACATTTGAAAAGTGACGAATTATGTGTAATCTAGCTCTCAGATTCCCTTACAGCATTCTCCAACACGCATTTCACTTGTAGTTGCCAGCTTTTGTGAAAAATATCGTTTAGTGCTTCCACAAGTGCTTCCTTTAAAAAATTACTTATAACTGATAATGAAGTCCAGGTGCACATAATAAAAATGAGGTATGTCAATATGATATTTAGTCTCTTCGACCTTGTAACACTTTACACGAGGTGTTAGTCATTTCACTAAGTGTTTTGTTCTGTTATTGAACACCAAGTCACGTGTTGCTAAGTATCTATTGTTATGCTCTAGGTTAATGACTAACACTGATAATCAAAATAAAAATCCTCTATGTACTATCGGTGATAACTATATTTGCTTAATAATATAACAGTTGACTGTACATATGCCATAATTACTACCATGTCTGTAAATATGTAATAAGCCAAAATTGGTAAACTGCAAAGCCAAGTAAAGCACAATAGCACTCAATCTAGTCTGATACTGACCATAACTTGTATATGACCACTTTCATTACCACATAAATAAGCAAACTTATATTGACAAATAAACTAATTTGCAAATTGACCAATTAAAAATGTGATTACCTTTTTAATACTGCAGTTCAAATCCAATAAGGGAGCTTAGGTGATGGTGAATCTGCAAAACATTCCATATTTGGTGAACTCGCTGGATCAAGGTTTCACTGAAATGGTGTAGTAATTAAAAACTTTAAAATGCAACTGATTCATATTCTTGTTAACATAAAAATTCTCTTTAGATCTTTAATGAACAACATTTGACGATTAACATTTTGAAGAAAACTAACATTAAAATAAATACTTGTCAAGCTAGTTTCCAAAACAAGTTCCTAATCAAATTACCTGTACTATAAACAACAGAGGCTGTAAAATTATATTTCCATAATTAATTATCTCTAAAACAATACATAATTTGTCCAAGAGAATCGTCAGCATCTGATCTGATTCAAACACTATTATTGTTTTCTGTTGTGACCTGTGTAAAAAGTCATCTTGTGGTCAATAAGATCACAGTGGCACTATTCCTGCAAACTTGGAAATTTTGAAACTGAAACTCAATTTCAGTTTAGAAGTATTAATATGCAGGCATGGTCATGTACTTGGTACAGTATACAGAATTACTGTGCAAATTGTTGTAGAGTTAGCATTGTAAAACACTGGGTAAAACTTAATCTACCAGTGAATAAATGGATATCTGCCACAAATATTATGTCAGTGTATTTATTTGAGAGACAGCATAAGATATTAAACCTCTTTCGGTGCAATATTTCAGAGGATGTAAGGAAACACACAGTGCATTTTGAACTTGGAGGATACCAACATGACCAAAACTAAGTAAGTGAAGTTTTCTGAATCACTTAGCTTTTCTTGTAGATACAGAATTTTTTGTGCAACCATCACGTCAGATGAAAGCACTTGAAGATTGTGGCTGACAAAGCTGAATGACATTTCAACCTGGTAAACACTTAAGAACTCAAAACATTTTCTGGATTTTATTTACTGGCAAATCACTAGTTCAGAGTTGGGTCACAGAACATTACCTCCATAAATTTCTAAATTGGGTGCAATAGCTATGAAAATCAAAATTATAGTAACTACCTCAGTTTTACCAAGTGAACTGTGTGAGTGGAGCTGAAAATATTGACACCAAGAGATATCTATTGATACAGGCTGAATGATTATGATACTGATGTGGAAGCTGCAAAGCATCAAATGAATGTGAACGGCATTGCCTCCTATGAGGGTATATGTTTACTTATAACATTACACAACCATGGATGTGCAGGAGAAAGTATTGCAGCATGAGAAATCTTCAATAAGACTGAAGACTGAAATAAAAAATATTTCAGTTTAAATATGTATTCTGCCAATCAATCACAATCTGAAATCTCCTGGCAATTTAAAACTGTGTGATGGACTAGGACCTGAAAGCAGAACCCTGCCTGTTGCAGGAAATTCTCTTATTGGCTAAGTTAGCTAGGCACAGTCCATGAACCTCTCCCTCTGGTCTAGCTAACCAACAGTCTCCAAATTGTCTACACAGCTGCCCACCTTCAGCTAAGGCTGCTTCTTTCTATTCTGACAGCTTTTTGTGTATTTCCTATGGCATCAAACAAGTTACAACTCGTATTGTGACTAGAATTATATTTCACCTCATTTTGAGTTACACTGCTGGTAAATTACTTGGATAATTCAATGTAACAAAATACAATTCAGTGTACTTCACAAATTGCTGATTGTGTTCACATGCAAATTATGTTTATGGTACATTAACTGAATGGTCTGAAAGAGGTTGGAAGGGCTAAGGACATAAAAAAATAAAAATGACTAGAAAAATGTCACAATAAAATTCAAACAGAATACTATTGCGATGTATATCAAGCATATTAAAAACTGAAATATGTGGTATTAGCATTCCACAATAACCTCTATTATATATTTTGCTGTGAACCAGCTTTTGCCTTTCTAGGCCAACAGATGATGTTCAAAATGGAATATACAATAAATATATTTGCAGAGAATTAGTGCTGTGTATTGCAGTTTCTAGTATATCTATGTTTCTCCAAGTAACAACAAAATATTCCATTAGTGTACATCAAACAATGTTGGCTGACCAGAATATTACAGAACTAAAACAGAATTTTGTCTAGGCAAGGAATTATGAGAATTACTGATGTATCTTTATTGTTTTAATTAATTCATAGCAATTAATCATTGCCTTTTATGTAAAGTCAGTTATCATAATTGAAGTAGCCTGACCTCATGCTTTAACTGAAATATATCAGTTGTTCCAAAAGGCTTTTCCAAAAAGTGTCAAAGTAAAGATATGCCAAGCTCACAATCAGGCTTTGCAGGATTACTTCAGAGGAGGCATGCTTAATGAAACCTTTTATTCTGAAACTTCCTGGCAGATTAAAACTGTGTGCCGGACTGAGACTCGAATTCAGGACCTTTGCCTTTCGCGGCAATTGCTCTACCAACTGAGCTACCCAAGCACGACTCACGCCCCATCCTCACAGCTTTACTTCTGCCAGTACCTTGTCTCCTACTTTCCAAACTTTACAGAAGCTCTCCTGTGCACCTTGCAGAACTAGCATTCCTGAAAGAAAGGCTATTGCGGGGACATGGCTTAGCCACAGCCTAGGGGATGTTTATAGAATGAGATTTTCACTCTGCAGCAGAGTGTGCGCTGATAGGAAACTTCCTGGCATTCCTTTTATTCTGCTTCAAACAAAAGGTGATTCTGAGTATTCTGGAATGCAAGAGAGTATAACAGTGAATATAATATAAGGAATGTGAACTGTCATGACAAATACAAGACCCACAATGTGTTCACCCCAGAACTCAATTTATAATAATTGTACCTGATGAGTTAATTCAAGCCGATTAGATGGAAATGTATCACAGGAACGAAATTTTCTCCCTTTACTTTCCATTTTATACACAAATCACATCTCATATATCATTAATTATGATAGTACTGCTACTTATGCAGATGACAAAACCTTACTGTTCATGGCCAAATACACAGAAGATCTCAAAGTAAAATCCAACATAGACATAAATAATGCTATTCAAACATTTAATGAATCAAATTTGTGTAACAACATTGCTGAACCCTTTAATTTTCAAACAGAAAACTTTCACGGTGAAGATATCAACATTTGCGTAGATGAGTGCATAGCAAAAAACTTCAAACACACTACATTTCTTGCAGTAGTAATCAATGAAAATGTAAATTGAGATAAACACATGGAATATATGAGTATCTAATTCATTTGTCACTAGGTTATTGCATAAGTGTATGGTGAAACTCCTCCAAAATAAACATTAACATTCAAATTACAAACAAGAGCAATAACTGATGATAGGTAACCTGAAGTGAAGAGAATCATGTAGGTCACTATTTAAAGCATTTGCAAAAATATTTCTATTGTAGAATGTTTTTGCAGAAATCTGACAAGAAACTTTACAGATACTAAAACTAAGTTAGATAGAATGATTATCAATTTAAAGAGTGTGAAATGTGCACTTTAAATTAATCTTGAAGAACAACATCACGAAATAAAATTACTGAAGGAAATCTCAATAAATGTTTTACAGTGAGTGGGAAGTAAGAAAGAAATAGGTTATTGATTACTGACACCAGGGTATTTTTAGATGGATCACAGCCTATTTTCAGACAGCAATACAAGTGGAAAGCAACCTTGTCCTTTTCAAAGACCACATCCTGATATCTACAGTGAGCAATAGAGATAAATCTTATAAACCTGAATAAGATTGGTTAGATATAATTTATAACCACACTAGTCACGGTTGTGGATATAGTAAGTGAACCATTCACACAAAAAAGAAAATGTACAGCAGGAAATGAAAATTTAAATAAGAATGAAGATCCAGTGAATGTGTGAGTGCAAAGGAATAATGGATGCAATATGAAGGCTAGGGTGTAATTAACTGTGTCGTCACCCTGACTTTATGTGATTTTCTAAATATCCAGATACTGGAGCACAGTAAGCAAGAGTGGGTGGAGTTAACACTTTAGAGCTGATACCCTCAAAAAACGATAGCCCACCCAAAAGCCAGATACCCATGATTTTATATGTGCATGTTCTCAATGTTTAAATTTCAATTCTTTCCATGTTCTTTTGGTTCCTGTTTTGTGAGTGTAATTTGGGTATTGATGACTACATGGTGTGAGCATGCAGGAAAGGTGTGATATTTCTTTCTTTTCATGGGTCCTAACAGCAGAAAGCTTATGTAAAATCAGGTCAGCTCTATCAAGATAGTGAAATGTGGTTTGATAGAAGATGAAATCGTATGTGAGATATCTCATGGTTTTCAAAGAAAGTGATACTGATTTTTTAGAAAGAACATGCCTGAAAATAATGCAGCATACATCAACTGTCTGTGGAGATCTTGCAGAAAGCAGATATCTTGAACCACTACTCAATACATCTGGGCACTCCAGACTATCAACCAAAAACTGTCTCCTTTTAAAGATTGAGACAGAAATAGGAAAGAGGCAGAAACAGAAACAATGTGTAGTGTGCTCTCTGAGAGACAAGAAACTAGCCAGAAAAGGTGGTGCAGGGACACAATCTACCTGTTTTCTGAATGTACGGTAGGGAGGCTTGGAACATTTTCCAGACTTTTGCCTGTATCCACTTTTGTAATAAAATTGTAACAAATTTTCTTATTCCAGTTTGAAACAATAGCATTTACTTCATGTGTGCTGCAGTCTTTTTCTGAAATTACAAAAATTGTTGAGAGAAAGTGAGGTTTTTATAAATGTGAAAAACAATTCAAAGGTGCAAATATTGGATTCAAATAAAATGGGTTACAGTAGAGAAAATCTTGTCAATAATATATCAAAAACATGTGTTACATTACCATTCCATTATGCACCAATAATCAGCAAGTTAAGAATGACAGTTAAAAACATTTTTAAATATAAGCTATTTCCATTTTCACATAAACTCAGCCCATTGGAAAATATCATGTGTTTCACTAGAGAAGACCTTCTTCTATTTCAGGATACAAGATTGTGTACAACTTATGAAGTATGGCTTAACTGTCCACATATTATGTGACTAGTTTTAAAAAATATACAGAATTCTACTTATCATAACTCTCTGTGAGTGAAGAACTAACAATGTCCTCAAAATAGCTTTAAAATGTTGTACAGAACTTAAATATGAAGAACTCATAGTATTTACAAGTGGTGCACAAAACAAAACCTCATGTCTCAGAACAACAAAAACAGTAAAAAAATGCTGGAAATTGTTTATGTTGATTTCTAGTGTACTATCCTTAAAGTGATTCTAAAATCAGTCGCTATATTGTAACATTGGCCAGAAAACACCATGTGTTCCCAGGTACACTATTCTCAATGTACAAACTCTCCCACAGCACTTTGAAAATGATCATGTTTTAAAAATATCATACAAAACATAAAATTGTGTCCCAAAAGATGCAAAAAGAGGTTACTGTCATAGAATCAACTTTGTACTCCATCATTAACTTAAGTTCTGTAAAGTAAATGAGTTGATTTCTGGGAATGTAAGGGCAGGTACTTTCGACCAATTTATCTAGTTTAATAAAATAAATTTATCAGTAGATTCCTTTATGAATACTTACATTAATACAAAAACAATGTATTTAAATTAAAAAGTGTAGCTTTTCGATTATGTTTTTAATACAATATTAGAAACCTTCCAAGAACTGTGCAAGTTTGAAATATGATGAAATCAACTATGACTTTTGGTACTGGTTCATTTGCTATGGCTCAGGACCTGTAGTGTTATGAACTTGTACCACTATCATATCCAGGGACTGATAGAGGATAAAAGTGTCAGAGTATGAAAGAAGGAACAGTCATCAAATGGAGTATATGTAATTTGGTGATAACATCCTTACCACGCCAAAATAAGTCTGAAAATAAATTAGTGGATGCATAAAGTTAAAAGTAGTACATTGATGCTACTAGAATTTGAGGAATCAATGAGGAGAACCAATAACAGTAGTAAAAATGTTCCTACAACAGCAGTCCAAAATAAAACCCAGGCCTGCTGTTGCTTGTCATGACAACAAATGGCATGAAATTATTACTAGTTTGGCTTTAACAGCATTGGAGATTAACACCAGTTGGCAACAGAGGCACTGTGAGGTACAGTGTTCATCATTTCAGAATGGCATTAGAAAAAAGCAGTCATCTACAATGTTATGTTGTGGTTTGATGTACTAAATTACTCAAGCACATCATGATATGGACAGCAAACTTCAAAGCTTCCACTTTCAGACACTAGGGCACTTTGTGTAGCATTACTGTACCACAGAAGGTGAGCACTTACACTCACAACTTACCAGAAAACAGCACTGAGAAGAGGTGCAGTGTGCTAACTTTATTCAAACATCCACAGTCTAATAAGAAAACTAAGAACACAATTTTCATCCATACATCATATATTCACAGTATTTGCTACTATAACAATGATGGCAAGAGTGTAGTGTTCACCACTATAAGCTAATAATTACTTGATACTTGACATCTTTCACTTGCCGCCATGGTGCTGCCACATCAGCTGCTGGCTACTGCTCAGTTATAGGTAATGCACAAAAACATCAAGTCACTTCGCAAATGCTGTTAATATGTAACACAGAGCAATGTTGGAAGAGGCCACCACTAGTTATGTTGGAAATGTGAGATTATCTGTCAACAGCTGGGGACCAAAGACTGAACTGTGGCAAGAGGTGCATTATGAGGCCCTGAATTTAAATTTGTGTCATAAGCTAACCACAATCTCATGATGTGTAATGTATCCAAGAAAGTGGTAGCCAGCAAACTCTAGTAGAACTAAAATCATTATTACTTTGTTCATATCTATTGAAGCTAACCCGTATGAGCAAACTCACAACAGAAAAAGTTCGTTTTGAGTGCAAAAAGCGAATTGTAATTTCTCGCTATCCCTGATTAGCCGAAATTATCCTATCACTGGCTACATGAGCTTCCGTGTTACCAGACAATGAGCAATCCTAGGCACTTGGCTGCAGATTATAGGTGACAGACAGAGATTGCAGATGAAAAAAGAATGGTATGCAGAAAAGAGAGAGCAAATAAAAAAAGTCAATATGATGATGAAAATTACTGGCAAGGAATTAGAAATAAAAAAAACGTTTAAACAAGTTAACTGAATAAAAATGATAATCATACTGTTTAGATTAGAATTAGATGTAAAAAAATCTCCATATTTAATGAGATTCATCCAGCAGGTTATTACACTAACCACCACACTATAATGCAAGACTGAGTGGTGGTGTTATAGTTATCAATGTCATCACCCAGTCACAATGACAAATTGCTTCCCTCAAAAACTTGGTTTCACACAATGTTGTGAGGATCATATCTAAAGAAAGCTGAGCTCTGTGACTGTGAGAACTGCATATCTGATGTTCAAATGTGTGTTGACTGGAAGTATCCAGACACGTTTACTTATTTCTGTTTATAAAAAGTGTGTATTTCATTGGCATCATTACGTGTGTGTGTGTGTGTGTGTGTGTGTGTGTGTGTGTGTGTGTGTGTGTGTATGTGTACGTGTGTGTGTTTATGTGTGTGTGTGTGTGTGTGTGTGTGTGTGTGTGTGTTTCAGGGAGTGTCTGTGTTATTTTTGGTGCAGTTGTCATGAACGATGAAATATATAATAAAAGTGCCAGACCAATGATTCAGGATAGAAAGACATCAGAAAGACTGCCAGACAAGGAACTGGAAGTGAAGTTGACCAACTGTTGTGGTAGTTTGGCAACAGTGAATGGTCTGGGGGTGACATGGAGTGCTTTGGTTAGAGTAAACCAGCCCCAACATGTTAAGTGCCTACTATCAAGTACTTTTAATCAGACTATAGTTCGTGGAAGCACATTCAGTAGTTAGTCACAGGTGTACTGGGACCTGTAATCTAACTGAGACAGCAACTACAGATGTTACCAATTACAGCCTGTACTGACATTGTCGCACGACTAGTAGTACAATGACATACAGTAACCATCACGGTGCTAATATTGGTCTGCAAGAAAAAAGAAAACATTGGCACCACAGTCACAAACTGACCTGGTGCTGATGACTGCTTTGACTGTTATTGGTAATAATGGGTCTACCAGGAACAACAACTGCATGTGTGGCTGTAACATCACTGCCAACTATTCATTTTGCTTGCATGTTCTGGTAGGTAGATACAGCATCTACGTACAAGGAAACCAATATGCTTGCCTGAGTGAACTAAGAAACTAGTCATCCAGGTTGTGGAAGCACCTATTTCAGACAGGGTCACACTGTGTTCCCCCAAAATGGTCACTGAACCACCACAACCACCACCACCCCTCAAAACGTTCAGCCTCTGCCAACAGAAAGTGTAGCTATTCTTTGGATTTTGCTGCCATTTGATTTATATTATGAATACTTGTTTCTGTTCTGTATTGTTACTTTACCATTATAGAAGTGTATCGCCAAAGTGAAGTTAAATTTGGAAGCTAATGTCATTGACTGTGCACAACCCACAATTACCTAAAATTAAACCTGAAACTATTTATTGTTGTACATAGAAATTAAGAAGACTCATGGGCTAGAATACCCCTCAAACATGGGTATTAAAAAGAAGTGTAGAATTATTTGTAAATTATTGATGGACAATAAATATATACATATTAATTCTTTAAATCCAGGTAAATATAAATTGAATATGCTTAAAACATGGTTCCTGTTTTTAGCAACTGAACTGATCAACTTCTGAAAAGCAGATTTAGGGCTATGTTAGCTAAGCAAATATGGGACAGCAAGGCAATAAAGCTTTTAAAATTACAGGCTACATTCCACAGACTACTCTCTCTCTAAATCATCAACACCAGGCATTGTATGGGTAAATTATGATTCATTTCTTGAGAAACATGCAGTAGGATAGTTGACTTGAGAAGCACAGTGTGGCAAATTAAATGGTGAATTTTTGGAGTAGAAGCAATTCATCTAGTAATGGCGCATGTAAATGTTATTTTATGTTTGTATATTTGCAGATAAAACACAGTTTCTGAAATTATCATGTAAGGACCAGTATTAAGACACGGAAATAGTATTTAACTACATTATCTGCTCCTATTGTGGCTCCAGAAACACCAGTAAATTGGTAGGTATACAGTGAACTTTATTTTGGTCTTTTGATGAGAAAGATCTTTTTGACATCTGGAGGGGTTGATGGAGGGGGGAGGGAGGGAGGAGGGGAAGGTGTTGACAGGAAAAGGGAAAATTTTAGCATCTTCAATTATTGTCAATTTTTTTAAGTGCTGGTGACAATGTTGTCATAATTTACCTTGCACTCAATATATGGCTCTTTAATTTTATGCACCTCATGAGAACATAGTACTTGAAATATTTTACTTATTTAATGAATTTTAATAGGTCAGTACATATACTATATCTCCATTTTTGTCATTACACTGTTTAATGTGGGACATATATACATAATGTTTATCACTAAACACTAGAAATGAACAGTATACAATACTGACAGTATCACAGCATGGAAAGTTATACTGCTCATGAGCACATGCAAACAGAATCCAGGGAAAAACAAATCTTTACAATGTAAGGAAGAAATTAGGAATTTTACAAAGATTGCTTTCATTTTATGTTGGAATTTCTCCATAGACACATAATACAAGGAATATGTACAAAACAGAGACTGGGGCTGCATGTGTTATAGCATTCATGTTTCAGGCACATATTATAAGCACTCCAGACACTCTTATTTGGGAATTAAGTTTTATTAATACCTTCATCTCTAATGATCTTGATGTCAAAGGAACATTAAATACCACCACACAACTTGCATGAATAAACTCCAATGTTAAACTGTATTGCACCACTGGCAGTAGTCAGATACTTCACCTACTATATTACACATGCAGGTGAAAGGCAGCTCTCCATGTATGAAGAAAATTCAGGGGAACAAGAAGGAATTAGACAAGCTCATGTCATGGTGGAAACTTTCTGAGGGAACCAACAAGTAGTCAGATACCAGTATGTTGCTACATGTTGATGTATTTTATGTGTGCAAGTGATTTAATCATCATGATTATATGTTAGAGTTTCAATAAGTGATGGGCCTATATTTAAGGCTCCTTGCGATGCTAGCTGCTTTGTCTCTGGCTATAATGTAAACATTTAGTTCACTAGTTATGGTATTTGTTGCACACATAAATCATTTGTAGCAATACTAGGTCTTCGTTAAGTATGGCCATTTATCATTTTCACCACAGTAACACCTGTGATAAGTAACACAGTACATGTCACTGTGCGAGTATAGTTACATGGTACATGTGACCTTACTATTGTAATGCAGATTCCAAATTGCCGCTTATATTTAATTGCTCCCTCACTCCCAAACTAAATATGGTCACTTAACCCCAATACACTGAATGCTCTTTGAATGTGGGTACCACCTTATAGCCCACATCTCACTGTAAGGGAGGTAATGAGCAAAAGAGTATACTAGGTGCTTAAAAATAAATCTACTGTTATCACTACAAGGTATGTTGATCCAATGTCTTTATCAAATCAGTTTTGTTCCTCTTTTCCAGTACCTACCTAAATTTTATTCATGATACTGACAGTATTGTTTTACCCACATTTTCGAAACTGTTTTAAAATATCTTTGATATCTCCTAATATCAAACGTCTACATATACTGCAACAGTATTTACTACAATGCATTAATCACACTTCAAAAGCAACGAGAAGGCTACACAGAAATCAATACTAACATCAGATCAAAATACTTTCTCATGCCCCAGTGCCTAATGTACACATATCAAGGAACTTACACATCAAGGGAAAATGTAAAATTAAGAGAAGAGGGATACAGAGAAGAAATTACAATTGTGCTGAAGAAAGAGAGAGAAGTAAAATATATTCTGAAAGAACACAGTAAAATATGTTGGGAAAAGGCTTTTTATAATGTATAGACTCCTGTTGTCTCTTATCATTATTAAGTTGTTCTTTCATTTCTGACTATGGCTGTTCTTCATTCCATCTGCTAAGGTTCAATAATATGCCTTGATACCCAAAATTTTGTTCTGGTACCATACTGCTTTTCGCTCTACTTTTGGTTTTGTGCCTGTTACTTGATATTAACATCACAATTTGCAAACTGCTTATAAATCTGCGCACTTCTTTGTTCATATTGTGAAAATTATGTAAAAGAAATAACCCCAACTGAAGGACCTCTGCAGGAACTGTTAGGAAATTTTATTGGCAGCCATGATGTTTTCATTCTTTCACAGATGGAGACTCAATTCAACTTCTTTCGAAAGTTAAAAACAGCGATAATATGTTGAGCACATTACGTCGTTTCTCATATAGGCAAGACTTATAGGATATAATGATACCAGTTCTTTAACATATTACAGAATTATGTACCTAGTACCAGTACCATAGTTCTTTAAAAAAATCGAAAAATTTGATCTTGGCATTTACAGTTTCCTGTATCAGTAAACATTACTATTGTTCCTAATGAAGTTATACCGATGCGAAACAAAAAGCTGTGTAAACTGTACAGATTACAAATCCCATGAATTATGGTTCTAAGTATAGGCGTCATAACAAAATGTCGCTTAAAAATTTATAACGAACACACATACCGATAGCTTTGAAACTGAACAGGAACATATTTCACTTCTAGTAACTGACTTAGATCAAATAATTTCTAAGTTATTAATTTACACCTTTCATTGTTGATTACATCTCTCAGTGAACAATATTTCGTAATTGCTTGTTGAGTTCATTCTGTATCAGTTCTTCAGCGGAGAGAATCCTGAAATTATTCTTCGAAGGTATTTCTAGCAGGCTTTGTATTATTCAGTATTACTACTACTTAAGCAAAAAAAAGGCATCCTTTAATCTCGTACGAATAGAAAAATACTTACGAGTTACTCTGATACAGTAAATCATAGTAATCAATTATAGTGATAAAAATTCCTTATAAAGGTACTAATGATTACCTTTCTCATGGGAATACAAGTCTGATTAGATGCTCATTATTCTCAGGCTTGAGTAACAATGGCAACAGCATGCAGAAATCGCGCCAAAATGATCCTTTTCCAAAGAACTTATGTTTTACCGTCGTGTTCAACTCGTTGGTAGTGGCAGTTTTTTTGTGTCACGGTGGTATCACAACAGTCTCCTTGGGCTGTGCCAGTGGCAAAGATTGACTTTACTTACAGTCAATCGGGGTAACTTCGTACCTTTTCCTTCAATTTTTTGAAAATACTGGACAAGCAATGAATTACACATCGTAACAGACAATATGAAATTTTACGTTTATACTTACTGAGCACCTGCCAAAGTGAAAACGTATAGGTCTACTGACTGTATCCTATTCCAGTAAAACTTCAATTCTAACGGTGTTAAAAAGTGGCACTGTCATTCAGGATAACTTTACATCTGTCTTAAAAAACAAAGAATTTTTTGTTTTTAAAGCTCTGAGACAATTTAGATGGTAACAGAAGGAAGTCAACTGGCCTGAAGTTAGCTTCAGTTTCCAGCATAGGGCATTGTAACCAGCAGGCGCAAAACGGCTCAGGGCCAAGTATTGAAACTTATCGAATCTTACGCGTAAATTACACAGCGCTTTAAATCGAGAGAATTACTTAATAGAAGACACACAGTCATTGCCATAAAGCGAACAAACGTAGGTGAGAAGGAAAAACTATTTTCAAATGAAACTTACGAAACTCAAAAGATGCTAGACATCCAGATACGGGTTACGCAGATTTTAGATTCGCAAAGCTGTAACTACAAAATTAAAACGCTACAAACCAAATCCGGTGTCCATAGAACGCCCCTTTTTCAGTGATGTGTGAAAAAAGGTACTATATTAAAGAGCCAGTTAGGATGTACCAGCAACAAAATATTGCAGAAAATAAAAGATGCGCTCCGTCGGCCTCTAAATTCGGAAGTAAATAACTCAATAAACATTCATCCTCGTAGTATCTCACTTGCAGCACCTAGAGAACATTCCTTCTTTAGTTCAGTAACAAAATATGAAGTCATATTAATGGTCCGGTTAGGAGAACTGGGTAGATGAATATGACAGAAAACTGGGTAGCTGAATATGGCCAATAGTGCGTGCTTTTCGTCCCCGGCTGCTATGCCAACTTTGGAGGTCAGCAACTCAATAAGTGTTCGCTGAGGCAATATCCCACTTGCAGCATCCAGAAAACACTCGTTCTCCAGTTCAATAACAAAACAAGAACTCAGGTTAATGATCCAGTTACAAGATATTGGCAACTGAGTAGTGGAGATAATACACACTTGTCACCCTGCGTGATAACTTTTGAGATCAATAACACAATAAATATACGCCTTGTCAATATGCAATTAGTAACGTCCAGAGAGCTCCTCTTCTGTTCAATATTGAAATATGAATGCAAATTAATTGTCCAAGTATGAGGTACTTGCAACTAAATATGACAGAAAATACGAGATGTGATCTCCCTGCCTCTAATTTGTACGTGCTCAAAAGGTTGATCATCATAGAGTGAGGCAGTGAGTGTATATGGTATATATATTACTGTGGAATGATGAATTTAAACGAAAGGGGGGAAAGATGCCCTGAGCAGAACTAATGAATTAGTATTTAGCATTTAAATCTGCAACAACTTGAATAAACCTTTCACTTGCTCAATAGATAATGCAAAAACGTTTTTAACTTTGTGCAATGGATGATGACAGAAAAGCATATACAGGGTGAACATTAATATAACCAAAAAACTGCAGGAGTAGTAGGACAAAGAGACAGTCACCCAACTTTGCATTGGTGCCAAATTTATTCAAGATGGAGGATCCAAGATGGCGGCGATAGATGTGGCAATGTCACAATGACCTCATGGTGGGAAGTTCAAATTTTGGTGGGGAAATAGGTCAATTTGGCCACTTCCACTAACCTACCCCCCCCTTCCTACCCACACCCACTCCCAAAGAAAATGGTGGGAAATTCAAATTTTGGTGGGAAAAATGGTCATTTGAGCTACCTGCACTAACCTAAGAAAATGTTGGGAAAAAAGGTCACTTGGGCTACCTCCACTAACCTAAGTCATCCTACCACCACATCTTCCTTGGAATTGGAGGGAAGAAGACTCAGCCTTTGCTGGGCTGCTGGACAGGATAGACGTAAGTCTTTATTTTGCATGCAGTCTTTATTTTAAAAATGTGAGTTGTCATAGGTTACCTGATATGTTCTACATCCTGGAGGACCTCCTCCTATGGATCAGTTGGAATGAAAGTAAATCTAATATAATGTAATAGGCAGTTGATCTATCCAGCGTGTTCACCAGGAGGTCCAGAGTCCAAGTCACTAAGTACACAGTACTGCCACCAGAAGATGCTGTCATTCTATGATGGTCTGGGAATAATGGCGGGAAAAGGACTTAGCCTGTGTCCAGCTGCTGGAGAGAGGAAGGGATGTACTTCACTTATTTTCAGTGGGAAGTTGGAACAATTTATTTAGGGATAGATTTCAAGGTAGTTAATTACGCTGATACAAAACACTCGCCCTGACGTGTTTGGGGTCACAGTAAATAGCCTACAGACCTGGAAACTACTCGTAACTCACCGAATTAATGTATTACATTGATGTACAGACACGAAAAGAACTCGTAAATTGTCAAAATAATGCATGTGTAATGCTCTGCAAACACGCTTACTAATTGTAAACTGTTGAAATAATGCATTGCACAGACTGCAGAACTGCAAACTACACGTAATTTAGCGAAAAATGCGGGACACTGGTGTACAGACATGCAAACAACACGTAAATTGTCAAAAAAATATGCATGTAAAATGCTCTGCAGACACGCTCACTAATAATGAACTGTAGAAATAATGCATTGCACAGCCTACAGACCTTTTCACAAAATAATGCAGTACACTGATGTACAGATGCGTTCACTACACGTAAAACTGTCAAAAAGTAATGCATGTCTAGCACTTACTAAGCATAAACAGCCGAAAATACTGCAGTGCACAAACAATCATTGCACGTAAAAAAGCTTTCGAGCTATCGTTATTGAAATTAGACCGCAAAATTTCAATGAACTGTTCCCTACAGCGTTCCCAATCTGGCCACACCGGGGTGGAGCGCTCATGTTGGTCCAATCCGTTGCACATGCAACACCCCTCTGGCAGCATGTAAGTGTTTACATAGGCTCCTTTGCTGCCGTGAGATGTTTCCCTAGGAACTCATTGTGCAAGGGCAGCTAAAAGGGTGTCAGTATTATGCTGACTTCTCATGTCTATGTAAATAACAGTCAAGTCCCCCTCTGGACGCGCTACAGAAGTCTTTTACAATGCTTCCCATAATAACACAGGGGCATCCTTCCTAGCCATTCTAATGGGACAGCCCGTCCCACATGCGAGACACCTCTGGCCGCGCATGTGTTTACCTAGCCACTGTGGCAGGCTCACCTTTGCAGGCGCAGATAAAAGGTTGTCAGTGTTATACTGGCATCAAATGTCTATGGAAATAAGAGCCAAGTCTCCCTCTCCGAAATTGTGAAGTGTTGCAGAAATAGTTAAGAGTCACTTTTATTGTTGCAGGAGCTTTCGTGATGTCTCAGCTTGTCTGCATAGAACTTCTTGTCCTAACAGGACTTGTTCACAAAAATACCCCAGAATAACACCGAATGCATTCTTCCTGATGGTCCTGACAAGGCATCCTGTCCATCACATTTTACCCTTCCAGGAAATCGCGACAGCATGTTTTAAACAAACATCTCTGTAACGATAAACATTCACACCGCTATTTAGAGGCTCCTGTGATTCAGCACAAAGGATATCTTCTGAAGGAATGGAGCGTTTTGATTAGCTCCTACTGCATTTACTTTCCAAATTACTCATGCTGCCAGTATGGACGTACTGTCCACCTTTGTTTCTGCAGACGAAACTTTCAGTGGCAAAACTGGTTTGTACAGATCGCCATATTGCACTAACAGTTGAACTCTGTAAAAAGGGTCTATAGATCGTCAAGTACAGAAAGACACTTTCTCAATTACACTGCTCTGCCGCTGACTACAGCATCTTGAGTATTTCAGCATGAAACCGATCTCCAACCTGGCTATATATCACCACATACCGTTTCGATGTAGTAAACACACCAGACTCTGGGATTACAAGAATATATGTATAGTCAAATGGTTTACCAGAATATCATACAATTTTCGAGATACTTCTCGAAATCAAGCACATCGCAATATTGCTTGTACAGTATAATTCCGAAGGTATAGACTGCGAATTATTTCTGTAGAAACCTGAAACTTAAGCGAGGTGCGAGCCGGAGTAGCCAAGCGCTTCTAGATACTACAGTCTGGAACCGCCCGACCGCTGCAGTCGCAGGTTCGAATCCTGCCTCTGGCATGGATGTGTGTGATGTCCTTAGGTTAGTTAGGTTTAAGTAGTTCTACGTTCTAGGGGACTGATGACCTCATAAGTTAAGTCCCATAGTGCTCAGAGCCATTTGAACCATTAAGCGAGGTGGCACCTGACGTAAACCACTGAGTAACTAGAAACTTATATCGACTACGAAGACCTTTGTGTGAAAACTTGAAAAAAATTATAAGAAGCTGTTATTTTTACTTGCGAATAGCGATGTCGGTGATATATCAGATTCCAAATCATCCGTATAATTTCCAAAGTCAACTAAGGTGTTTCTCATGTCTAGAAAACCATCTATCTTTCACCTGCTAGATGCATACAACATGCACCACAATCGATGTTTTCTCAACCAAATAAAGATGGGAAATGTGCAGTAGCCATCAGCCAGACAATACACGTGGGAGGGAGTAATGCTTCAGTGCAAACACATGTCCACACTGAAACTCCTCAAATTTCCACGGGGAACACACGCGATCACAGATGCTGTCCAACTCATACTGAGTATTAGTTCGCTATTCAGCCACCTAGAGGATGACATGGTTAGGTCAGCTACATTCCTGTAACCCAAAAGGACAGCTCCTGCTGTTAGCTTGAAACGTGAATTATTCCACACCACTTGCAATCGCTGCCAAGCGCCATGCACTCCAGACAGAATCATCCTAGGAAACCTGACACATATATATTTGATCACTACACTTACAATTATATATTACAATTGCGGTCTCAATTGGATGACCTTCGACTGTGAGTGAAGTATCGGAAATACCCCCGCCGATGGCTGTGGCTCTAGAAATAGAAATATCTGTACCATTCTTACGACTCGACATACTTTTCGAAGTAAAAAAAAAAAACCTTCCATTCCCTTTGCTGTCGCAGTAATCTACGTCAAATCCATACCTCCATTATGATTGGACTTAGTAATTTTATATTCACATGTCAACACACACAGACACACATCATGAGGTTGTGGTTAGCTTAGGACACGAGTTTAAATTTAGGATTTCATAATGCATCTCCTGCCGCAGTTCAGTCATTGATCACTTAAAATCAGCTGTTGACAGGTAATCTCACATTTCCAATATACCTAGTGGTGGCCACTTCCAACATTAATCTGTGTTACATATTAACAGCATTTGTGAAATGACTTGCTGTGTTTGTGTGTTACCTATAACTGAGAGGCAGCCAGCAGCTGATTTGGCAACACCATAGTGCCAAGTGAAAGATGGAAATGTCATGTGGCTACGGCCTCCCGTCACGTAGACTGGTCGCATGGTGCAAGTCTTTCGAGTTGACACCACTTCGGTGACTTGCGTGTCGATGAGGATGAAATGATGATGTTACGAACAACACAACACCCACTTCCTGAGTGGAGAAAATCTCCAACCCAGAAGGGAATTGAACCCTGGCCGTTAGGCATGACAGTCTGTCGTGCTGACCACTCAGCTACCAGAGACGGACAAATGGAATATGTCAAGTATCAAGTAATTTTAAATGGACTATAGATGTCTAACTGTTAGCTTATCCTGCTGAACACTTGCCTTCATTGTTATAGTAGCAAATACAGTGAATATGTGATGAATGAATGAAGACTGTAAAGTTAGTTTTCTTATTTGACTGTGGATGTTTGAACAAAGTTAGCAAACTGCAAATCTTCTTGGTGCTGTTTTCTGGTAGTTGTGAGTGTGAATGCTCATTTTCTGTGCTGTAGCAGGGCTACACAAAGTCCCTTAGGGTCTGAAGTTTGCTGTCCATATCGTGATGTGCTTGAGTAATTTAGTATGTCAAAACACAACATAACATTGTAGATGACTGCTTTTTGCTAATTTTATTCTGAAATGCTTACCACTGTACCTCACAGTGCCTCTGTTACCGACTGATGTTAATTTCCAATGCTGTGAAAGCAAAGTTAGTATTAATTTCATGTCGTTTGTTGTCATGACATGTAACAGTAGGCCTGGGTTTAAACCTGGACTCTCGTTGTAAAAACACTTTTACTACTGTTATTGGTCGTTCTCATTGATTTCTCATGTTCTTTTAGCTTTCGTGACACATGCATAGACACAGACATGCAGAAAACTGAGGAAGTGCACTGTAGAGTATGTGGGTGTAGGTGACTGGATGCAATCGAGTACAGTGCCATACACGGCGATCGACCAGAAAAATAGTGCATTTACACTAGGTGTTGGCAGCTGTACCACATTTACAAGCAATTTTAGAACACGGAACGAGATGTGATGTCATGATCGCATGAATAGAAGTGACATAAAATCGGTAAACTTGCAAAAATGACGGAAAACGCGCATAAATCGAGGGAAAAGGCACCGAAATGCAGGTAAATTGGGGAAGCACTTGCTTGTCTACAGGTTGGTGCAAAAGAATTCTTGTACTTGGGAACGAGTATGCAACAGCAAGAGGAAAACGATAAAATGGTTCTAATGGCTCTGAGCACTATGGGACTCAACTTCTGAGGTCATTAGTCCCTTAGAACTTAGAACTAGTTAAACCTAACTAACTTAAGGATATCACACACATCCATGCCCAAGACAGGATTTGAACCTGCGACCATAGCGGTCTCGCGGTTCCAGACTGCAGCACCTAGAACTGCACGGCCACATCGGCCGGCAAGGAAAACGATAAAATGTAGACGTGGAAGCATCAGGAAACAGGGAAAGAGTAATTTTTTCCATTGAGGCAGCATTCTACTGTATGTCTATTGTAATAATGATACACATGAGTTGACTGCTGTCTTTGATACTTTCCTGGAAGAACAGAGAACAATCAGACTCTAAATTTACTTTCATCTGCGTTGAAGGATGACAGAGATTGGATGGAATGATTGGTTGAGACACAGTACTAAGAAGGTACGATTTAATGGTAGACTGATGATGCATTCTAGAGACAAAGGAAAATGTTGCTGCAGATCATTTGAGTATTGGGGCAAGGCAATTGCGGCCCCACGTTACATTGTTGCCAGATGAATTCAAGATAGCGACGACAACGTCATCCAAGATGGTGGGGTGTAGACTTGGCAACAGTGCATGATTTCATCCAAGATGGTGCTGTGACATCATCCAATATGGTTGATTTTTGAGGGAAGTTCGAATTTTTGTGGGAAGAAGGTGAATTGGGCTACCTCCACTAACCTAACCCCCCTCCCCACCCCCCAGAAAATGGCAGGAAGTATAAATTCCAACAGGATAATGCATTACACCTCTACTAATCTAAGAAAAATCTCAGGAAGATAGGTCACTTGGCCTACCTAGACTAACATAGTCACCCAACTGCCACCTCTTCCTAGGAACTGGCATCAAGTTTGAATTTTAGATAGGTCAATTTGCGAATCTCTACTAACCTCAGTCACCCAACCGCCATGTCCTCCTAGGGATTCATGGAAAAAGGACTCGACCAGTGCTGGACATAAGTCTTTATTTTGCATGCAGCAGTCTTTATTTAAACAATTTCATGCAGCACAGCCATCCAGTCTGTTCACTAAGAGATCTGGACTCCAACTGACTTAGTACACAGTGCTAACACCAGAGGGCGCTCTCATCTGTGATGTAATCCAAGATGGAGGGAAACAGTGTGTTCGCCACGAGGCCCGGACTAAAACTGACCTAGTACACAAACGCCACCATCAAAAGGCCCTGTCGTCCAAGATGGCGGCCATGATGTAAGGTGATAACAGAAGTATCATTAGACCTGTGACGTTACAGACACACTGATAGGGTTCCCACCCTAAATCCAAGATGGCGGCGGTGGGAAATTTAAAAGGTGCCATGACATACTTCCAGGGGGAAAATTCAAACTTTGTCAGATTTTTGCAAGTGCCACGCCCACCTGGACTTGGAAGGAAATAGTTAAAGTCTCCACAAAGATCCTCAACCGACTGCCAGGGAAGTTCAAATTCCAACAGGATAATGCATCACACCTCTACTAATCTAAGAAAATCGAGGGAAAATATGTCACTTGCTCGACACCCACTAACCTAAGTCATCCAACTGTCATCTTTTTCTAGGAACTGGCCCCATGGTTGAATTTTGGTGGTAAAGAAAAAAATGGCTCTGAGCACTATGGGACTCAACTGCTGAGGTCATTAGTCCCCTAGAACTTAGAACTAGTTAAACCTAACTAACCTAAGGACATCACAAACATCCATGCCCGAGGCAGGATTCGAACCTGCGACCGTAGCGGGTGGTAAAGAAAGGTTAATTCGAGCGTCTCTACTAAGCTAAGAAAATGCCGTGAAAGGAAGGACACTTGCGCTACCTCCACTAACCTAACTCATCCGACCGCAACCTCATCCTAGGAACTGGCGCCAACTTCGAAGTTTGGCGGGTTGATAGGTCAATTGGGCTACCTCTGCTACCTTAAGAAAGAAAGTACACTTGGACTACCTCCACTAACCTAAGTCACCAGACCACCACCTCCTCCTAGGGATTTGTGGGAGAAGAACTCAGCCTGCACTGGGCTGGTGGAAAGAGGAAGGTGTGTACTTTATTTATTTTGGAACAATTTAGTTAGGGATAGAGTATATTTATTACACTAATACAAAACAAAAGCTCTGTCATGCTTGGGGTCACATCACACATCCTACAGACATGTGAACCACTAAAAGACTCTGCAAACATGCTTGCTAATTCTCAACTTTCGAAATCATGCATTAGTCTTTATTTAAACAACTTGAGGCACGACCGCCATCCGGTGTGCTCGCCACAAAATCCAGAGCCCAACTGACCTAGTACACAGCACCACCACCACCAGAGTCCACTCTCATCCCTCTCATCTGTTCGATCACTTTCTCTCTATTGCCATTCCAACGGGACACCTCTGATGCCCGGATACCGACACCACAGATCATGCTGTTCCACTGCTTGTGACTTGTGTATGACGCCCATAATGACATTACAGATCGTGCTGTTTCACTGCACATGACGTGTGTGTGTGTGTGTGTGACTCAGACAAGCGCTGTTAGTCAATATTATGTGGTAATCAATAGCACGGCAATACTTGGATGAGATGGAAGAGACACCGCCAGTGTTCCGTAATAACAAGCATCAAAGTGGAATTCTCACAGGAACCACAGTACACGCCAGTTAGTGTTCGAATGTGGATCTGTCATGCATTAGATCCGGAGTGATGTTGAGATTTGGATCCACGATATGCCATGTGCAGGATACAGTTTGAAGGTGGATCCGCCATGCTTAATATACGGATTCGTGTTGGGATGCAGGTTCACAATATGCAGCACATGGGGTAGGGTTTGAAGGTGGATCCGCCACGTGCAATGTACGAAGCAGTGTTGGGATGCAGATCCACAATATACCACATCCGAGTTAGCATTCAAGTGTGGATCTGCTGTGGACTATATATCTGGACCTATGTTGAGAGCTGGATCCACCGCACGTCACATCTGTGATAGGGTTCGCGGGTGGACCACCACATGTTATGTTCGCACGTGTACTCTATGTTCGAAATTTGGTGCACCAACAGTGGGGACTGGGTCCTGGGAGCTGTCTGCAGGCATGCAAATACACAGGCATACAGAAAACAGAGCAAACACTCTCCAAATGTGGAGATGACTGGATACAGTAGAGTACAGTGCAATATTACGCTTCCTGATCAGTGCATTTGGGCTTGGTGTTGGTGGCTGTGCTACATTTACAAGCAATTTTAGAACACAGAATGAGAGGTTATGTCATGATTGCATGGATAGATCTGACATAAAATCGATATAACTGCGAAAAATGACGAGGGAATAGGTATAAATTGACCAAACAGTAAATATTATGCGGTAACCAACAGTGCATCAATACATGGATGGGATGGAAGAGACACCGCCAGTGTACTGTAATAATAAGCATCAAAGTGGAATTATCCCAGGACCCACAGTACACGCAAGTTAGCATTCGAATGTGGATCCGTCGTGCGTTATATCTGGAATGATGTTGGGATGCGGATCCACGATATGTTGTACACATGATAGGGTTTGAAGGTGGATTCGCCATATGCAATGTACGAAACGGTGTTGGGATGCAGATCCACAATCTACCACATCTGAGTTAGCATTCAAGTGTAGATCTGCCATTAATTATATATCCAGACCTATGTTCGGAGGTGGATCCACCACATGTCACATCTGTGATAGGGTTCGCAGGTGGACCAACCACGCGTTACTTTCGGACATGCATTCTATGTTCGAAATTTGGTCCACCAGCAGAGGGGACTGGGTTCTGGGAGCCGTCTGCAGGCATGCATATACACAGACATACAGAAAACAGAGCAAACGCTCTCCAAATGTGGAGATGACTGGATACAGTAGAGTACAATGCTATATTACGCTTCCCTATCAGTGCATTTGGGCTAGATGTTGGCAGCTGTACAACATTTACAAACAATTTTAGAACACAGAACGAGAGGTAATGTCATGATCGCATGGATAAATCTGACATAAAGTCGATAGAATTGCGAAAAATGACGAGGGAATAGGTATAAATTGACCGAACATACATCGGAATGCAGGGAAATTGAGGAAGTACTTTCGTATCTTCTGGTTTGCGCCGAAAAATTTGTGCATGGGAACAAGTATGTGGCAAAAAGAGGAATCCGAGAAAACGTCGACATCGAAAGGAAGGGAATCAGGGAGGCAGTCAATTTTTTTTCCATTGAGGCAGCGTTATACCATATGTCTATTGATGTACGAGCGATACATGTGAGTTGACTACTGTGTTTGATGCTTTTCAGGAGGACTTAGAACCATTTACCTCTAAACTACCTGCATCTGCGTTGAAGGACAACAGAGAGTGGACGATGTGATCGATTGAGATGGAGCTGTAATGAGGTACGATTTAATGCTTGACTGATGTATCCTTGAGAATGAGGAGATGCTGCAGGTCAATTTTTCGACTGTTCTGATCGGATGCATCAGTCGTGTCACATAGTTTGCATTCTACTTATATATAGCCACGTGTTCTGTATGTGGTTTAAAGCACTGTCTACTTGCGATTATCATCAGAGGTCATCAGAGGACTTGCATCTCATGTGTGATGAAACTTGGCACATTCCTATAAACGAGCTTTGATTTATGCTATGTACTCCATTCCCCATGTCGCATCTTGGATGTAAAATTGGGCTTCAGCGTCATAACTAAGTTAGCGATAGGTGCTTGTGAGGCGGTGCAATCCCCATGTACACGTTTGCCTGACAGATGTGCTGTTTACAGAGCTAATGACGGAATTACTTGTAATTTTCACATGTCGGAATCTGCTGCTATGCGTTTATCTATTTCCTTGTAGGAAGTATCCCCTGCTACTAACAACCATTCTGTATATATCTGATGCAGGCATCGTATAATTTCTGGACCATGGTCGGATGTGAACATTGGACACTACATGTCTCCGGAAAGCTATATTGTGCTCATATCACACAGAGCAAATGTTTTACGGAAGTAGTTTTTTCGTTTTCTGTTCGATAACATAGTTTATCGTGGAGAAACCGGGAAGATGGATGTATGTCATGCGCCTGAAATATATTTCTTACATTGGAATATTAATAGCGCTATATTCCATACAGCTGATAGGTTGAACAATCAGACGATCGAACATTATAGCCCGTTATAAGTGCAGAACGTTGTAGCCTTAGGAGTGATTGTGTTTATGTTCTCTCTTGCCGATACCTTCCAGGTACCGATCCTAGACTCTAGAATAATACTTTAGAGTTGATAGCTTCGTTCATCTACGTAGAAATGCGTCGAACTCCAGCCTTCTGGATCTCCGTCACACATAAAAATCAGTCGTTTATTGTTCTTCTTAACCGTCTGCTATTACATCACAACACTTGGAAATCTGTTGCTATACATCGATAAGGAGTTCTAAGCTCCTCGACATTGGCGCCCTCGACAACTCTCATGCACTTGGATGGGTGAGTACTCGGAAAGCTCCATTCATTCACGAGACGTGGCGTGTAGCGGTCTTCTTTGGGAAGGTTGCAGATTAATTCGGTAACGGTGCAGCATGGCGGGTTGCTCAATGACGTCTCAAGAATGCTCTGTGTCTCCCATACGCATAGAGACAGATCGTGAATAAATCACTATGTTCGAGGTGTTAGAAGTATGTGGAGCACTGTCTAATATACTTTGATGATTTATGTGTTCGACAATTAACACTGAATGGGCATACTGCACAGTCATCTATCCATGTTGGCATTTATACTCGCAAAGTGGAGAAGGGGTGGTTTAACAATGATACTGAAATTGGGGAAACATGTTGTCACATCATCGGCCGATGTTGAAGTTACCGTAAAACTCCTAAAATTGTTTGTGCTCTCAACTGTGATGCTTATTATTACAATACACTGGCGGTGTCTTTTCCATCCCATCCGTGTATTGGTGCGCTGTTGGTTACCACATAATTATAAGTCGTCTGTCATTTGTTTATTTCTTTCAAATAGTGTTTATACGTTACTGAGTGTACAGTTAACCTTCTGCCATCGAGTAGTGTGTCAGCAGTGCACAAGTAGCAGCATTACGGCATTTACTAGGCAGTCTTGTATTTTAATAACAGTTTAAATTTTGTGTCGAATTGTTTGTGCTCTCTGTAGATTAGTTCAGACATTCTTTGTACAACAGTATTTAGCATGCATAGGGACTGCGATTGCTGTGTTCGGATGCGTGATGAGTTGGCATCCCTTCACTCCCAGCTTCAGACAGTGTTGGCTTCAGTCACACAGTTTGAGGCTGTTGCCAATGGGCATCACTGTGGGGGTCCGGACGGGGGTTTGTTGGGGACGGCCAGCTCGCCCCACGCATCCCATGATCGGACTACGGCTGTGGCTGCCCGGGATACTGCTCACATTGAGGCTGACCCCTCACTTGTGGTAGAGTGGGAGGTCGTCTCGAGGTGTGGCAGGGGGCGAAAGACATTCCGGAGGGCTGAACGGAAAGCCTCTCCAGTTTGTATGACAAACCAGTTTCAGGTTCTGTGTCCGGCTGATACTGATCTTCGGCCGGACATGGCTGTTAGTCCCGTTCCAGAAGTTGCCCCTCAGTCTGCAAGATCCGGGAGGTCGCAGAAGGTAGGCTTACAGGTAGTTGGGAGCTCCAACGTCAGGTGCGTACTGGGGCCCCTTAGGGATGCGGCTGCAAGGGAGGGGAACAAAACCAATGTGCACTCCCTGTGCATACCGGGGGGAGTCATTCCAGATGTGGAAAGGGTCCTTCCGGATGCCATGAAGAGAACAGGGTGCACCAATCTGCAGGTGGTCACTCATGTCAGCACCCATGATGTGTGTCGCTATGGATCAGAGGAAATCGTCTCTGGCTTCCGGCGGCTATCTGATTTGGTGCAGACTGCCAGTCTCGCTAGCAGGATGAAAGCAGAGCTCACCATCTGCAGCATCGTCGACAGGACTGACTGCGGACCTTTGGTACAGAGCCGAGTGGAGGTAGTCTGAATCAGGCTGAGACGGTTCTGCGACCATGTGGGCTGCAGATTCCTCGACTTGCGTCATAGGGTGGTGGGATTTTGGGTTCCGCTAGATAGGTCAGGAGTCCACTACACACAGCAGGCGGGTACACGGGTAGCAGGGTTTGTGTGGCGTGGACTGGGCGGTTTTTTAGGTTAGATGGCCTCGGGCAAGTACAGAAAGGGCAACAGCCTCAAAGAGTGCGGGGCAAAATCAGGACATGCGGGGACCAAGCAGCAATCGGTATTGTAATTGTAAACTGTAGAAGCTGCATTGGTAAAGTACCGGAAATTCAAGTGCTGATAGAAAGCACCGAGGCTGAAATCGTTATATGTTCTGAAAGCTTCCTGAAGCCAGAGATAAATTCTGCCGAAATTTTTACAAAGGCACAGACGGTGTTTAGAAAGGACAGACTGCATGCAACCGGTGGTGGCGTGTTTGTCGCTGTTAGTAGTAGTTTATCCTGTAGTGAAATAGAAGTGGACAGTTCCTGTGAATTATTATGGATGGAGGTTATACTCAACAACCGAGCTAGGTTAATAATTGGCTCCTTTTAACGACCTCCCGACTCAGCAGTATTAGTGGCAGAACAACTGAGAGAAAATCTGGAATATATTTCACATAAATTTTCTCAGCATGTTATAGTCTTAGGTGGAGATTTCAATTTACCAGATATAGACTGGGACACTCAGATGTTTAGGACGGGTGATAGGGAGAGACAATCGAGTGACATTATACTGAGTGCACTATCCGAAAATTACCTCGAGCAATTAAACAGAGAACCGAGTCGTGGAGATAACATCTTGGACCTACGGATGACAAACAGACCCGAACTTTTCGACTCTGTAAGGGCGGAACAGGGAATCAGTGATTATTAGGCCGTTGCAGCATCCCTGAATTTGGAAAAAAATAGGAATATAAAAAAAGGGAGTAAAGTTTATTTGTTTAGCAAGGGTAATAGGAGGCAGATTTCAGATTACCTAACAGAGCGACACGAAAATTTCCGTTCCGACACTGACAACGTTGAGTGCTTATGGAAAAAGTCTAAGGCAATCGTAAAATGCGTTTTAGACAGGTACGTGTCGAGTAAAACTGTGAGGGACGGGAAAAACCCACCACGGTTCAACAACAAAGTTAGGAAGCTACTACGAAAGCAAAGAGAGCTTCACTGCAAATTTAAAAGCAGCCAAAACCTCTCAGACAAACAGAAGCTAAACGATGTCAAAGTTAGCGTACGCGTGAAGCGTTCAGTGAATTCGAAAGTAAAATTACATGTACCGACTTTACAGAAAATTCTAGAAAGTTCTGGTCTTACGTTAAAGCAGTAAGTGAATCGAAACAGTATATCCAGACACTCTGCAATGATAATGGCATTGCAACAGAGGATGACACGCGTAAAGCTGAAATACTAAACACCTTTTTCCAAAGCTGTTTCACAGAGGAAGACCTCACTGCAGTTCCTTCTCTAAGTCCTCTATTCCAAGGAATAGAAAAGCAACTGAAATCACTCAACAGAGGAAAGTCCACTGGACCTGACGGGATACAAATTCGACTCTACACAGAGTACGTGAAAGAACTTGCCCCCCTTCTAACAGTCGTGTACCGCAAGTCTATAGAGGAACGGAAGGTTCCAAACGATTGGAAAAGAGCACAGATAGTCCCAGTTTTCAAGAAGGGTAGTCGAGCAGATGCGCAAAACTATAGGCCTATATCTCTGACATCGATCTGTTGTAGAATTTTAGAACATGTTTTTTGCTCGCGTATCATGTCATTTCTGGAAACCCAGAATCTACTCTGTAGGAATCAACATGGATTCCGGAAACAGCGATCGTGTGAGACCCAACTCGCTTTATTTGTTCATGAGACCCAGAAAATATTAGATACAGGCTCCGAGGTAGATGCCACTTTCCTTGAATTCCGGAAGGCGTTCGATACAGTTCCGCACTGTCCCCTGATAAACAAAGTAAGAGCCTACGGAATATCAGACCAGCTGTGTGGCTGGATTGAAGAGTTTTTAGCAAACAGAACACAGCATGTTGTTCTCAATGGAGAGACGTATACATACGTTAAAGTAACCTCTGGCGTGCCACAGGGGAGTGTTATGGGACTATTGCTTTTCACAATATAAATAAATGACCTAGTAGATAGTGTCGAAGTTTCATGCGGCTTTTCACGGATGATGCTGTAGTGTACAGAGAAGTTGCAGCATTAGAAAATTGCAGCGAAATGCAGGAAGATCTGCAGCGGATAGGCACTTGGTGCAGGGAGTGGCAACTGACCCTTAACATAGACTATATGATAGCGGAACGAACACTGGTAGCAGTTAATTCTGTAAAATATTTGGGAGTATGCGTACGGAACGATTTGAAGTGGAATGATCATATAAAATTAATTGTAGGTAAGACGGGTGCCAGGCTGATATTCATTGGGAGAGTCCTTTGAAAATGTAGTCCATCAACAAAGGAGGTGGCTTACAAAACACTCGTTCGACCTATACTTGAGTATTGACCATCAGTGTGGGATCCGTACCAGGTCAGGTTGACAGAGGAAATAGAGAAGATCCAAAGAAGAGCGGCCCGTTTCGCCACAGGGTTATTTGGTAAGCGAGATAGTATTACGGAGATTTTTAGCAAACTCAAGTGGCAGACTCTGCAAGAAAAGCGCTATGCATCGCGGTGTAGCTTGCTGTCCAGGTTTCAAGTGGGTGCGTTTCAGGATGAGGTATCGAATATATTGCGTCCCCTACTTATACCTCCCAAGGAGACCACAAATGTAAAATTAGAGAGATTAGAGAGGCAATGACATTGGCACGTAAAGTGCCCTCCGCCACACACCGCTGGGTGGCTTGCGGAGTATAAACGTAGATGTAGATGTAGACTGACAGCGCTTGTCTGAGTTGGGGAATGAGTTTTGTGGATGGGTTGCTAGCAGTGAAACAGTGCTCGCGCACATGGCTGCAATATGAGGAATCAGTCGAAGCAAAACGTAGACTTATCAGCTATTCCATCAGTGTGAGAGACAAGCCTAAATGTATAGCTTGTGAATCACCTTCGGACTGTAGTTTGGAGACTGTGCACAATGCGAGCAAACTCTTCTGGTTTCCTTATGTTGTAACTGTCTTTTATATAAAATCAGCCGATGTGTGGCACGTTATGGTATTCGCCGTAAGAAAACGATTAACATCGTGTAACGTCTAGTTTCCTGCAAAAGGCCGTGGATCAGTCCTTCTTAATGTCAGTTTAGAACCTGGCACAGGACTCAAAGATGTGGCAGAAAAACGAAATGTTTGGTCGTGTACAAAATGTGTTAGAAAACAGTGTTGCAAACAACTAAATAGGACCAGAGGGAGCGTCTTTTGCAACTTAGTATAGTCTGTGGGATACGATCATACGTCTACAGTATAGGGGATCAAACTTTAAAGTGGCTTCTGCAGTGCCTGTATATTTAGTAGGATCGTGCCGCACTGGCAGCAGTAGCAGTAGCAGTTTCAGGTGAAAGTGACGTAGGCACACTTGCTGGAGCTGAACTATTCTTCGGCGTGATTGGCATGATTAAACCGCAAATCGAAAAGCATTAACTTCATTTCATAATAATTCTTCAGCTGCTTAGGTTTATTCATTTTAATATTCATGTTATACACGGTGGAGAAAATCAGTACTCAAATATTGTTAAAAGAATACAGAAAGTATATATGCATGAGGTCGACATATTTCATACCTGTATTACTTGCCTCTTTCCTGCGTTAAACAACACCCGTTCTCGAACAAGATATCAAAACACGCTGGGCTGACGTGACGCGTCCTCCTTACTTTTCCCACGCCAACAAAAAAATGGTTCAAATGGCTCTGAGCCCTATGGGACTTAACATCTGAGGTCATCAGTCCCCTAGAACTTAGAACTACTTAAACCTAACTAACCTAAGGACATCACGCACATCCATGCCCGAGGCGGGATTCGAACCTGCGACCGTAGCGGTCGCGTGGTTCCGGACTGAAGCGCATAGAGCCGCTCGACCACTACGGCCGGCTCACGCCAACAACACCCAGCCTATAGGAGGACTCTGGTCTTCACTTCACTGCACGGAATTTCGCGCTAGGACAGTAAGCTGCTGCAGTGGGGCACAGCGGATGAACAACCAGTCCACGCCGGAAGTTTAAAAACTGTACACTGCCTACAGTCAGAATTATTTGTCCCAAATTTTCGAGCGGAGTCGATTGCTGTGACTAAAATCTTGCAGGTGTGATTTTTTCTCCTTATAATATGAAGTCAAATAGGCGATGTTCAATTTAAATGAATTTGGGAGAGCAGAAAACGTATCCCCCTCCCTTCCGAACTTTGAAGTGGGAAGGGTGGACGAATGCCCCATCCATTCCCAACCGCTTGATACGGCGTTGCAGCCCGGTAAATGTGCTCGTTCACTAGCGGACCATACCAGCTGCAGACATCAAATCCGTTAACGACTCGTGACACCAATGACAAAAGATACAAGACAGAAGTAAAAGCCGCTTGATGAATAAATAATAATAATAATAACAAAATAATAAATATTTCGCAAATGTAGGCGGAACGATTGAAATAAATGGCATTCTCCCCCCCCCCCCCAATCCGTTTTCCAGAGGCCTTTAAAACGTTCTAATAACCACAGAAAGAAGGCTAGTGAACAGAAGTCACAATCTTAGGTCGAAGTAAATTAATGATAATGGTGTGTGCGCCTTTCGATTTTATATTGTGTAAATCATGGTTTTGTCAAAATGGTTTTATTATGTTGCTATGCTAGCTCTGAAATCAACTCCATGAAACATGTTACTTCTCAGATTTTCGGACAA
The DNA here is from genome assembly GCF_021461385.2 of Schistocerca piceifrons. Classification (NCBI taxonomy): domain Eukaryota; kingdom Metazoa; phylum Arthropoda; class Insecta; order Orthoptera; family Acrididae; genus Schistocerca; species Schistocerca piceifrons. The sequence goes on from NC_060149.1 coordinate 512,637,199, forward strand.
ATGCAATTCAGGCCAAGCATTTCTTAGATTCGCTATTACTTATAAATTACGCTAAACCGATACATTCGGCACTGATTTTAGCAAATTATTTTCAGAATCGATTTTTACTCTGCAGCGATATTTTATGTACCATGCTATGACTCTTATTAAAATCAAAGACATCTGTTGTACAATAAAAGTTGATGTGCATCAAAAGTTGATTTGCGCCTGTTGAGGAATTGAATCGTGGTCTTTCGCTAGCTGATCCATTCTCTGAACCCACTCCACCTGTGCAACACACACTAAGTCGAACGTGAAACGAAGTTAGAGAGGTGAACATACATGATGCGCTATACGTAACGAACAGTAAAATGCAGACTAAGGGCGGTCACTTGTGACGTGAAGGATCGTAACCTATGATGTTCAACGTCATTAGCAAGTCCTTCTTAGAAACTTCAAATCATTAGGAGCTGAAGCAAAACAGGATTGTCATTAACACCGAAATTACTTTTGTACGTGCTCATAGTGCTACTAAAGCATAACCCACCATCGCAGCAATAATAAATTTCCCAAGCTCCCTTTCAGTTTTGATTCTTTGTAATCTTTCTCGATCGTGCTATACAAACTTATTTACGTATTAAGATTTCCAGTAGAACACTAAAAAGCCCATCGCTGGACAGACTTAAATATTCAGCATATATGCCACTAGTTAACCACAGTACGCTAGCAACAATTCTTGGAAAGCGACACTCAGGCTGCTATGTATTGAATTTTGCAGGCCTTTGTGACCTAGCGGTTCTAGGCGCTTCAGTCCGGAACCGTGCTGCTGCTACTGTCGGACGTTCGAATCCTGCCTCGGGCATGGATGTGTGTGATGTCCTTAGGTTAGTTACGTTTAAGTAGTCCTAATTCTAGGAGACTAAATAAATGTCGTATGACTAGGGCCTCCCGTTAGGTAGACCGTTCGCCGTGTGCAAGTCTTTCGATTTGAAGCCACTTCGGCAACTTGCGCGGACTGATAACCTCAGATGTTAAGTCCCATAGTGCTTCGAGCCATCTGAACCATTTCCTGCATTTTGTCCTGTAAGCTATTTCTGATTTAGTGACGATCGTTATATTTGTCTACAGCGTAAGCACAATACACGGCACGTGAAATCAAGCACTAGCAAAAATCTCTGGCACATACGCTGTCGTGTGTTGGCAGCAGTGCATAAACCACAGAAATCGTATTAGTTGCTGCGCATCTGTTGGAAGAGCGTCTCGTTCTTTCTGTTTTGTGTGAAGCTTCAAGAATGGCGCAGTTTGCGTTCTGTCTCACGTTATTCGCTGCGTTATGTGAGTAAAATCAAATAAAAGAAAGGATACGGATTTTTCACTATAATGGATGACTAATAGTTTCTTAAATGTTAATAACCAAACGCGTTTGCATTATTCGTCTACGGAACATAAGCTGTGAAATAAAATTACTGTATGTCATGATTCACAATGTAAATAACGGTATTGTTTCAGCTGCTTATTTTTCAGGAAAAATATTTATTATATTTATCGTATGCGACTTTTAAGAACAAATGTTACCCTGAGAGTTTTCATATGCTGTTACATGTGTTAGTCTGTAGATTTGTGGATTACGCATAATATGAAAGTTGGTACTGTTCATCCACAAGTGCTTTGTGGAAAGACATAGATGTGGAAAGGGTGTATGCGGATTCGTAAGTCACCTTCTTTCCTATATGCTAAGCTGTTCCGAGAAACCAGAAATTCAGAAATAAAGATCATGCAAGACATGGGTGATACAGTGTATCTGGAATATATACTGGTGAAATATATTAGAACCCTCATTCTTACGTATCTTAGAGGTGTACGTAGCAATATAACTCCACTCGTTTAATTTTAGTTATTTTACGATCAATTTGAAGCTGTGATAGGCTTGTTTGCGATGTTGATAGCAAAACTTTTCTTTCAACTCCACATCGCAGTCTATTTTGAATTACCAGAATGTTATTTAAGACAGTAAAATCATCATAACTGCCATTATTCCAGAATGTTATGAGTGAATTGTTACCAATTATAACACAATAGCGATGAGCAAGTTTTAAAACAGCTACAAAGTGGATTCAGCTGTGGCGAACCTTAACAGCGCTATTAAATTTTAGTAGCGAGGAGTAGATTTTTCATTAACAGTGCTTCTAACAAAGACAAAGTAATCTGTAGGAATTCTTACAATAATTTATGATAGTGCTCTGTAATCACAGTTGCACATGACATTCTTTTCTATTAGCCTCCTCCTTTGATATTTCCAATAACAGTGTAACAGGCAAAGCCCAGAAATGTTCATGACTGTCATTGCTTTTACACATCACAGAAATCAGGACTTGTTGGTATCACAGCCTTACAATTTCAATTTCAGAGATGAACATGGTTGTAGCAGGTATTAATATAACACCTAAAATAATCATATAACAAAAGACACCATTTCTAAGGAAGTAGATAGAATATTCCATTCACCTTTTCATTTGCATCAAGTACTCCAACCTCATTTGTTAATGACAGCATTACAATACAGTTTCCAAATGCTTCAGTAGACGTCTTTGCAAATGCGTCACAATCCTCAATACTGAGGTGATAATAAAGCATACTGGTATATTGGTATGTAAAACACCACATTGTATTCAGAGATTTGGTTTACTTTATATAATGACGTATGTCCTAAATTTTTTATCAGAATACTGTACGTAATGTGAGTCTGCTTCCAATACAAATTTCTTTACAGCCATTATTCACATACTCATTGAAGCTACAAGTGAAGAAATCCCAAAACTAGAAACATCAGATGACGATAACTCAAACAATATCATTCAACTTTTTGTGTGAGTATTCTGAGTTATTAGTATCTGTAGACTGTGAGGCCACTTTCTTAGATAATTTCCGACAAAACATTCTTCCTTGGTGTGTTTCGTTTCAGGTATCCAAAGATCCCCAATGAACCTTGCGATTCTGAGTTAAAAATATGTGGAATATACATGTGTGTAGGTGAAGCAAAAGAGAACTTGGAGGAATCTGAGATTGGTTCACAGTCACCAATTATAGGTAAATATTATTATAACTGTAACATGTTTTTATTTTCATTCATTAGGCCTGGTGGGTCAGAATTATGCTTAACTTAACACGTAAACTTCTGCTTCTATTGAACCAACTACAATTGTCTAATCAAATAAAGTTATCCTGTATTTCTTCATATTTAAATCGTTAATGCTCTTGACATCTACTTCGAACTATGGAGTTAAGTTCTTAACACACTGGACTTAATTAAAGGAGCAACAGGCTTCAAATTTACTTCCACTCATTCATATTTACAATGTCTGTAGTGCCATCAGATATCGCAATGGATATGCAGGAAATGCTCCCTCGAAAAGGAGTGCCTAACCATACCTGTCTAATCAATTTGTCTTCCACCCATGATGTCTTCAAGTTAACGAGGATGCTACATAGTAATCTTTCTATCTTTCTCTTTCACTTTTTGACATTTTTATTCACCCCTGAGGCCCCAACAGCGTACAAAGAACATGTAGTTGAATCAATTTAAAGTTTTTTTTCTGGAGATTAATAATAAAATGTTTGCATCACGTATATTGACTACTAATATGACTCTGCTCTTGGTCATCAGTTTTTACTTTTTAAGAATTTTTTTTTTCTAGTGTTGAACTAATTTTCACTGTTGACATTGTTTTCTATGCCAAAACAATAACATTTATTTACGCAAGAGACTTTAGTGTCTTGCATCAGATTTTCATATTTTCTCATTTCTGATGTCGTGCACTTTCTTCTACTGCATAGGTCTACATGCTAAACTGAGACTGGAGCACCAAATCCCTTTGACAGGAAGAAACAACTTTTCTAGAGTGCATCTGAAGTACATGTCTTCCATAAGACTGGACTGCTGAAATTATTTTAATTTCAAACTTTCTTTTCTCAATGGTACTGTATTATGACAATCAATAATTTATACCATTGTCATAACAGTACTTAAATATTCTCTTCTCCCCTAATGACCAGCACCAACCCAACATAGCATGAATTTGGGATTACCTAAAGCTAGGAAATGTCTGCTGGTCTTGTTTTACTTTTTAACCCTATTACAGGATTTTCTGGTTGTTAAATATAGTGTCTTGAAAGATGCTACTACTATGTAGGAAAAATTGAAACATACCAGCCAGACCACAATACCAGATAAGCACGATCTGCATGATATTATAAAATGAACAGTTTTTGAAGAATATTCTGTGAAACATGAATGGCAGAATGGGAGTCTGCTGAATTATGGGAAACATCTGTGTCAGATAAATGGGTATCAAGGTCGCATTGTTGTACTTACAATTCTTGTAGGAGGTGATCTATTGCTTCAGTGGTGTAGCCAACTGTTTGCACCTGCTGTAGATCGTAGCACTATCTCAGTTTACAGTCAGCTTTGTTACTAAACAGTACTGGTTTGCATTTTGACATGTGATAAATGCTGTGCACGTACATGGAAAATTACACATATTTGTGATGTGATCATTTACATGTATTAGTTTTATATGTGCAGTGGAAACAGAAAAAAAATTTATTGGAACTTGGGGTACAGCCGGCCGGTGTGGCCTAGCGGTTCTAGGCTCTTCAGTCTGGAATCGCACAACCACTACGGTCGCAGGTTCGAATCCTGTTTCGGGCATGGATGTGTGTGATGTCCTTAGGTTAGTTAGGTTTAAATAGTTCTAAGTTATAGGGGACCTATGACCTCAGATTTTAAGTCTCATAGTGCCCAGAGCCATTTGAACCATTTTTTTTTTAAACAGATAGTTCCACCTTAGTTGTGGCTGTCAACAAGAAGTCTTTCCTACAACTCAAGCAATAATTATTCAGCAATCTCTAATACACTTGCGCCATGATATAAATCATTCTTGTAATGTGTATCAATTATTTTACAGAGTAACTATTTTCAGTGTTTTGTCTTCAGCTGTAAAAAATATACTTTGTTCAACACTTACTAGGAACATTTCATTTCATAATTCTTTTAGTCGCTGTTGCCAAAACTGAAATGTGAATTTATACTAAAACTTATGGTTTTTAAAAATTTCACATACATTAGATACTAAGTTAAAAATAATACAGTACTACTTCAAACAGAATGCAGTCTGAGGAAGGAATTGTTTGAGTAAATTCCATTGATAAAAAATTATCCTGAATGTGAGGGTAATCAGTAAAATCTCATAAGACAGGTAGACTCAAGTGAGATATGATTATTTGTGGCAACTGCATCTCAGGAATGAGTCCAGTTCTTCACAGCAGTTGCTGGTTACCCTTACTTCTATAAAATGAGTATAGATTTAAGGAATAGATGTAAATAATTTTATTCATACATTAAACTTTCTATCAAAATCAGTTTACCTTGTTACACACGATATAAGCATTTGATATAGCCAAGTTCTTAAAAAATGAGTGCTACTCTTGAAAATACACTAAAATTTTGTGACTTAAGTATTAATTCTATAATTTGACTTACAATTACACATGGTAATGTAATACAGAGGTCAATTTATTGCAGACACAACTGTGAAGCAAGTATCTAATGAAGATAAGAAGTGCTTTTGTCGCAGTAAAGCAGAAGAGCTATTCGTTAAACAAGAGGTAATGAAAGTGGGAGATCTGCATTTTGTAGATTACAGGTAAATTGATAATTATCAACTACATAACACATACTTGTTTACGTTTCTTTAGTGACTGATGATTTTTGTTTTCATAGGGTACAAGAAGATTTTGAAAATGGCTACAACTATCTAATACATGACTGGAACTTAACCGTATTCACAGAAATTCCAGATGAGGTAAGCCTCTCGGTGTATATAACTATAATTGAATAATCTGCCATTGAAACTTTCATATTAATCTCATGGAGCCATGGTCATGACTCTGGAAATATTATTAGTTTTATTAATAACAAGTAAGACTAATACTGGCACTGAAGGTAGTAGGATGCAGGAAGTATGTGATAAATATACCACAGCTTGTCATTATTTAAATCTTCACCTAAAGAATAAATAATACTAGAACTGCTGGATTTTTAGAACCCCTTAGAACCACAGTTAGGACAAAAATGTCCAATCCATAGTTCATATGTTTACAGCTTGTTCCTAGCCTTTTCTGTTTTGTTGGATCAGTTTTTCTGTAACAGATACTTGATTCAATGACCATTATTATGTTTTAACTCTAAGCATTTAATATTTTCATTTTATTGTCCAAATCAACTTAAAAATGCAGTTAGTGGAGACATGTTCATAATATCATAAAGAAATATTGTGTTCTTATAGACATGCGAACCAGTTTGCAAACAAAATTATATTTTTTACAAGTAAACAAGAACATTTAATACAGAGTCAGTATGTTAACACAATCTAACAGAAGTGTGCACTTTGATACACATTATCTTGAGTTAAACATTAGTTTGTCTGTGTAATATGTTCCTGTTAGATACTAACAGATCATCATTGTCTGTAGACTAGACTCTGTAATGTATACAGACATAGGGAAATGTCATAAAACATTTCTTGTAGACTGGCCTTGGTTTCTGCTACACCATGAGCTTGAGAAGAAATCTTGTGATGTTGTTTTGAGCTTTGTTACATCTCTATAGATGACCCAGCCATTGATGCCTGCTAAATAGAGAATATTGTAAAAATATCAATGGGCCACATTCTTCCAGCATATTTCACTTGGTAGTTGTGAGCAATCTGGTCAACAACATTTACTCTGTATATGGTTTCATTGTAATATGTCATTGTTAGGCTTTGGGTTCATGTCAGTTCAGATTTGTAAATCTGGATGCAAGGAACAGAATTATCACAAACATTCCTGGCTTTCCCTGGCATACTACAAGGTTCATATCACCTTTTTTTAAAAGTTGCAGTTTTGAATAGTTTCTTGTGAGCTTTCTTCATGCATTCTGGCATGCCCATTCTAATTCTGTTCATTGTACCAAGGAAGGTTGTCTGGTTGGTTTTCAGATATCACACAAGAGAAAGTGGCACAAAGAAGTTCTCACACAGAAAATTTCTTCCTTTATTTAGGTATAGGGTAGAAGTTTCTTCAGTGCAAAATTACTACGATGTTCACCATCAGGACAAGTTTAATCTTTGCCATGCCATGGGAAAGCATTTATCACATATTTGTAATCTTTATTGACATCTATCCAGTATCTCTGCCCATATGAGTTAGATTTTGAAGACATGAAATGAGAACCCAATATCTACACTTAGGCAGAAACTACTGCTCATCAGCACAAATTACAGACAGGAAACATACATGTTTTGACAGTATGTTATGAATAACTTCCATACATTTTACATGGCAGAATACTTATCGTTAGGTAGCCTCTCCAAACGTGTCAACACAAACCAAACCCAAGACACCTCATGATTTTCTTTAAGTGATTACAAGTCATCATAAACTTGCAAAGTTTTATTTTCCATTTTGTGACAAGAGAAGTTCCTCTTCTGTTCCTTTGGATTCAGCAGCATCTCTATCATACAGAACGACTATCAAGCTGTTCGAGCTGTAATGACAGTTCAACATCTCCCATTGCTTTATGTGCCTCTGTTCCAGTGCATTTCTGAATATATTTCAGGACACATTCATCAGTAAACAGAAATGTACAGTCTCAGAAAACATTTTGTTCCTTACCTTTTACACTACTATGTACACATGGAGATTCATCAGAATTTTTTCACTGACGTATCCAAGCTCTGTCCTGTACATTGTTTTACATCACAATGAAAATCAGGCAAAATAATGTCTGTATCCTCTCCTTTGGATTCAACTTCTTTGATATTATTTATAAAAGCCAACATCTGGTGATCCATGAAAACTTGTAGCTGCCTTGACAACATAAATTTGTTGTAGTTGGATGGATCCTAAATTGTTGTACTGGATTGGGGATTATTGTACCTTGAGAATAGTGTACCTGGAACAAATTATGCTTCTTGGTCAGTGTTTCAACGTTATGACCTATTTTAGAATCTCACAAAGGAATACATATGAGAGACCACCATTTGTACTATTTTGTTTTTGGCGTGTGACTTGAGTTAGTGATGGTGGAACATTCATAAATATTTGTAGTTATGCGCACTTAAGGGCTGTACTGTTATTAAAGCTTTTTGTAAAATATTGTTACTTTTTCAGGTAAAGAATTTTATGATGAGTAAAATGCAAGTTAATTTGAGAATTAGTTATATAATATGTGGGCAGTTAAGCCGTACTTTGTGAGTCATGCACCATCTTGTACCTTGAAACAAACAGAGGTCTTCTAACCTGGGACCTTAAAAATTTTCCCTCCCTTTCAGTTGGAAATTTGTGTTAGTTTTCAATAACAGTTATTTAAAAATGTTTTTACTTCTAATTCGATTTTTGATTACACTTCTACTTAATTTTATTTCATTGCTGACTGTTGTTATGTTATACAGTAATAGATATAAAATTAAATACAGTACTGACAAGATTTTCTCATTTGCAACACTTTTTGCCTATTCAAAAAGCACATATGTTGTTGTGTCATGTACTTGTGAAATTATACTTGAAGTGTTTTACATTTTATGACTAGGCATTTCATTTTGCAGCATTATGAAAACCCCAGTGTAATTCACTGTATAAGCAAGAATACATGTATGGTAAGTAAGGAAACATTCTGCATATTCTGTTACATAAATTTCTTTGTCTGCTTACATACTTCACTCCTGGATGGCTGGACCCCATCCATTAATGTAGCAGTCACTTTGCAGTGTCTGACTATTTCATGATTCCTTTGTGCTTGTTGATAATAATATGCTTTAATGCAGATAGGTATTTATTTTATTATGACTAGAATGTGTTGTCAACAGTGATTTGTAACAGGAATTATAACATGTGATTGTACTGATCAAATAAGGATATAGTTACATATTATAAACTTACTTTCTGTCCAGGAATGCAAATGAGCTCTGTGGTAAACCTCAGTTTTAAGTGAATGAACATTTAAGTAGATCATAAGTCTTACTAACAGTTATGGTCCACAGGATAACTGCTTAGCTTGAAAATTCTTTATCACATCACTATATGTGCTGACCAACTTATTGGTGAATTTTATGAATTTTACTTCAGGGAGAGGTTTGTTTCTTTTGTAACTGCGCATAAACCTTCACATTGTTCCTAGACTATGTTAGGCAAGTTGTTTGTGGCAGTATATTGCTGATCATTGTTGTAAGTCTATACACAGAAATTTACCATAAAATGCATTAAAGTTGACCAAAGATTATTGAATTTTTGGCTCATTAATTCTATTGTTTCATTCAAAATTATATGTTTATTCACTCTGTTATGGATGAATATTTCCATTTTCGTTTCCTCTATGGTGTATATGCTTTCCTTTTTTCAGTTGGCTGCAGAATTTCCAGGTTGTTAACAGTTTTCAAAGAGTGGCCTTAGTCTTTAATATGTGCTGGAATAGGTGTTCTGTTGTGCTTCTCTAATGCGTACCAGCTTAAGTGTGCTGTAATCCAAATTTCAGTATTTCCAACTGTCTTTCCTGTGCATCCTGAAGATGCCAGAATTACCTAGAATTGCATTTTTGTATTTTACATTGAATACAGATCTTTACTAGTAGACTTCCTCAAAATATCATAATGCAGTTGCTAGTTCTCTTTAGAGATCTACATTTCAAAGAGGACTATGGTGTTATTCACTTCATGCCCATGGGTGATTGTTATGCAGATGGCAGCACTTATGAAAATTATTGTCATTTCATCACCTGTTCAGCTGAACATAATGGGAATGTCATCTACATACAATTTGATATTATTTGTGATACCTTTATTCAGTTTCTTTAATTTTTCTAAATGGTTGACAAACATTTCTGCTATGTAGCCATTAATTGGGTTTCCCACAGAAAGTCAGAAGTCCTGCATGTAAATGTCATTGTTGAAAGAGAAATCGCTATGTAAGGTTACAAAACTAAGCATGTCTATAAGTACAATAACTTCTATACAGTTCATTGTTTCATTTTTCATAAAATTACTTCTGAGGTGGCACAGTCATTAGCAGACTGGACTCATAATTTGGGGAATGGTGATTAAAATCCTTGTCCAGTCATCCAGATTTAGGTTTTTCATGATTTCCCTAAGTTGCTTTAGGCAGGTACCGTTATGGCTCCTTTCAAAAGAGCATGCTCAATTTCCTCTGCATCCTTTCCCAATCCAAGCTTCTACCATTTCTCTAATGGCCTTATTGTTGATAGAAAGTTAGACTCTTGTCTTCCCTTCCTTCTGCCTAACTTCCACAAATACTAGTATACAGGGTTACTAGACTGAGACGACATATGTCATGGGACAGCAATATGCACATATGCTGGTGGCAGTAGTATCACATAAATAAGGTATAAAATGCAGCGCATTATAAGAGCAGTTATTTGTACTCAGGTAATTCATGTAAAAAGGTTTCCAATATAATTATGGCCACATGATGGCAATTAACAGGTTCTGAATATAGAATAGTAGTTGGAGCTAGACGCATGCAACATTCCATTTCAGAAATCATTAGAAAATTCAGTATTTTTAGATTGACAGAGTTTATGAGACAATCAAATTTCAGGTGTTACCTCTCTTCACAGACAAAACAGTGGCCAACGGTCTTCACTTAGTGACCAAGTGCAGCAATGTTTGCCTAGAGTTTCAATGCTAACAGACAAACAACACTGCATGAAATAACTGCATAAATCAATGTGAGATGTAAGACAAATGTGTCCATTAGGTAAGTGCAGTGTTATTTGGCATTAATGGGCTATGGAAGCAAATGATCAATGCAAGTACTTTCTTAACAGTATGACATTACCTGCAGCACCTCTCCTGGTTTGTTACCATTCCTGTTGGAGCATAGATAACTGGAAAACCATGGGCTGGTCAGATTTGTCCTGCTTTCAGCTGGTAAAAGCTGATGGCAGGGTTTGAGTGTGGTGCAGATCCCATGAAGCCATGCACCGAATTTATCAACAAGGCATGGTGCAAACTGGTGGTGGCTACATAATTGTGTTGCCTGTGTTTACACATTATGGACAGGGTCCTCTGGTCCAACTGAACTGATCATTTATTGTAAATAGCTATGTTCAACAAGTTGGACACCATTTACAGCCACTCATGGATTTCATGTTCCCAAGCAACAATGCTGGGCCACAATTGTTCGCAATTGGTTTGAATAACAGTCTGGATTAATTGGTTTGAATAACAGTCTGGACTATTTGAGCAAACGATTTGGTCACCCTGAATGCCTGACATCAACCCATTGAACATTTTATAGGACACAATCAAGAGGTCATTTCATGCACAGAATCCTGCACTGGCTACAGTTTTCCAATTATGGGTGGCTATAGAGGCAGAATGGCTCAATATTTGTGCAAGAGACTTCAAGTGGCTTGTAGATGCCACGCTATGTCGAGTAGCTGCACTGCACCAGGCCAACGTATGTGCAACATGACATTGGGAGGTATCCCATGAATTTTTTCACCTCAGTGTGTATCAAGTGACAGAAATCTGACTTGAGTTAGAACATTTTATGACAGGACTAGTAAGCCTGACTATGTTATTTGTACTGTTGGTATGTTCATAGCACTTGTCTGTGGAATACGATTTTTCGTATGTATATTTATCTACTAATGTATCATTAACTAGTTAGCTGTCTGTAAATTTTTCTGGCAATAATTAGATGTATTGTTCTTATAAATATTTTGCTGCACTGTGAGTGTAGGAGCAGCAGGATTCTTTCACAAATGCAGTGTGCTTCAGATTTGCTGAAAGAAACTTTGTTTGTTGGTCAAGTCAGATTTCCAGTATGTATCTTGTGTTTATTTCTCTGCAGAATCCAGTTGACCTCATGCTTTATTTGCCGGTAACCATTAACTACTTTCAATAGAAGAGTACTTGTGCTCATTTTAAGGTGGATTAGGATCTAGGTTAAGCAGCATTTCACATTGACTTTCTTTGTTTCACAAATTATTATAGACTGCTTACATTGTCTTGGTCTCTCACATCACCTTGTGTCCTAGAAACAATGATGCAAAAATTATGAAAGAAACTGGGGTCAGTGTTTCTGCCCGAACCCTGTCAAAATCAGTGGCTTTATTCACTACTAGCTCTTTTATTTGCCCATAACACTGTGTGCAACACACAATCATTCTTTGACTCCATTCCCTTCCTCTAACCTCATTTTCAGATTATGTATGACTCACAGTATATCAACTGTCCTTACTCTTGCAGCAATAATATCAATAGCTTTATCACATTCCACATATATTCTGAAAGTACCTAGGATTCCTAACACCAAACTTGTATCCTAATTCTGTTTTCAATTTCCTCAATGTCATACTGAATTTGTAGGTCTACTGGGAGCTTCCTGTTACATTCTGGAGTTTTATTTTATATTTTCTTGTTATGTAGGTCACATAGTAACAGAATCAATTACATAGGGTTCTATATATGGGAAGAGTTACTATTTACATTGCAATACTGTAGAATATATGACATACTCGTGATAATGCTTGTCGCATTCCCTTCAGTCATCACAGTTTCCTTCCTAGAAATTATCTAGGTCTCTTAAATTTTCATTGTTTACTAAAATGAGATACACAGCAAAAGTTGCACTGGATGATCAGCAGCTTCCAGGTGAATTAAATTCATTATCTTGTTGACTGCAGTCTCTGTGAAATCATTCAAAAGACACATCAAAGCAGCAGTTTTCATGTTCCAGACACTCATTTCCCCTTATATACAGATAACATATCTGTAACTGCCGATGTAATTTCACAACTGTTTAGCCTTGATTTCTAGGTTCTAAGTTGAACGTCTTACAGACTGATGACGCATGTGTACTCTAAAACTAAAACATTTTAGCCATAAGTGACTGGTGCCCAATTAAATGTATATCATAATTCAACATATATTGTTTAGCCAGAAGTTATACACATTTGTTATATGTTATCAGATAATGATTCCACTTACTCTACATATTTTTATTTGCCTGTATTTAAATGCAATTTTATATCACACACTTTTTATGTAAATGTTGTAGCTTTAATCTGATTCCAAACCATTTGAAACATTTCTTCCAAGCACATGAACATCTTGCAGCAATTAGGGCACAAGTGAATGCATCCTTGATATCTTCAAGCATCTTGGCATTACATAATACTCAAAGCAGCCTTGACAACTTCAAGCAGCTTTCCATCAAATACTGCAATTTGTATATCTGTGGCTGGTCTATGTGCTTGTACAACAGATACAGTGGCAGGAGATATCCTAAAGCACCATAACCATTCCCCCACACAACCAACAACTATAGACTCAAGTGACAAATATCACTGGACAGATCCTAGTATCATGTGAGACATTATTTTGTCCAGTGTAGTGCAGTAAGTAGGTGTAGCTTGGACTCAACAAGTTTTTGGAAGCGTCCTGCAGCCTCTACAGTCATCCATAATCACTGAAGTGTTGCTGGTGCAGGATTTTGTGCAGCAAATGACCTCTTGATTGTTGTTGTTGTTGTGGTTGTTCTTGTTGTTGTAGTCTTCAGTCCAAAGACTGGTTTGATGCAGCTCTCCATGCTACTCTATCTTGTACAAACCTCTTCCCTCTAAGATTTATACCCTCCAAGCTTCACTCCAATACTAAATTGGTGATCCCTTGATGCCTCAGAACATGTCCTACCCTTCTTCTAGTCAAGCTGCGCCACAAATCCTTCTCCCCAATTATATTCAGCATTTCCTCATAAGTTACATTAGCTACCATTTAATCTTCAGCATTCTTCTATAACGCCACATTTCAAAAGCTTCTATTCTCTTCTTGTCTAAACTCTTTATCATACATGTTTCACTCCCATAAATAGCTATACTCCATAAAAGACTTCCTGACACTTACATCTATACTCGATGTTAACAAAATTCTCTTCTTCTGAAATGCTTTCCTTTCCATCACCAGTCTACATTTTATATCCTCACTACTCTGACCATCATCAGCTATTTTTCTGCCCAAATAGCGAAACTTATCTACTACTTTTGCTTGGCTCTGAGCACTATGGGACTTAACTTATGAGGTCATCAGCCCCTTAGAACTACTTAAACCTAACTAACCTAAGGACATCACACACGTCCATGCCCGAGGCAAGATTCGAACCTGCGACCGTAGTGGTTGCGCGGTTCCAGACTGTAGTGCATAGAACCGCTTGGCCACTCCGGCCGGCTGATCTACTACTTTAAGTGTCTCATTTCCTTATCTATCTCCCTCAGAATCACCTGATTTAATTCGACTGCATTCCAGTATCATCATTTTTCTTTTGCTGATCTTCATCTTATATCCTCTTTTCAAGACACTGTCCATTATGTTCAACTGCTCTTCCAAGTCCTTTGCTGTCTCTGACAGAATTACAGTGTCATCAGCAAACCTCAAAGTTTTTATTTCTTCTTCCTGGACTTTAATTCCTACTCCAAATTTTTCTCTTGTTTCCTTTACTGCTTGCTCAATATACAGATTGAATAATATCAAGGGTAGGCTACAACCCTGTCTCACTCTCTTATCAACCACTACTTTTCTTTCATGCCCCTCAACACTTATAACTGCCATCTGGTTTCTGTACAAATTGTAAACAGCCTTTTGCTCCCTGTATTTTACCGTTGTAGCTTCAGAATTTGAAATAGAGTATTACAGTCAACACTGTGAAAAACTTTCTCTAAGTCTGCAAGTGATATAACCGTAGGTTTGCCTTTCTTTAACCTATCTTCTAAGGTAGGTCATATGGTCAGTATTGCCTCACATGTTCCTGCATTTCTACAGACACCAAAATGATGTTCCCCATTTTTGGAATTGTAACTCATTAAACTGGTATCCTGGTAATTTTCACACCTCTCAGACCAGCTTTCTTTGGAATTGGATTCATTATATTCTTCTGAGAGCATTTCACCTGTCTCATACATCTTGCTCACCAGATGGAAGAGTTTTGTCATGGCTGGATCTCTCAAGGCTGTCAGTAGCCCTAACGGAATGTTGTGTGCTCCTGGGGCCTTGTTTCAACTTAGATCTTTCAGTGCTATGTCACACTCTTAATTCAGTATCATATCTCACAATTCATTTTCATCTACTTCCTCTTTTATTTCCATAATATTACCCTCAAGCACATTGCCCTTGTATAAACCCTCTATCTACTCCTTCAACCATTTTACTTTCCCTTCTTTGCTTACGACTGGTTTTCCATCTGAGCTGTTGATATTCATACTGGAGGTTCTCTTTTCTCCAAAGATCTCTTTAATTTTCATGTAGGTGCCATCAATCTTATCCCTAGTAATATATGCTGCTACATCCTTGTATCTGTTCCCTAGCCAGCCCTGCTACCCATTTTGTACTTCTTGTCGATCTCATTTATGAGACATTTGTGCTCTTTTTAACCCAATTCATTTACTGCATTTTTATATTTTCTCCTGTCATCAATTATGTCCAGTATCTCCTACATTACTGAAGGATTTTTACAAGCACTTGTCTTTTTACCTACTTGGTCCTCTGCTGCCTTCACTATTTGATCTCTCTAACCTCCCCATTCTCCTGCACCTGTATTTCATTCCCCTGTTCTTGTCAATCGTTCCTAAGGCACTCTCTGAAACACTCTAAAACCTCTTTCTCTTTCAGTTTATCCAGGTTCCATCACCTTAAATACCTACCTTTTTGCTGTTTTTTCAGTTTTTATCTACATTTCAAAGCCAATAAATTGCGGTCAGAGTCCACATATGTCCCTGAAAATGTCTTATAGATTAAGATCTGGTTCCTAAATCTCTGTCTTACGATTATATAATCTATCTGAAACCTTCTGGTGTCTCCAGGCCTCTTCCATGTATACAACATTCTTTCATGATTCTTAAATGAAGTGTTAGCTCTCGATTTTGGTCCATAAATGATTGTCGGGTTAATGTCTGGTTACCTGAGTGACCAAATCATTGGTTCAAATTGTCTGAGATGTGCATTGTCATCTATAAAAATTACTTCATTTTTAGGGAACATGAAGTCTATGAATGGCTTCAAATGGTCCCCAAGTAAGTGAACATAATCATTTGAAGTCAATACCATTATGGAGCCATGACCAGCTTGCACAGTGACTTGTAGACAACTTGACTCCATGGCTTAGTTGGGTCTGCACCATACTCTAACCTTACCATTAGCTCTTACCAGCTGAAATCTGGACTCATCTGACCAGGCCAACGTGTTCCAGTCATCTGGGGTTCGCCTAATGTGATCACAAGCCCAGGAGAGCTGTTGCAGGTGATGTTATGTTTTTATCAAACACACTCACATCAATCGTCTGTTGCCATAGCCCATTAACACCAAATTTCCCTGCACTTTCCTGATTGATACATTCATTACATATGACACATTGGGTTCTGTGCTTATTTCCCACAGTGTTGCTTGTCTCTTAACACTGACAACTCTACACAAATGCATTAATGCATGCCTGTATTTGTCATGGTATACTATCCACAAGTTCATCAAGGAACTGTTGGTCCTCAATGGTGATTCGGTGTAAATCCCTCAGAGTGGTTGCTGGGTCATGTCGTCCATAAACAGTCCTTTTCCATCTATCCCTGCCATGTTCAATAGGGTTAATTTCTGGAGAACATGCTGGTCACTCTAGTCAAGCGATGTCATTGTACTGAAGGAAGTCATTCACAAGATGTGCATGATGGGGGCGCAAATTGTCATCAATGAAGATGAATGCCTCTTACGGCACTCTCCATGACCACCAGCGGCGTACATTGGCCCCACATAATGCCACCCAAAAACAGCAGGGGACCTCCACCTTTCTGCACTCACTAGACCGTGTGTCTAAGGCATTCAGCCTGACCTGGTTGCCTCTAAACATGTCTCCGATGATTGTCTGGCTGAAGGCATAGGCGACAACCACTGGTGAAGATAATGTGATGCCAGTCCTGAGCGGTCCATTCGTCATGTTGTTGGGTCCATCTTTGCCATACTGCATGGTGTTGTGGTTGCAAAGCTGGATTTCGCCATGGAGGTCGGGGGTGAAGTTGCATATCATGCATCCTATTGCACATAGTTTAAGTTGTAACACAACGACCTGTGGCTGCACAAAAAGTATTATTCAACATGATGGTGTTGCCGTCATGGTTCCTCCAAGCCATAATCCATAGACAGTGGTAATCCACTGCGGTAGAAACCCTTGGGCCGCCTGAATAGGGCATGTCATCGACAGTTCCTGTTTCTCTGTATCTCATCCATGTCTAAACAACATCACTTTGGCTCACTCTGAGACACCTGGATTGTTGAGCGCTTTTCCTGGCACAAAGTAACAATGCAGACGTGTTCGAACTGCATTACTGACCGTCTAGACATGGTTGAACTACAGACAACACGAGCCATGTACCTCCCTTCCTGGTGGAATGACTGGAACTGATTGGCTGTCAGTCAAAATCCTATAGACATACAAATGCTGTAAATGTAGGATTACCTTTACTTAAACTTTCTCGCATGTCCTTACTTTTCTGCAAAAGCCCAGGACTGAATTTCTCTGAGGTCAGCTTATACTGGCTGTACCATTTTTCTGTAAATAAGTTGTGTCAGTACTTTGTGACAATGATTATTTAAACTGTTGGTTTTTTAATACTCACACCTGTATAAGCCTGCCTTCTTTTTGTACTCATGCTGAAGTTCAGGATATTTCATCTACCCCATTTATCTTTAGCTGCAAGTGAAATAGTTTCTTCATGACTGGCTTTCCAAATGATATCAACCTTTCTTAGGGAATGAAATTAAAGTGAAATCAGACCTTTAGCTGCTTACAGTCATTGATAAATAGCAATGGGGACAGTTGAAAATGTGTGGCCCCGACTGGGACTTGAACCCATGATCTCCGGCTTACAAGGCAGATACTCTATCCACCTGAGCCACCAAGGATACAGAGGATAGTGCAACTGCAGATACCTATATCTGCCACATTCCCCAAAAGACACACATTCCCAGCATAATGTCCACATACAACATTTGTAGTGTCCCTGCCCACTATACTCATTACTAAGGGCAGTCAATCTTCTGATTCCCGTAAGAGTTTGGGCAATGTGAGTGCATCCACACTGAAGAAGATCATTGGCAATTAAGCCTTATCTACATGAAGACGTATCTGTTCTTTCAGACATGTCCAAAAGAAAGTTCATAACCAATAAATTGTGGTCAGTGTCCACATCTGCCCCTACGAATGTCTTGCAATGTAAAACCTGTTTCCTAAATCTCTGTCTTAACATTATATAATCTATCTGAAACCTTCTGGTGTCTCCAGGCCTCTTCCACATATACAATCTTCTTTCATGAGACTTAAACACAGTGTTAGCTATGATTAAGTTATGCTCTGTGCAAAATTCTACCAGGTGGCTTCCTCTTTCATTCCTTATGCCCAGTCCATATTCACCCACTACTTTTCCTTCTCTTCCTTTTCCTACTATTGAATTCCAGTCCCACATGACTATTAATTTTCATCTCCCTTAATTGTCTGAATAATGTCTTTTATCTCATCATACATTCCTTCAATCTCTTCACCATCTGCAGAGCTAGTTGGCATTTTAACTTTTACTACTGTTGTAGGTGTGGGCTTCATATCTATCTTGGTTACAATATGCAATCACTATGATGTTGATAGTGGCTTATCCACATTTCTATTTTTTTTATTCATTATTAAACCTACTCCTGGATTGCCCATATTTGATTTTATATTTATAACCCTGTTTTCACATGACCAGAAGTCTTGTTCCTCCTGCCACCAAACTTCACTAATTCCCACTATATCTAACTTTAACCTATCCATTTACATTTTTAAATTTTCTAGCCTACCTGCCTGATTAAAGGATCTGACTTTCCATGCTGTGATTCACAGAACATCACTGTTGATTGTCCTGATAACAATCTCGTCCTGAGTAGTCCCGGCACGGAGATTTGAATGGGGGACAATTTTACCTCCGGAACATTTTACTCAAGAGGACGTCATCATCATTTAACCACACAGTAAAGTTACATTCCCTCAGGTAAAATTATGGCTGTAATTTCCCCTTGCTTTCAGCCATTTGCAGTAACAGCACAGCAATGCTGTTTAGGTTGATGTTGCAAGGCCAGTTCAGTCACTCATCCAGACTGTCGCCTTTGCAACTACTTCACCAAGCCTTCCCCTTCATTGAAGGTAGTAGGAACTTTGCTGTTGGATGCTCACCACTAACTCTTTCATGATTTGTCTGTAAGGTTGTATCTTCAGGAGTTGTGAGATATACTTGTAAATTCTGTTTGCTGAATGCTAGAGAAAGCTGTTTTGTAGCAGCTTCACAACTGCAAGTGCACTTGCATGTGAGGGGTGTTTGTGGCAACTTCAGCTGGTATTATCTGCATTGATGACTCCTGTATCTGAAGAATGTTTTCACCACTGCACTGCAAAAGTAACTATGCTCTTTGAAGTCATTACTGCCCAGGTTTCAGGACAAAAAGTAAATTCAGGCAATCAAATTCACAAGGAGAATTGCCTATTAGTGGGTAGTTATATATATGATGGTTTGTAACTGATCTGATCTGGTAATGCACATTTGATGGTCTCGTAATCTATGGTCTTGAATCAGTCATCTGCTATTAATGGGTTGGAATGACATATATTAAAAGAGATATACTACACTGTAGCTCATAGTAATCAATTCCTTCAAATTTATTAAAATGCAATTTTCTGTTCTGATAATTATCTTTTTAGCAATCTATAATCTAAATATTTTATTCAGACTGGTAATGTACATTAATTAATCAACAGTCTCACATGTCATTTGCGACAAATTAGGTCAAAGATGCACAAATATTTTACTTATATACAGTTTCCTAATCACTGATGTTAATTTTTGATACCTCCAGACTATACATATTGTTGTGAACCTGCAACTGATTATGATATGATGTGTACTTTTTGGTAACTAAACCAGAACTTGCTGATACTAACTTCTGAAATACAGATCT
Source organism: Schistocerca piceifrons (assembly GCF_021461385.2). Taxonomy (NCBI): domain Eukaryota; kingdom Metazoa; phylum Arthropoda; class Insecta; order Orthoptera; family Acrididae; genus Schistocerca; species Schistocerca piceifrons. The sequence goes on from NC_060149.1 coordinate 512,657,256, forward strand.
TGACAATTTAGTTAGTAGACACTGACTGAAAGAAGGATTGTCCTGCACAACTGTTAACAGATTTGTGTCCATGAATAATAGTCACAATTTGTTGTTGTATTCTACTATTTAACAGTAAAGGTAGCAAAATATGAGGTTATATCTAAAAACACAGATGATGTGACTTACCGAACGAAAGTGCTGGTAGGTCGATAGACACACAAACAAACACAAACATACACACGAAATTCAAGCTTTTGCAACAAACTGTTGCCCCATCAGGAAATAGGGAAGGAGAGGGAAAGACGAAAGGATGTGGGTTTTAAGGAAGAGGGTAAGGAGTCATTCCAATCCCGGGAGTGGAAAGAGGTTACAAATTTATAATAGCAAGACAACAAGTCTTTTTAACATGATCTGGGTAATGAGACTATTAACAAAATTATGGGCACTGCTTCCTCAAGTATTTCCACGGAATGCTAAAAATGATTTTTTTAATGAGCTCTAATGAAAGTAGGCAGTTTTGAAATCAGAAAAATCTGGGCTAAAAAATCAGTAATTGTGAAGTTATTTCATGAATAATAAATTTTTATGATTTCCTGCTTGAACAAGAAATTAGCTAATTTATATATCAGCAGTAAATGTGAGACCTTAGTTTCTCCTGGCATATGCAATGTTAGATAACTTACAGGAATCCAACCATGTAACATCATCAGGATGACAGGAGCACAGCCTTCGATTTTCCAAGGAATTTTGCCCTGAAAAGGGAAAGGCAAGGATGTGCTGCTGTCTAAATATAGATGATGTCAGCTTCATTCCCATAAGCTATTTGAACAGTCGGATATGTGTCATTCCTAAAATGAGAATAAAGAAAAAATTGTATTGATATCAGGACTGTTCCAAGTGCAAGTAGTATGGTCCCATCTTGATTTGTTACAGATTCTCTTTGTTAACTCTATCTTCTGAATTTTCTTTTCACGCAGAAAAAATTGGAGCCATAACTGCCAGTTTTTCCTGGACAGTAAAGCAGGGGATCAGTTTCAAAAGCGAAATATTCTGTTTCAATGCAAATATTGTGAACTTCACCTCCTGTCTTTTCTATTCATCCCGGAAACTTTGTGGTCATTGCTGCAGAGAGCATAGTTGCCTTTGTGGTTGACACAGAACATATAATGCGGGTTTTGTCCACTTTTTTGCAAGTTGTCCATCATTTGAGTGCTGTAGTTATGTGTCTGTAGTACTGTTTTGCTCTCAGAAGTACACCCATCCCTTTTGGAATTTTTTTAAAAATTTCATTAGACATAGTGTTCCCAAGAGAATTTCAAGCTCCTCCCACATAGAGTCCTGCCTGCCTCAGTAAACTGTTTGTAACTTATGTTCAGTAGGTTCTCCAGAACTTGTCACCTGATGATTATTTCACAACAACAGCCATCCACCGTTCACCACATAGCACACCTTAAGACTGAGCTTTTCTTGAAATAGAAGTTTGTACTACCCCTATGTTCCAGGCAGTTTAAGCCAAGATTCCCACTGCCTCTTAACAGACTTCGTTCTACTGCCAAATTGTGTGGTGCTTGCCAAAATATGTTCAAATGGTTACACAAAGCTGGTAACACTCACCAGACTCCACCTCAGGAAGAACATGTTTGTCAAAGTCATACTCCACCAACAAAGACTTGAGATGGAGTCACCTAAGTGACTCAAGATGACATGGCACATCAAATGTGTGTTATAGTATCCAAGTAATAAATGAAGAATATGGTTACTAGTATGAATTTCAACAACAGTAGTTATGTGAGCATTTTTGGACATGGTACCAGAAGTGTCATGGATATGTTTCCCTGATGATGCTGTTGTTCTTAGACTTTCACTGAAATACTATTTGTAACTTTAGTTGCACTCTCTAATTCTTTACAGAAGACACAGTAATCTGTAGGAGTTGTTAATGATGAAAATGGAACAAAATGTATCAAGTCTGATTCGATATCTATCTGCTGCAATGGCATTATGAGATCTATCTGCTGCAATGACTTGTAAGTAACTCCTGGTCTAGAGGAATGTAAAAATGCTGCAAATAATGACAATAGGACTAATGTTACACAAGTAGAGTCAATCACATGATACAGATGCCTTGTGGTAACAGTGTGTAAAGTAGAATGAACTGAATCAGTCAGTTGTTGATCAAGCAAAGTTATTTAGTTAGTTAGTTACTTTCATGTTCCATGGATCATGTTGCACGATAAATCATCATGATATGGAACAAGTCATTTTACATTCATATTGCAAATTAATTTGTACATCTATTTGTACTCTAAATATCACCATATTATTATTATTATTATTATTATTATTCCCCAAAATGAAAACAAGATATACAGACTGATTTAGCAACTCCTACCCATCACCTTTTACACAATAGAAACACATAAATTCTTCTACAGAATAGAAGAAGTTGTCAAGGAGAAATTTTTTCAATTTATTTTCAAAATTTACCTTGTCGTCTGTTAGACATTTTATATCACTTGGCAAGTGGTCAAAAATTTTTGTTTCAGTGTTGTGCACCCCTTTGTGTGCTAAGGACAATCGTAATTATGAGTAATGAATGTCATATTTTCTTCTAATATTGTAATTATGTACCTCATTGTTCCTTCTGAACTATAGTGGATTATTTACAACAGACTTCACAAGGAAATAAATATACTGTGAAACATTAGTCAGAACACTCAACTCCTTAAACAGATGTCTACAAGATGCTCATGGGTGAGCATGACATATTATTTGAACAGCACGTTTTTGGGCAATGAAGACCTTCTTTCTCAAAGATGAGCTACCCCACAACATTTTTCCATGTGACATTACTGAATGAAAATAAGCAAAATATGTCAGATTACTGATTTCTCTCCCCTCAAAATTTGCTATGACTCTAAGTGCAAATGTGGCTTAACCAAGTTGAATTATGAGTTCTAAAATGTGTTTTTCCAATTTAAATTCTCATCAGTATGTACACCTAAAAAATTTATAAGTTTCCACCTTATGTATTATTTCCTCACCATGTGTTATACATATCACTGGTACAGTATCCTTAGAGGGGCAGAACTCAATATGATGTGTCTTTGTGAAATTCAGGGTGAGACCATTTGCAGAAAACCAATCAATGATACTTCAGAGAACTTTGTTCAACATTTCTTCCATTTCTGTATATATACTGTGAGTGATTACAATACTGGTGTCATCTGCAAAAAGAACTAATTCTGCTTGTTGTACGTTAGTCAGTAGATCATTTACATATATGAGAAACAGTAGTGGATCTAAGATTGAGCCTTGAGGAGCCCCATACACGATTTTTTTTTTCCCCAGTCTGACTTTTCTTTTGGTTAGATATGACGTGATCCATTGGTTGGCTATACCATCAGTCCCATAAAATTTCAAGTTATCTATGAGGATACTACGATTCACACAATCAAATGCCTTGTATAGGTCACAGAAAATACCTGCTGGTGCTATTTTGTTGTTTAATGCTTGTAATATGTGGTGTGTGAACATCTAAATGGTGTTCTCAGTAGAGCAGCCCTTCTGAAACCTAGACTGTAATTCGCTGAGGATATTATTAATACAAAGGTGAGATACTATTCTTGAATACATCACCTTCTCAAAAATTTTGGAAAATGATTTCAGCAGTGAAACTGCTTGGTAGTTACTGACACCTCTCTTATCACCTTTCTTCGAGAGGGGTTTAACAATGGCATATTTTTGTCACTCTGGAAAAATGCCTTGAGTTAGTGATGCATTATATATTTCAGACAATACCCGATTTATTATATGGGAACAAATCTTTAGTACTCAATTGAAAACACCATTAAAACTAGAAGAGCTTTTATTCTCAAGAGAATTTATGACCCTCTTAATTCCAAATGTAGACATTGGTGGTACATTAATATGACGTATTTTTGTGGAAGTTACTTCTTCAGTAAATTGCTGTGGTCTTTCTATTGAACTGTTGGTTTCTATGCTTTCTGCTATGTTTAAGAAATCATTATTAAATACATTTGCTAACTGTGACTTGTCATTTATAGCACTCCCATTCAGTTCAGTAGTACTGTTATCCTCTTCTGTGGTTGGTTGTCTTGTCTCTAGCTTCACTATATTCCATATTGCCTTAACTCTGTTGTCTGACGTACTGATATCTGACATTATGTGCACTTTTTTTGATTTTTTAATAGCCTTTCTTAGTAATTTTGAGTAGTTTTTGTAGTGTGCAACTACTGCATGGTCTCTATTTGTTCTTGCCAAAAGATTCATTTCCCTTTTTCTTTCACAAGATAATTTAATCCCTTTAGTGATCCATGGATTTTTTTTACATGGCTGTTTAATGTCCCTTCTGATTAGCTTATGCAGAAAGCTATTTTTAAATACTGATATGAATTTATCTTGGAATAGATTAAATTCTTTATTGGCATTTGTTCTTTATAAATTTCATCCAAGGTTGTTTCTTGTAAACTACTCTTAAAAACATTTGCCCTGTAGTAATTAATCCTTCTAACTGACTTCCACGAAGGTGTATCCACACTGTAAGGGACTATGTCATTTGCCCTGACTAACTGTGCATCATGATCAGAGAGAGCATTTGTTACTGGTTAAACAGTTATTTTGTTGCTTTATGCCTCATCAAAGAAAATCTTATCAATTGGGACCTACTGTCTTTGTCCACACGTGCTGGAAAGTTAATTACTGAGAACAAATCGTAGGATCCAAATAAGGTTTCCAGATCACTTTTCCTATTAGAATCCTTTAGGAAATCTACATAGAAGTCACCACAGACCACTAACTGCTTGGTGATGTCTGACAGATAGCACAGTACGAAGTCCAGGTTCCTAATAAATAATTCAAAATTTCCCAGTGGGGATCTATATACTGTTACAATGAAAAGTGAACTGTTTTTCAGCATTCACAAGCACACACTTCTATGTGCTGATCAGTGCCAAATCTGCTTGTGTCAATGCTTTTGAACTTGTGTTCTGTCTCAATATATGTAACAACTACTCCTTCACCTATATTAGTTCTGCATGAGTAAGCTACTAGACTACAATCTTTTATATGTAATTTATCTAACCCTGTGGTTATGTGGTGCTCAGACAGGCACAGAATGTCTATCTTTTCCTCTAAATTTTGCAAACAGGCAAGAAGCTCTTCTACCTCATTACTCAATCCTCTAACTTTTGGTGGCATACGCTAACCTTACTTTCCCGTTTATTATTGTGCGGCTCTTCGGTTATAGTGACTTCTTTCAGAACGGGGTGCCTGAGACTTGATTCTAACCTCAGAAAGCTGCCCCTCTGACACCAGTAACCACTGGGATCTTGCATTATATCCCTGTAGTTATGTGGAGGCTGTTCAAACCATGTTGCTTGATGCTGACAAAGAAGGTTGCTTCAAAACACCAATTAATTTCGTAGCGGAATTTTGCTAGGGTGTGTGAAGTCATGTTCACTTGTGGTGGACACTGAGTGTACATCAAGAAGGAAAGTGTAAGCAGTCAAATTCCTGTCTGTGTCATGGAAGAGTTTACCAGTAATGGAAATGTTGAGAAATGTCAGCTGGAAGACACTGAAAGACGTAAATCAGTAAACAGCTTAGTATAGAATGTGCTCTATACATACACACATCAAAAAAAGTTTTGCATCACACCATTTCCCAGAACTCCTAAAGATAGACATTGACTGTGGACATTGTATCACACAGTCCCTTTGACTGTTCAGAGATGTCACTAAACCCACCCAAAGATGCAAGCTACCATGCATGAGCAGCACCTATTAGACAGAGGGGGCCTGACAGCCGATCAGTTCCATTCATTCAACCAGGAAGGAGGTACACACCATGTGTTGTCTGTAGTTCAACCATGCCTAGATGGTCAATACCTCGATTTGGACGTGTCTACAGTGTTACTTTGTTACAGCAAGGGCTCTCAACAAAGGAAGTGTCCAGGCATCTTGGAGTGAACCATACCGATGTTGTTCAGACATGGAGGAGATACAGAGAGAAAGGAACTGCCTATGACATGCCTTGCTCAGGCCACCCAAGGGCTACTACTGCAGTGGATGACCCCTACCTATGGATTATGGCTTGGAGGAATCATGACAGCAACACCACCATGTTGAATAATGCTTTATGTGCAGCCACAGGACTTTATGTTATGACTCAAACCGTGCGCATTAGGTTGCATGATGTACAACTTCACACCCAACATCCATGGTGAGGTCCATCTTTGCAACCGTGACACCATGCAGCACAGATACAGTACAGATGGACCCAACAACATGCTGAATGGACCGCTCAGGATTGGCATCATGAATAGTGTCACATATGCCTTCAACCAGACAATTGTCAGAGACGTGTTTGGAGGCAACCCGGTCAGGCTGAATGCCTTAGACACACTGTCCAGTGAGTGCAGCCAAGTGGAGGTTCCCTGCTGTTTTGGGGTGGCATTATGTAGGGGTAATGTACGCTGCTAGTGGTCATGGAAGGTGACGTAACAGCTGTACAATTCGTGAATGCCATCCTCTGACCGATAGGGAAACCATATCGGCAGCGTATTGGTGAGGCATTCATCTTCATGGACAACAATTCGCGCCCGTATCATGCACATCTTGTGAATGACTTCCTCCAGGATAATGACATTGCTGACTAGAGATGCCAGCACGTTCTCCAGACATGAACCCTATCAAATATGCCTGGGATGGATTGAAAAGTGCTGTTTATGGACGATGATCCCTCCATCCACTCTGAGCGATCTACGCCAAATTACTATTGAGGAGTGGGACAATCTGGACCAACACTGACTTGTTGAACTAGTGGATAGTATACCACGATGAATACAGGCATGGTGCAATGCAAGATGATGTGCTACTGGGTACTAGAAGTGCCGGTGTGTACAGCAATCTGGACCACCACCTCTGAAGGTCTTGCTGTATGGTGGTACAACATGCAATGTGTGGTTTTCATGAACAATAAAAAGGGTAGAAATGATGTTTATGTTGATCTCTGTTCCCATTTACTGTACAGGTTCTGGAACTCTCAGAACTGAAGTGATGCAAAACTTTTTTTTATGTGTGTGTTATAGTGATTTACTGAGTATATATGTAGACATAGAAGTATTGTCAATATTGGAGTCCACTTATTCAAACAGTATATATCTGAGTGGTGTCTGATCTGTCAGACATCTCCGACAGAACAGACATCACTTCTGATGATGCGGCTGGTACATACATGTAACCATGAAATGTAGGGAGGGTATGAAAGGGAAAGAATGGGTAGAGATTGTGAGGGCTTGCCAGACAGGGCACCATAGTTATGTAGTAAGAAAAGTTGAAAATTTGGACCAGACCAGGACTCGACCCAAATTTACCACTTCTCATGAGCAGTTGTCTTACCTGCTATAGCCATCAGGATGCAGTATCTGACTGACTAAATTTCTAACTTATCACATGCTGCAATGTAGTGTCCCTCATCCATTCAGTTCTCTACTCACTGATCACAATTCATGTAGTAGTTCCAGTGATATTTGTGCATTCACACTGAAACAAATGGCAAGGAACATTTATCCTCTTTTTCAGAAATATATATATATAGACGCTGGCAGGTCGATAGACACACAAACAAACACAAACATACACACAAAATTCAAGCTTTCGCAACAAATTGTTGCCTCATCAGGAAAGAGGGAAGGAGAGGGGAAGACGAAAGGAAGTGGGTTTTAAAGGAGAGGGTAAGGAGTCATTCCAATCCCAGGAGCGGAAAGACTTACCTTAGTGGGAAAAAAGGACAGGTATACACTCGCACACACGCACATATCCATCCACACATACAGACACAAGCAGTCTGCTTGTGTCTGTATGTGTGGATGGATATGTGCGTGTGTGCGAGTGTATACCTGTCCTTTTTTCCCCCTAAGGTAAGTCTTTCCGCTCCCGGGATTGGAATGACTCCTTACCCTCTCCTTTAAAACCCACTTCCTTTCGTCTTCCCCTCTCCTTCCCTCTTTCCTGATGAGGCAACAATTTGTTGCGAAAGCTTGAATTTTGTGTGTATGTTTGTGTTTGTTTGTGTGTCTATCGACCTGCCAGCATTTTTGTTCGGTAAGTCACCTCATCTTTGTATTTATATATAATTTTTCCCACGTGGAATGTTTCCTTCCATTATATATATATATATATATATATATATATATATATATATATATATATATATATATATATATATATGAGTGTTGATGTGGCTAATTTATGCATGTGTGAACATCAGATGTTTGGGAGGGGGGGGGGGAGGGAGGTGGGATATAAGGAAAGGGAAAGAATGGGTGGGAAGTCATGAGAGTTAGCAGTACAGGCATTGTGGTAATGCAATGATGAAAGCTGAAAATTTGTGTAGCTTCAGGACTAGTGTAGCATTTGTCATGAGCAATTGTCTTAACCACTCACGACATGTCCAACAGAACAGACACAATTTGTGTATATACATTTATGAGAAAGAGGGTAATGGGTCCTCAATGTTTGTTCCAGTGTGTATGCACAAAATCATCAGAACTCCTGCACAAATCAGGATTTGCAAGTAGAGAGTTAAAGGGACAAGGGATACTGCATTGCAGTGTGGGATAAGTTGGAAATTTGAGTCAGTCATGGACCATGACTGGATGATCTGAGCAGTTAAGACAACTGCCCATGACAAGTGGTAAATCTAGTTTTGAGTCCTGAGTGGACATGTGACAGAACAGACATGACAGATATATACATTTCTGAAAAAGAAGGTAATGGCTTCTTGATGTTTGTTTCTGTGTGAATGTGCAAATATCATTGGAACTCCTGTGGGAATCAGGATTTTTGAGTAGAGAATTCAATGGACAAGGGATATAGCAGTACAGTGTGTGATAAGTCGGAAATTTGAGTCCAGATGCCCAGAGCAATTAACCATCCACTCATAAGAAGCAGTAAATTTCAGTTTGAGTCCTGGTCTGCAACAAATCTTCGACTTTTGTCTTTACATTATCACCCATCCTTTCCCTTACCTTACCCTCCCTACATTGCCTGCTTACATGTAATCAAACAATGCTGTGTAGGTACTCTGGCACCATATTTCACCTTTGTCATAGCCATCAGCAAGATGTGGACTATCCTTGCATTGTTGTTTCTGTTATTTCCATTCAGTGTGACATTATTTGTGAATAGGAGTATTATGAACAATGTTATTGTTGTTTTTCCTTACCATCATAAACACTAGCACACAGTAATGTATCAGAAAATATGTGCAGTGAACTATGTATGTCATACTGGTAGGAATACAAACAACTTATTTTTCTTCTATGGATAAATTCATGTACACAGGTATGGAAAACATAACAAAGGCAGAGGAAGCTTGTGATATCTTGGAAAACCTGTTTACTGGTAAGAATAAAATTAAGTGGGTTAATCTCTGGGATGCTCTGTTGGACACCATATAACAAAATTTGGAGACAGTGTTCAAAATTACATAATTCATACTCTGGATGTGGCCAAAAAACTGTGGAGAAAGGGCCGGCCGCTGGTGGCCGAGCAGTTCTACGCGCTTCAGTCTGGAACCGCGCTACTGCTATGGTCACCGGTTCGAATCCTGCGTTGAGCATGGATGTGTGTGATGTCCTTAGGTTAGTTAGGTTTAAGTAGTTCTAAGTTCTAGGGGACTGATGACCTGAGATGTTAAGTCCCATAGTGCTCAGAGCCATTTGAACCATTTTTTGTAGAGAAAGGACAAATAATGTGATTATTGATTAATTGTACACATTAGGCTGAGAGGTTTATAAACATTTATTTTTCATATTGAATAGGTATAAAGTCCAGTGCAATGGATGAAAATTTCAAACTGGAAAACAGCAAAGAAAAGTTGTGAAATTGAAATATTGAAGAATACCTCAAGTTGGACAAAGGTGGCAGTGATGGTGCTTTATTCCCAAAACATTGTAAGAAATTAAAGCACAGTTTGCCCAAAGACAAATAGGAAAAGAAGATGAAGAAGTATTCCCGTTGTTTGAGGTATGGTCACCTCAAGTCCAACCATCCCAAGATGCAAGAGTAATCAACCAAAGGAGGGTTCTAAAGGAGGAGACAAGACATTGTTTTGTATACTTGCTGTGTCAGATTTCAAGCAGTTCATTCTAAAATGTACCATTATTTTACTTGGCTAGTTATAGGTAACAGAAATTTGTAGGATCACCAATCACAGTATAAAATATTCGTAATATTCTGCATGTGCCATCATCAAGCAGCTCCAACTGCTCACTACACAAAGACCTGGCATCTGTTCAAGGACTGAAAATTGTGAATTTCGAAAAACTTTGCTTAGTAACTGTGCTTTAGTGGCACTGTCAACAGTGAGATGCCCATTGTCACACAGTGAAGATATTGATTGTGTATTGCCATGGCGTACTTTACAAATTTACAAATAACCAGAACCTACTTGGATTTTCATCCAGATTTCAAGACAGACTTTTGTGTAGGAAATTATTAAAAGCATCTTGCATTAAAGTACATACTAAGCTTTGAGCTTCAATAAAACATCGCTGATTTTGGAGATTTTATGGTCTTTTAAATTTGACAGGCTTTTATTGTTGATCCACAACAGTGTTTTGACTTGTGTCCTACAGTTGCCTTGTGGCAGACTTCCTTCCTCCCACACATACTGTATTTACATGAGTATAAGATGACCTAAAACATTAATGTTACACATACACACATGCATACTCAACTTTGCCATTTATTGTTGCCTATATTTTGATAATACAAGGAGAAATGAACAAAAAGAAACTGTTTACATTTATTTTTATCTTCACTGACTTTTTTCTTAAGTTAGCTTCTAGTCTGTGGTATCACTATTTCAAATCATCATCATCATCCTAACAGTAGAGCTCTTCTTCATTGTCACAAATATTTGGCTGTTTCTTCCAAATATATTGCAATTTCTAAGGCTGTAGTTACAATGGGACATGAGAACGCAGCTGGTTTTTTTTTCTGACTAAATAGTGGACTTCACTTTTATACTGATGTGAGAATATTACAATTTCTGTTGCTTCCAAACATATCTGCTCAACTGTCTTTCACTGGCTTTGTAGAACTAGCAGCTGACACACCCCTATTGTTCCTGTCACACCCCATGATGAAGCGTCGACAATACTGCAGCACAAAATGCTAAGTGTGCCACTAGCTCCAGTCTAGACTTTTACCATCTCCTGAAGAAATGTGTGCTATTGTTGAGTATTTGTCCCATTTTAAAGTCAGTTTGATTCTGAGTACAAATGGATTCAGGCAAACTGCAGCTTAAACATGGTAGATGTTCATAAAAAAGCCAAAGTACACAGTGTATATTCCCATGGTTGGCAGCACAGAAATTTGCTGCCTGTGCTATGCCCTCCCTTGTTACACTTGTGGTAGTTCAACTTCTCAGCCAAGCTGGTGACACTGATCGCTTTCCAACCATTTTGTAGAGCAGCATCAGCAGCAGTGAAACCTGGATGGCAATATCTTCTAGGGTGCATGTCAAATGTAACAACAGCAATTGGTGTGTACATAAAAGATTTCCATCTCAATTCAGTACACTTCTCAAACTTTCATTTATCCCACAGTCAGTTGACATCTCTCTGTACTACATCCACAATATGTCTTTCCAACATAGTTTATCCTTGAAATAAAAATTGCTTTTTGTTTAATGTGATTTTTGTTGATTATGCACTTAATTCTGGATTAATTTTCTTTCTTATTTCATTTGAATGACACCATCTTTTTCTAAACCTATTAATGTTTCTCCTTGGTAATCTAAGATATGAAGAGTGACCGACTTTCTCATTTGCAGCCCACCTGGTAAATGATTATATTTTCTCATAACCAAACAAAATATTGACTGAGGTTCATAATAAAGTAATGGATTTTGAGGGACAACATTTTCATCTTTGAACGTTACCTTGACTTGAAAAGCAGCATAAACATATGTATACAATACCCATAGATCTATGAAAACTTTTATTGCAGACTTGTTCACATACAACAAAAGTTTGTAAGTTGATAGAATTTAATGCTATTTCCTTCTGTGTTTCACAAAATTGTCCATTTTAAAGCAGAGCATTAGACAGTTTTAGTGGCTACTCCATAGTTTCCCAACTACTCCTTCCACTAGTGCCCTGAGTCAAATGCCATGTGATTGTTCAAGAAAGGTCAGTACTGTTTTGAGCACTTTGGTGTATCAAGGAGTTTTAAGCCTATTTGAAAACAACTGTTGTTTGCTAAGACCTACCCTTCAGAATTCTTCAAAATAAAGTTGTGCAAAATCTCAATGACTAAAGCTTCATCGGTATATGTAAGATGACCCCTATAATCATCTATTAAACAATGTTAAAATGTTGACCTCAGCAGCAGTAGTTTTATTTATGAATATAAGATGACCCCATATTTTTCAAATGATGAATTTGGGAAAAATCCTCATCTTGTAATTGGGTAAACACACTTTGCATTCACCTTTGAAGATGCATCTCTCAACTGTTTTGCCTCTGCACAGAGGGCTGCCAACTTCTTCTTGGTTGCTGTTTACCTGTTGCCTCTATAGTTTATTGTGGCACTCACCATCCAACATCTCAGTCTAATATCTGCTGCCAGTGCTTTCCACATGCTCCCACCCCATTTTTGGTATTTCACTGATAGCCACAGAGTTCCCAGAGCCTCTATGGTATCATGCACAAGCACTATATCAAACATTACTGTGGATGGAATTAATTTCTTGCACCAGATGTTACCTAGACCTGTTGCACTTGAGCACGTAGGTAAACTTACCTTCTGCAAAGTCAGTGTACATAGCACTAAGGTCACACTCTCTTCTACTCCCTGAGGCTGGTTAATGTTTATAAGTAAAAAGCTTCATTAAATCTTTGCATAATATTGAGAAAGCAAAAGTGGAGAATTGAGAAATGAGTTGGGCTATCAAAGCGATAAATCTGGCATACCACATTAATGTAGAAATTTAAAGTTACAGATACTTCAAAAGTTCTAAGAAAATGCCATTTAAAGTTAAAATTCATCAAATCAGATGTCAAAGAAGTATAAATGCGATTCCATTTAGAGTTCAAATTCACAACTCTTACACAAAATCCATGAAAAAGTCACCCAAAGATTTCAGTCCCTTTCAGCCATGACTGACATGTTGGTCATCAAACTATATGGCCATCCTCAGGCAACTCTCAAAGCCGATATGGCCACTGCCCTTAAACGGACATGGTCTGTCATAGCAAAATTCTCGAATTTACATATAACTTCTTGCCACTATCCATATTACACACAATTTAAGACTAAAATTACACTAGTTTTCCTGCAGTGCCATTAGCTGTCTGCTGGGATCTTTGGTTTTCGTGTTATTTACATTTTAATCAGTGAGATCTTCAACTTACTCCTATTTGCTATTATTTATTATTGAACATAATGAAATGTACATCACTGCTGACAGTAGTATGTTGTCTCATAAAGCCACCACATTAATGATGTGATATTTATTTTGCATTGGAAATACGTTTTTTTAAATCTCACAGTTAACATACTGGCTCATAATTCAAGATCTATTGCATTACTAAAAACTCTGTATTTTTATTTTGACACTGCTATTCAAGTGCTACCTACGGATGCTTGGTTATAGAAAATTGCTTAGGAGATTTAGAAGGACAATTTTTCTGTCAAATTATTTAAAACATTTTGTAGTTCCTTATGTCAATAAGTAGTTTCACACCTTACATATTCAGTAACTTAAGTACTGTTCTGTCTTCTGACTGGACATATAGATGCATTTTATCATATTATTTTTATCTCTCATTTGATGTAATTGCTTGTTTTCTTATTATATTTGTTTGTATGGTATGTATTATGTGGTCTTGAAATGGTTGTTTTGAGCTCTGGGTCTTCACCATGGGGAACCTCACCACATAGGTATTCAGCAATGGCCTCAATGTTTGTCACTGCAGTAATTCTCCAGGCTACGTGCTCCCCTTCTATTAGCTGGCTTATTTTGTGGATTCTTTTTCACCAGTTTGGGAGGTTGAAGTGTAATCTTTTAGCTGGCTAACTAGTTTTACAGTATCAGTTTGCGATCGATGCTCACCTGTGTCAGGCCTCACTCATACTGCATCTCTTGTCAAATGGATGCATGTTTAGCCACACCTGTCTGTAATATCTTATAACTGTTTCGTGAGTGAAGATTTACTTTGTAAGACACAAGAATACTAATATTAGAGGCCTGATGTTTTTATAATATTCTTGTAAAATTGAAAGAGAAGTCAAGAGGTATACCGGAGAAAGAGCTGAGAGCTAACTCTACAAGAAAATGATGATTAAAAACAATATTTGAAAACCTGACATATTTCATGCCTTCCACTCAGTTTCATCACTTATGTACTTCCATTCAGTGTTTCCTTTATATACATCTTTTTACATTATATAATTTCACCAGTTTCCAAATTGCATTATTCATTAGAAGTTCAGATCAGACCTCCCTTTTATACTCTTTTGTTACACCCTTGTCATACAGCATTTGATAAAATTTTCTTTGACCCACAAATTATTATCCTCTTTTGTATTGTATATAATGGTTTCAAAAATCTGTCTTCACTTATATTTGCTGTGGCTGCTAGTTGCATAATAGAACATTTGAGTGTAGCAATTTAGAGAAGTTTACGATGTACATCTGTGAAACCTGCATATGTTCTCAGTAACTTTATGTTATATGGCACTCTCTTGTTCTCACTGACTGATAAGTTACACTAAAATATTATATACTACCTGTGGCAGTTAATGGACATAAATTGTGTCAACTGACAAATTTGATTCATTCTTTGTTAACCACTTTTATCTTAGACAATCATCAATATCGTTTTGATTTATAATAAATTTTTACATCCAAATATATCACAAAATATCTAGCAGTTTGACATTTCCTTCTTTTGCTCGTTCCTTTATTCTTTCATTGTTTCAGTGAAGTCTCTTATATCATTTATCTGAATTAATTTACATGTCTTATTGTATGAAAAGGTAAGTGTCCTGTGTGGTCTCAAACTGCAGTTAACCTTTCACTGAGGATCCTTGTATTTACCACAGCGTGGTGCAGCAAGTAACTGTTACACAATGGTAACTGTTTTCTTTATGTGCCACTTATTAAGTTAGTATTTATAATGGTGGCTTAGCTGCAGTGCATAGGATATGGTAAAAATTTGAAAAATATGTCACACGTGACACATTTCAGCTCATTCTGTTTCGCTTTTAGTGATCATTATGTTATTGGTTACACTACACAGCAACAGATTGCAGTCTGCATGGGATCACAAATTATGACTTTTTATAGATTTTTCTGTGCATACAATTTATCTGACTGTTTGTTAACTTCATTTTCACAACTTTAAGGAACTGCCATATATTAAATGGTATTCTGAAATTGAAGAGCTGAAATTACTGTTCCATAATTTTTGGTATTGCAGAGGTTGAAAATACCGCTTTCGTTGTAAGCTTTTATTATTATTATTATTTTCCAATACTTATCTCATGACCAGTTTTGGGCTAATACATGTCCATCATCAGGTGTGATAATTTTGTGTTGTGATCCAGAGTGCCATGTTGTAGAGTATAGGAGGCAGTGTACCACCAGTGAGCACAGAGGACACTTGATGATGGGCATGTAATAGCCCAAAACCAGTCATACTTTTAAGAATTGGGAGAAAAAAGAACTTACAACTGAAGCAGTATTCTCAGTCTCGACTGTAATGCACAATTGGGAATATTTCTCCAGCAGGTTTATTTGTATTTCTGGCATTGTTATTTTGCAGGTTATGTGCTATGTGAGGAAGTCTAAACTATTAAAGGACACAAAATCGTATATCATAATTCTAGCTACACTGACAGTTCTTCTCTGTTTTATTTTTGCGTACATTCTCAGAACACATAATTGATAACAATGAAGACAACATCAGAACTGTCAGAGAAAGTATACCAACAGGTGAAAATACAACTGAAATGCATAAGAAAATCCTTCAGAGAGCTTTGTTATCAGATGATGTGTTTACTGATGCATACAGAGCCTACCAAAAATACTTGAAGCAGCATTATGGATTTCCAGGAATGAAACCAGATGACAACACAGCTGAAGAGACTACAGAGGAGATGTAAAATTGAATAACTCAGAACAAGAAATAAGGTCTGGGATAAAGGGTGTGACAGAGAGGGAACTGTAAGAAATATCACCATAAAAGTCTAGGATTAGGTAGTATTTGTAATTTGACTAATATTATCTTTTCAAATTTGTAACAAAATTTTGATGTAACTGATAAATAATAAAAATATTTCCTATTTTTTATTTTATTTTATTTTTTTCCCTGTATCTGTCACAGTTGCAATAATGGTCATTTCTCTGTGGCAATCAGCATTTTCAATTCATAGTCCAAAACAAGTCACCACAAAGAAATGACTATTATTGCTGCTATGATGGAATTAGGGAAAAATACAAATATTTCATACCAATGTTGATGGTCCTATGCTCTATTACAAATTAAAAACTTACACCTTCAGTAAAAAGTATTTTACATTCTGAGAACAATGTCTAAACACAGCAAACCTGAAAATCCTAGCATACTCAAATCTAATTCAGAAAATCTGAACATGTTAACTGTGCAGCAAATTATGAAGAATTTTAAGTGATTTGACACTTCAGAGAGAGCAACATAAATAAACAGTAATGAAGCTAGGGTCATCAAATAGAAGACAATAGTAGCATTTATGGGGATGTGGAGTACAGAAACAAGGATACATGAAGAGATGTTACTTAAGAAACAAAAATGAGGCAGAAGGACATAAAAGTAACCAAAATTAGAAAACATGAAATGAAAAAGAAGAAATTAAAATGGAATAAAACAAAGAGAGGATCCTATATTAAAAGAGATTTTGAATCGTGAAACTGTAGTCAAGAATTGTAACTGTACAACGGCATTACTACCTATGGAGGCAGAGCAGTTTAAGAGACTGGCTTCTGCTTTACTCACATATTCAGTTCAGACAATTCTAGCAGGCAAGGATTCATAAGTTTTTGTGCTTATTGTTGTACTGGTTAGTTTGTATGAACATTTTTATTTTCACATATTCAACCATGTTTGAAGTGTTAAAAAGATTCATCACATTGCCAAACTGGAAAAGTAGTGGAATATCCATCTTTTATTTGTATTTCCTATGTCACTGGTAACATACATATAACTAATGAATTGATTATGTAGCAGCTTGTGGCAGTAATGTTCAGAACCAGTTATTGTGATACACATGCATCAGATCCTTGGAGGTACATTTTATGCATGAACAGGACAGAATACAATCTTCTTTGTTGAGTGACATGACAAATATTGGCGACATGTCAATGAATACAGTTGTATGGGCACATAGGTATATATGAAAAGAACACATACACTTCTTCCACACTATGATAACATTTGTGTTTTAAATACTTTTCACTGTTTGCCTGTATAGCTCTTAGTTGGTAGTACTGGTACTTAGACCATATTTTATTGCTAAGTTTTATTGCCATAAAAATTTACTATTTTCAAGCAATCTATTTCTGTAGCAGGGCAGCATGTACCAGCAGTCTGAAAAAGACGTTGTATCACAAACAAATGCAAAAAAAAATTTGTTTGAAATTTTTTCCACAAAGAAGAGTGTTTTGTATACAAACTGACAAGGAACCACCATCAAGTAAAGGCTTTCATTCGAATAATGGTTTGCATAACTGCCTGTTTCTTGTTCCTGTCACAACTCTGACTTTTTTATCCTTTTTCATAGCTTTAACACTCTGACAAGGTCTGCTTTTTAAATCCTACAAAAAATTATGTCATGTCAAGCAACTAATATAAAATGTGGGCAATAAACAATTATCTTAAAATTGTGAGCTGACCATTAACATAATATGTAGGAGAGCAATCTCAGGTACAATTTATTTCTATTGACATTCTAATCACTATTTGACAACCATGATCGGTCACGGATTTCATATTATTTGATAACACTGATTTTATGTCGCCTTGTAAGCACTGTAAATATTTTTATACCAATTACAACTCTCTTTTTGCATAAACAAAACATTTTAATGCCTTCACTAAAAACTGTAAACATCATTTTACATCAGTGGAGAAGAAGCTCACATCCAGGTGATTAATCATAGTTATTGTTTCCATTGGGGCCATTATTGGTTTGTGTAATGGTTTTTGTGATGAGCTCCGAATAAACATCATCTGATGTGAAACACAGGAAAATCAAGGATGGAACATGACACTACTATGAAAAGGATAGTTGTAACTCACCATATAGCAGAGATGTTGAGTCGCATGTTGTCAGGAAGCGAGCTTTCAGCTAACAAGGCCTTTGTTGAAAATAGACAAAACACACACACACACACACACACACACACACACACACACACACACACACAAATGCAACTCACACATACATGACAGTCTCTGGCTCCAGCTGCCAGAGACTGTGGTTATGTGTGTGTGAGTTGCATTTGCTTGAGTGTGTTTGTGTGTGTGTGTGTGTGTGTGTGTGTGTGTGTGTGTGTGTAACAGTCTTTTTGTTGTGCCTACCTGTGATGCAGCATTTCTGGTATATGGTGAGTAGTAACTGTCCTTTTCATAATACTGTTGTCTTCTGATATGAGTTAGTACCATATACCTCCAGAAATTCAATAATGGACCATGTGTAGCATGTCTGTTCATTTGAAACTAATGAAGTCTGATCTGGAGCATAATAAGGGCATCAAAAAGATAATGGACTATAGTTAGATTCTTCAAAACTTAATGAACATTTAGTATAGCATATAACTTTTCATTACATTATAAAATTCATTAATAGTGCCATTTTATTTGCCTGCCTTTTAAAATATGTAAAGGAAACTAGTCAAGAGCTGCTGATAAGTTCAGAGGACAATATGTAACTGTTTCCAGTTCCTTTCACCTTGGGCCCATGGAACATTATTAACTCTGGTATTGTATGGAATTACTTCCTCGCATCAAATTTTGTGATGTAATTTCTGTATTACAATACAGACACACAAATGTAGAGTTAAACAAATGGTTATTACACTGGAGTATGTGAAGAAAGGAGGGCTTTGTTGCCCAAGGACATTATTACACATCATTTCATAATATTCTTGTGTTTTATAAATATTATTAATATGAGGATAATGTTCACGCTGCAGTAAGCCATGTGAGATACAAGTATGTGACTGAAAATACGTCAATAGTGTAGCTCTTGTTCGTAACTACATCTCTTATATTCCAGATGGCATAGCAGCTCTGTCAGATGTTTTAGCACAGAAGGTTGACATAGTCTGCCCCATTAAGCCCATGGTCAATAAGGTTCACTAATAATATTACTGATTTTATTTATATACCATGAGACTGACCTAATGGAAACTGTCAACATTTTTTATGGGTTAAAAAGAAAGTCTGCCCACTGCAAAACAGTTCCATGCAGAGCCAAGTGATGTCTTCATTGTTTTATGAGGAGAATTCGTGTTTTGTTGTGAAGTTGATGGCATTATATTGTAAAGATCCTCCCTTTATTAATTATATTGGAATTATTAAAAGTTGATGACAGTGCAAGTGCACTTTGGTAGCAATGTTTGTTAACATAGTTCAAGATAGGAATCCTCACACATATTGTTAATTATTTACTTAACTTGCAAATGGCATCAGTGTACAGGGTCTTCATAACCACATGGTATAAATATAATTCAGTAGGCCCTGGGACTCATAAACCACAAGCTTGAAGCATAACTATCAGTTTGCATAATCTCACATTTTATTACCATGTAACATTATTCAATCCACAGTAACAAACACTGTCCAAAATCACAAAGAAAATATGCTCAGTATGGACATAAAAGATAAGAAGAGATCTATTGTCTTTCTAACTGCAGAAATCAATGCCTTCACATCATGTTCACACTCTCAGATTCAAAATGAGTCTGAAGCAACTGGCCCCATACAAGCACAGTATATACCTTTCAGATTGTTCTGGGAGCTTCCAGAAAGTTCTGTTGACCAAATTACTATGTAAGTAACTTTCATTTTAAGTTTTATAAGATTTTGAATTTGAAGCTTCTGTTTACCAAATGTAAATTGTAGTTTTTTTATGAAAATAGCTGGGAATAACGGTAGTCTAAAGTTAGAGTAAATATTACTAAAGTTACGTTAAGTTCATACCTTAAACAGATATAAATTGTAAATCAGTAAAAATATGTAGGCATTTGTCTCTAACAATATCAAAATGACTTGCAAAATAAGAATAAGTGACAATGTTCTGTTTTATAGTCTTTTACTGTAATTTATTGGAAAATGGATTTTTGCAGTATAATATCATGGCATAAGTAACTATCAATATACAAAAGGAAAAATAAAAACCAGGAAAAGTTTCACCCAAGTACTAGAAAACTTTATCAATCTCCAAAATCATGAATGAACTGCTTTAAAACTAAAAATAACTATAAATACAGCCAAAAACCAGGTAGCATCATAAAGGGGAGGGGCTGGGGTGGCTGGGGGAGAAATTCCTCCAGGGCTTGATGTTTTACAGTGCTGCTATCTTCAACATCACAGATGAGTGCTGAGTAACAGAGTAAGTCACAGACACACTGAAATGGAAGATTATAAGAACAGTTAATTGCATTAAATTCAGTACCATACTAATTTGTACTAGAAAATGAGTATTCATGAACGAGATACATTTTCTTTTGATCCTATAACTAAAAGGATAGAATTAATACTACTACAAAATTTTATGATTCATAACTGTTTATTTCACTGATATTCAGTTTACTCTACATAGAGCATGTTCCACCATACCAGTCAGGCTTTATCCGTCATCACCTGAGACCATCAATATCTGCATAGCACGTTTATGGAACTGCAGAATACGGTGTCATGGGTCCCCAGTAAATATCCGTGTTGATGTATGAGCACAGTTGTCAACTTTGGAGAATATTATAAACCAGCAACAGAACTCCTTGGATGACCAGCATGCCTACGTAATTTAACACACTATGCTTTTCTTTACTTGGAGAAATGCCAAAAGTTTTAAGCATGATACTCCTGTGGTCACCATAGTTTAGGTGACTGCAGAAATAACTGATGTAATCATGACATGAATCAGAATGCTGCTATGCTCAGCAGAGCAGAATGGCCATTTCTGCTAAGGTGCCTTGCATGTAGCAAAGTAATGAGATTCATGTTGCAGTTTACCTAAACATTTCTTGAATAATTTGTGCACATTTCTTGTTATTCCCCCTTGAAATCTTATTGGCCTCTTATGCACTTAACTCATGAACAACTGATAATAAACAATATGTTCATCACCATAAAATAATGCTTTGTGTGGCAGTTAAAAGACTGTCATTTGATACTGAAAACTGTGATACATTTGCAGAAGGGAACTGTGAAGATGCATAACAACTGCTTCATTGTGTGATTTGGTTTACGTTAATTTGTTAGCGTTCTCTTTTCTCGTACCCTATCTATACTGTCTTTGTGTTCCTTTTCCCATCTGAGATACAAAAGTTACACAAGTGTTTCATGTTCACCTATCTATTATGCTTGCATCTAATTCCTAGCTCAAGACCTTTTTTTTTGTATAAAACCATCTGGAGGCTACTGATCACAAATGCTCATGGGTTTTTAGTTAATATTGCCAGCATGGCAGAAGAAAAGTTAGAGATTAATCTCCATTTACTACAGCCTTGGTGATGTGTCCTGTGCTGTGATTTACTGACAAGGTCACATGTCTCGTACTGACTGGCTGACGGAAGCAAACCGAGGAACTGCCATGTTGACTTAGTGTTTGCAAGGCTAAAATGTCATATTTGGTGGTTTTCTTGCTTACATTTGTGTATTATGAAAATATGCAATTTCATCGAAACATTACATTAAAGATCTCTCAAAACACATAATTTTAGTACAATTTTTTGTGATAAAGTGTTAACAAATGTAACATCAACATATGAAACTATTACTATCTTAAGCTCTACCTTCCGCAAGTGTTACTGTAAGTAGTGCAAATGCCATGGGATCTTGTTTAGCAGTCACCAGTTAAAACTGAATCAAGCAACAGTACCACTTATAGCACTTTTCAAGTGGCACTTTTCAAATGCATTAGAGTGTACCACTGGTAGACAAGAAAATAAATTTAAAAATAAACACACAAAATATTTATTGCTTACATTCATAACAAAAGCACATAATGAAACCATTGAGCTCAAGAACATTTATTTTTAAACATCTGTTTGTGTTGAAAATGTTGCATGACATGGCATCCACTGCTTGTCAAAAATTTAATTCTAGAATTTGTTCTGACAGTATGACTTTCACCCTGGCAGTTCATTAAATTTAGTGCCCCATCTAGGTATTAATCCGATATACAAGTTAGACACTTTGATAATTGTAGCACCAACAGCTCTGGCCATGGCCCCGGAACAAGACCTAGACTGAATTTATATTTTGTTTTATCAAAGAAAGAATGGACAAAAAGATCAGTACAGTAATAAGGTATTACAATAAATTATCAACAGAAATGAAGGAAATTAGTAAAGTTGACTTTTAGGCTGTTACAAGGAACCTGTTAAACAACACATTCAGTAAAGTGAAGAATTACTTAGATGCTACATTGCTGTTGTCTACTAAAAAATTAACCTAAGTTTGTGCATTTTAGACAGACACATTCACACTTTATACAAATCTGTTGAATCAGTATCAATACCACCTTATCCTCTCTCTGAGCTCAACGCCTCACACATTATGGAGGGATTTTGATCAGTTTTTCAGGCAGGCAAATGGGAAATTTCAGAAATAAAATGGTAGCTAAATACTGTCGACATTGTCATGATGCCAGTTGACAGTGTGCATACAGAGTGTGCTAAATGAATAAACAGAGCAGCACTAGACTTTTCATTACGAAATAATTTATTTTCAATAAGGTACAAATGATGTATGGATGACAGGTGGAGGCTTTAATCAATGTCTGATCATCCTGATTTAATTTTTCTACAATTCCTTCAGTTGCTTCAAAGAAATGTTTGGATAGCTCCTACTAGAAGGCCTGTCCATTTAGGGTCACACTAACCCTGAAAGTAGCGGAATATCCACGAAAAAGAATTATGTTTTTTTGTGATCTTAAATTGTAACAATATAACATGTCCAATAGTCTAATATATTACAGTAATGTAACTATGTCAAGTTGCAGCAGATTTATATGGACTGTGTTCAGACAAACTCTTATGAGACGTATGTTTGTTCTACATGTCCTTGGGTAATAGTTGAGGAAAACGTATCTTTGATTCCTTGATGTACACTTTATCCTTCTGTAAATATAACTGCAATAGCTGAAACCCATAGAGAATAAACATACCATTGTAGAGCTGATGGCACAAACATGCTTTTGTTCCAAATATTTAACAGCTGTAGACAATCACTTATAAAATGTGTTGTAAATGTTCCTTCCAAAATGAGCTGGTTGTAATATAGTTTGGTGCACAAAAGTTAATGACAAATGTAACATCAGCATATTAAACTGGTTCCACTTTTTGACTGAAGGATGATTAGAAGTACTGCTACTACAATTACTACTACTACAACTATTACTACATGTATGTTATACTACAGAGGGGTGTGACTAGGCTAGGCATCAAGGGTGCTTAATGACATGAGGCTTCTGTCACCAAAAAACGAGTGGTAAATTAAAAAACGAAAGGAAAACTAGAAAATCAGAAAACAGACACATATCTAGGTATGTTAGTAAGTATCTATCCAGGCTAAATGAATTTTGGTTTATTAAGACTGTGCCAATAGCTCATAGCCAATTGACTTCCACAGTATTGGGGGGGGGGGGGGGGGGAGAGAAATGACACAGATAAAGTCTTTGAGAAAGTGTTGCTAGGTATTTATTTGACATGAAACAGAAGTAATTTAATTCATTGGTTACTAGCTCTTTCCGATATACTTGCTGCATTTTCAACATATTCTGTCCCTATGGACTGTTCCTGCTGCACTTGTAGCAGTGCCAACACTAGTTTACATACACAGTGCAAATCCTGCCACTCACATTGTCACATCCACAGGTAATGGTTAATCTTAAAATTGTACTGCTACAGATTGCACTGTGTTAACACTAAACAACAATGAAGCTGGCCCGGTTAGCCATGCGGTCTAAAACACTGCTTTCATGGTGGGAAGGCATGCCGGTCCCTGGCACAAACCCACCTGGTGGATTAGTCTCCAGGCTCGGTGTGTCAATCAGTCTGTGGATGGGTTTTTAAGATGATTTTCCATCTGCCTCAGCGAATGCAGACTGGCTCCCCTTATTCCGCCTCAGTTACACTATGTCGACAATTCCTGCACAAACACTGTCTCCATATACGCGTACACCATAATTACTTTACCTTGCAAACTTTTGGGGTTACACTTGTCTGGTGTGAGATGTTCCCGGGAGGTTCACTAGGGGCAAACTGCACAATAATCCTGGATTCGGTGTGGGGTGACAGTGGGGTGAGTGGACTGCTGTAGCCTGTTGTGGGGTTGTGAACAACTGAGAGCTATGGCAGGGACGAAGCCTCTCCATCATTTCTAGGTTCCTAGTTCTATACAATATAATACAATACAATACAAACCAGAAATGAAAATAACAATGTACTTTTGCTGAATTTAAGAGAAACAATTTCAATTAAATTCCACATGCTAATGGGAAGTATATATTAAAGTAAGTCTTGTGAGAAATTTCGGGCCTTTTATGTTCAAACCATGGACCTACTATGATTTCAGATCCTCTATAGTTCATATACTACACATTTCGGAGAGTGTGTGTAATGCAGTAAGTTTTCTGGGAATGGTAAACCCAATGTCATTGACTAGATTCATGCACTATGTATTTCAGCTCCAATTCCTACGCTACAATCCTGACATGTCAAAATTATAACAACAATAATGGGAAAAAGTAGTGAAACGTAAATAAATTTAGCTAGTGTGTTTGTGAACATTATATAATTTGTTATGATCATTTATCACACAAAATTTGACAGTATAATGATCAGGACCAGCAGTATTCCTACGTGCTTGTTTTAAGTTGGTATAACTGACTCTGCTGGTGGTTTGTCTGATCTGATCATTGGTGTGAGTGATTGAGATGAAATGGTGAACCAGTGAATCCTACTGATATTTTGAGGCTTCTGTTGATTTTATGCCCTCTAAACTGTATGATCAAAGTTCAAATGTTAAATTAGTAATTAATTAAACAAACATGGGAAGAGGTTCTGCCTTCTTTTTTCAATTACAGTTATTTCCTCAATTCCTTCACCAAAAATGTTCCAGC
Organism: Schistocerca piceifrons; assembly: GCF_021461385.2. Lineage (NCBI taxonomy): Eukaryota > Metazoa > Arthropoda > Insecta > Orthoptera > Acrididae > Schistocerca > Schistocerca piceifrons. The sequence goes on from NC_060149.1 coordinate 512,682,665, forward strand.
ACATCTGTGCAGTTTGACATATATTTAAATATATATTATCAGAGTGACTTTAGAAACCTAACTAAACCCTTCTATTGTTACAAATGTAATTTTTAAAGTTATTTACTACAGTATACAGTTTGTAGCTCATCCATTCATTTTTGCTGGGCAGTCTTTCAACTGCAAAAACATAACTGTTTAAGAAGTTTGGCGGAAATGGCTGATAATCATGTACAATAAAAATATTTAAAATTTGTCAAGCAATTAAGAAGTGGTCCCATGGATTGTCTTGAAAAGCTCAAAGCTTTGTCTCATCTGTGGAGGACATCTTAAGGATTATGATTCAGGTTTACATCTGATTTATACCGCTAATCGGCAATGTATAAGGTTAATATTTGCTGCCACACAACTCGGTGCAGAGACCTGAAGTTATCGGTAGCCAGTGCTTGAAGTCCTATAATGTGTAGGTAGAACAGTAAGTTTATGATCACTTGCGCTGGTAGTAACGTAGAGTTGGGCACATTGAAATAGATGGTTCTGGAAGTAAATAACAGCCTAGTTCATGAAGTGAATGGATAAAAAGAACAAGTTCAGGGCGCAGTAAAGTCGTCTATACAACAATCCAGGGAGCAATTCAAACCACAAACATAAATGAGACAAGGTCCAGACTCTACTGAATATTCAATGGCACGTGAATAAAGGCTTCAGTGATGAGCAATAGACTCGCAGCACTTCATAGCACACTCTCATCAGGGGGTGGTGCGATCTGATGTATTTACAGCAGCTGTAATGCCTCATGTATGCACAAGCTGTAACCATCATATATAGCCTGAGTGTCTCTGACGTATTGCCCCTATTGATTATTTGGGCTAGGCTGGGAATCTGAATCACTGTCAGATACCAAGAAATTGGATTTCTTGATTGGCTGATGCTCATGACAGTGGTCTCCCACTCCAACCAATCTGCATCGCTGTTACTTTTTGAAACACATCTATCTGAATCAAGTCATTATTTCCTGATATCTTGTCTGTTACATGTGTACGCCTACAGTGTGGAATTCCGACCAGATCACGGATCATGGACTTGAATTAGGGGTAGGCCAGAAAACTTACTGGATTTCCTATTTCTTCTATTTTAATTTACACATACCCAGCGTTCCTAAAGACAACCACTACTACTAACACTGTTACTAGTTGTCAGATGACAATAATGATGACTACCACTATTACTACTACTACTGCCAATAGCAGTACAACTATATAATAGTGACTCACACACTTTTATTTACAAACGAACTGGGTGATTGGAGGGTTTCTTACTTGTAAAGCAAGGCTAACTCGATGATCATTCTTCTTTCCCATTTGTTCAGTGACATCATCATACTACATGTCTTGGCTTTCAACTACACTATGTGATCCAAAGTATCCGGACACCTGGCTGAAAATGACTTACAAGTTCGTAGCAACCGCCATCGGTAATGCTGGAATTCGATATGGTGTTGGCCCACCCTTAGCCGTGATGACAGCTTCCATTCTCACAGGCCTATGTTCAGTCAGGTGCTGGAAGGTTTCTTGGGGAATGGCAGCCCATTCTTCATGGAGTGCTGCACTGAGGAGAGGTATTGATGTCGGCCGGTGAAGCATGGCACGTAGTCGGCGTTCCAAAACATCCCAAAGGTATTCAATATGAGTCAGGTCAGGACTCTGTGCAGGCCAGTCCATTACAGGGATGTTATTGTCATATAACAACCCCCCACATGCCATGCATTGTGAACAGGTTCTCGATCGTGTTGAAAGATGCAGTCGCCTACCCAAATTGCTCTTACACAGTGTGATGCAAGAAGGTACTTAAAACATCAATGTAGGCCTGTGCTGTGATAGTGCCACGCAAAACAACAAGGGGTGCAAGCCACCTCCATGTAAAACATGACCACGCCATAACACTATCATCTTCGAATTTTACTGTTGGCACTACGCACGCTGGCAGATGATGCTCACTGGGCATTCGCCATAGACACACCCTGCCATTGGATCGCCACATTATGTACTGATTCGTCACTGCACACAACGTTTTTACACTGTTCAATCATCCAACATTTACTCTCCTTACACCAAGCGAGGTGTCATTTGGCATTTACCGGCATGATGTGTGGCTTACAAGCAGCCGTTCAACCATGAAATCCAAGTGTTCTCAGCTGCCGCCTAGTTGTCATAGTACTTGCAGTGGATCCTGAAGCAGTTTGGAATTCCTGTGTGATGGTCTGGATAGATGTCTGCCTATTACACATTACGACCCTCTTCAACAGTTGGTGCTCTCTGTCAGTCAACAGACGAGATCAGCATGTAAGCTTTTGTGCGGTATGTGACCCTTCACGTTTCCACTTCACTATCACATTGGAAACAGTGGAGCTAGAGATGTTTAGGAGTGCGGAAATCTCACTTACCGGCGTATAACACAAGTGACACTTAATCACCTGACCACGTTCGAAGTCCATGAGTTCCACAGAGCACCACATATGCTCTCGCTTAGTGTCTAATGACTACTGAGGTTGCTGATATGGAGTACCTGGCAGTAGTTTGCTGTACAATGCACCTGACATGAAAAACATATGTTTTGTGGGGTGTCCGGATACTTTTGATCACATAGCGTATTTTCAGTACAGGTTTTTCACTGAGGAACAAGGAAGAGCTGATAAGCGATCCTGGGCTATACTGTTCCTCAGATACGTTTTTGTGTATTTAAGAAAAGAAGAAGTCCTTACAGTTGAATAACTTGTGGAAGGAATGGTATGTAGTTCTATTCAACTAGCTGACAATTTTGCAGGTGTTCATATAATTGAGATCGCTAACACAATCTGTGATACTGAGTGTGGGTACAAACTGCTGCAGCTATGAGACCCAAAGAAACCACTTCTTTGGGAATCCCTAGTGGAGTCTCGAGCTGGGCTTGCTGATTGGCTAAGGCTCATTATGTCATCTCCCACATGAGCCAAACCAGATCACGGCTAGTTTATGAAACACAGCTATTCTTTGAACAAAGCCGTTCTTTCCTGATACCTCATGGGTTGTGGGTGTATAATAACGGATTTTAATAAGTGTTTTGTGTGTGATAAAGCGTTTTAGCTAAGCAATCTTTAAATGCACACATTAGAAAAAAGCAGGGTAAAGAGCCAAATACAGAAGGTATGGTTAAGTGCCCCCATGATGACTGCAGTTTCCTATTCAATGTGCTGCGTAGTATGAGAGCACATATGCGCAAAAAGCACATGGCTGTAACGGAGAAAGGAAAGTTTGTGTTCCAGTCAGTGGATGGTAAGTAACTTCGTATAATAATTAGTTTCTGATTTGCAAGAAAAGTAAAGTTTCTTGTAAAACTATACAGTTTTGTTCTTTGTGCCTGCAGTATTCAGATAGAATGTTACACTGCAAAATTTCTTTGAGTGCACTGTTTGTGTTAATGGTCAATTCTCACAACAATCGGCTTCAACACTGAAATTGCAAATCATCATAATCCAAGAAGGTTAATGCAAACTTTTTGTTCGGTAGAAATTGTGTAGTAACTGTATTCTAATTTTAGTACTACTCAAATATTTGCTTTCAGGAAAATGTTCAGTATCAAATTAGTACCAAGGCCAGGATTGGAACCTGGGTCTCGTGCTCACTGGTCAGATGCCCTAACCAGTACGCCACTCTGTCACAACGGCTTTGCACAACTTCGTGGACTACTCAAGCATGGCTCCCTCCCAAATCCCAAATCAAATGGGACTATATGGTTCCAGAGCCCTTTCTTAAGTCTCAAACATCTGAGATATGTGTGTTTTCTTTTTTTTTTATCAATTTTTTTTATAAGAGGTGGAGCCCCTCCACGCCCACGCCGGCATGATGGCCAACACAAAAGGTCTACTGCCATCTCTGCATAAGGGTTAGTATTCACTAAAGTGAGGTGTCGCAGGATGTGGGTCTGCGATGTTTGCGTACGTCTGGTTAGGATTAACCATTAATACGCGCTCATCTGGAGATAGATTGGTCGAAATCTGACGAAGGGTAGCGGTTTGAAGGGCAGAGGAAAAAAAGTGCCAAGCCAAGGGCCAAGGGAAAAAAAAACCTCTGCGAAAGTTAGGTCGGGCGGCAAGAGCAGTAGCGGTTGTGTTGCTGCCTGCGATAGGTTGTGTAAGGATAGGCTTTGTTAGTAGTGGGTATCATGCATGTCGATACCTTGACGTTGTGCGTTTGTGCTGCTCGGCGGCTGGCGCTGGGTGCTGGTACAGAGTCCTCGTTCAGCGTCAGCAACCTGCAACAGTTAGGTTTGTTATCGATCTTGTGTCCGATAGGTCATATACCGGAGGCACAGTGTGAGGGAATGTTGGCAGATTGTTTGTGCGTCTGTGGGCGAGCTCGTCGGTGTCCCTGCTGTGGCCTGTTGGTCGGCACTAATAGCAGCTGGTAGTTGCCAGTCAGTGTTGCTGATATGCAGGGGCTTGCGACGTTTGTCGCTGTTTGCGTATGTTAGTTAACCATAGTGGCTATGCCCTAGCTAGCAGTGTCTTTGGCCGCTTGTGTTTCCACCTGTGGTTGTGATCGTAGTTTCCCAGAGTGAGGATGAAAGGATTGTTCGAGTGTCTCGAGTTCCTGTATAGTCGTGTGGCGTGTTTTTTGAATACTTCCTTGATGTGTGTGTCGGTGTGTGTGTATTTAAATGATGAATGAAAATTAGTACCAAGGCTGGGATTCAAACTTGACATCTACGCCTTCGTTTCAGACAGGCTGCCCTGTTTTGTTCGATGCTGAGGTGCTATTGCAATACAACAGGGGAGCCTCTGCATCCCTATTGGAGTTTATGGGTAATACCAAGTGGGGTTAGACATGAATGGGAATTTGGATTAAGGGGAGGCATACTACAATAGTCTGTGCAGTCGTGTAAAGCCATTGTTCAGGGGGACATAGTGGTTAGCGCATCTGCCTAGTGAGCAGGAGACACAGTTTAGAATCCTGCCCTTGGTACAAAGTCTCATTTGACGCTCCAGTTCGCATGTATATATACATATTACATTTAGTTGAGTTGCCGTCTGGAATCAGCTGTAGGTTCAGACAGTGGTTTGTATTACTCCTAGAAAGGGTATTCTATAAACTTATGTGTGTGTGTAGCGTAATGTTTGTCTAGTTCAATCAGAAATTGTGCATCACTTTTGCAGCAAATTAGCTGGTGGAATAATAGTCAAGTGATATTTATAATACTGATTGGCATTGCTGGTTATGGGGAATGTAGATAATGAATCTTAGAGAGTAAGTTAACCACTTTGTATTAATGATACCATGTTTTGGGGGTGTGAGTAGTTCTAATTTATTACCAATAGGACAAATCAGGGAGGAAACTTCGAAATGACTTTACCTTACTTCTATCTGGTAGGGCTGTTGGACAGATTAATGTTTTTCACGAAAACGGGTTACATAGTAATAAAGCTTCAGCAATATATGTGCCTTCGTCATCTGAGTAACTTCCCCATCAATCAACAGGTGCCTAAAAATCTTAGCCACGTTTTTAAGCTCTTCACCTTACAAAAAAGTTTGTGCAAATTTGGTGTTGTACAAAATGCTTTTAGGGCATTTCATTGCATCATAATTTTGTGCAAATTTGTCCTCCATGTTCTAAAATTACGTAACATATAGGCCTAACACTGATACATCCTTCTGTTCATAGAGTGCACACGATGGATAACTATATTGGTAATTCTGTAACATCACATTCCAACCCCAATGCAACATAAACACAAGCACAGTCAGTTGTAACTTTTTCTTTTTAAGTTATTCACCTTCCATCAGGACTTGCAATTCCCAAATTAATGAACAAATCCCTAGTCTGTTGAAATGAAATCACTGTATTTCGCCCTTTTTTTTAACAGTTATGCAGACACACTGTTTGACAATGCAACAAGCAATGCATTGTGTTGTTATTTTGTGTTGAAATTGTTTTTGACATGCAATGTTGGATACAACCAAGTATATGCTAACTTTCTTGCTGTAATCATGTGTTAACATTGTTTTATTGGTCTTTAATTTGTGATGGTAATAAATTTGTCCACATTTCAATCAGTTCATGTCCATTTTCTATATTAGCCTTCCATTGGCTGTGATTTTTAACTGAATAAGAAGTTGTTCCTTGACCTTAGTAGCATTGTACCTCCAACTCCTGTTGACCAGAGATATTTTCATGGTGACTGACAAGTCTCTGGTACCTCCTGGGTTGAAAAATTCGGCCCACTGCACCTGTTCCTACTTTTTCTTAGAGTGTCCTCTATACAGAGGTTTCTGTCAACATAGTACACTCAGAAACTATTGTAATCAATATTACACAAGTACACAAACACTCTGTTGAAGATAGTACTCCAGGTATTTCAGTCAGACGCATTCTCTGCTTCTGCATCAGATTTCCCCATTGTCATCTGTTCATTTTGATGTGAAGTAGTCATCGGTCATCTGCTGTTTCCTGCAGCTTCCCACACCAGTATCAAATTTGGTATTCTTGTTAGCTCTGCTCTTCTTAAATGTATTCACTGCTGTTATTTTTTTCTATCCTTCACAGCCCATATTCCTTCTTCCACTTCAATTATCTTTATAATGCCCAAGTCCGTTAATGGTTTTTTCCAGAAACTCTAGCCAATGTTTTTCAGAAATCCATCCACCTTCTTTACATGTCTCTGATTACTTATCCAGGTCTCTGCTCCATGTTGGACTGTGCACACTGGTGCACAGTTTCTCAATTTGTTTGTTATTTGGCGAAGCCCACATATGTGAAAGGAAAAAAGCAGATTGTGGTGACACCAATCTGTAGCTTAGCCCAGGGTCTAGGTTAGGTTGGCAAGTGACAGTTTGGGTGTCAGTGAAACCAATTAATGTGAAAGCAATAAGGACCTGGCTATGGTGACAAAGTAATTTGTAGCTTAGCTCATTTGAGAAAACACCAGTGATTCCATGTTATAGTCACTGAGTTGTTTGAAACTTGTCACATGGTTCCTGCATGAGTGGTCATTGCTGACAACAAGCAGCGATTATTACTCTCTATAACCAATATTGACTTAATGAGTCTTTTTGTTCTTTGATTTCCTGCTATGTAACGTGGAATTAAGTATCCCAATGGCCTTGGTCCCATTACTTCTAGGAACTTCAGTCCGGAGCCACGCGGCTGCTATGGTCGCAGGTTCGAGTCCTGCCTCGGGCATGTATGTGTGTGATGTCCTTGGGTTGGTTAGGTTTAAGTAGTTCTAAGTTCTAAGGGACTGATGACCTCAGCTGTTAAGTCCCATAGTGCTTACTTGTTAGAGCCATTTGAACCATTTTGAACTCTTTAATTAATTCGTAAGTTTGAGTTACGTTCTTTTTCTAATCTGGACCTCAGGTAGCAAAAATTGTTAACTTTTATGGTATTTTTCCTCCATGTTCAGTTCATCCAGATAATTAGTAGTAGATTGTTGTTTTGTAATTAATCCCGAAATCCCAGTTCTTATATTCTGTTGCTAGCTGATTAGATATATAGACCCAGTTTTCATCCTCCCACTCTTGCATCAGCAAATAGTAAATAACGCATGTATGTTCCTACCGCAATCTGTAACCTCTTTGTCTTGCAACTAACAGACCATTTACTGGGACAAATATCTCTATATTTGGAATAGTGCTGCTGACATGGGTCAGCCTCTTAAGAGGTATTTGGTTGTTCTAAGGTTCTGTGAAAGTATATCACTAGTTTTTGTTTGGTATAAATTACCTTTGCGTGTCTCTTGCATTTTAATTGAGACACCCTCTTTGCCTGCCATATGCAATGCTTTCCAGAGCTGGTTCCTTGGAATGGTATCATATGCTTTATGCAAAGTCCATTTTGGTCGTTTTCTACATTTTTCTAAAATATTACGGTCTGAAAGTATGGTAAGTACATGCTCTAACAGTGGTCAAACTACGTCATTCTCGAGTTCTAAAATTAGTTTGCTCCCTGTTTCTTATTATTTTCCTTGAAATCGTTATTAATGTGTATGTAACACAATTTTTTCTACAATTCAAACAAATTTAGGGGTCTCCTTTCTTAATTGCGGTAGGAATATAATTGAGGTTCGTTTCCGCAGGTATTAAGTTTTCATGTGCTGAATAACTGTGTTACGAGCTTCGCTACCTAATCATATTTCGCAGTCTCCAGATTGATACTACCAGGCTCAGAACATACCATACCTCATTTTTCATTCATTGTTACCCTATTTTTTCCACTTCGTGTTTCTTTGTAGATTGACATTTCGTCAGATTTATCTTTCAGCCACTGAAAGAACGCATTATGTTTTCTTTCATTGCTATCTCTCCTTCTGACCACCATTCTGCTGACTGCTTGTGGTTTACTTGTATGCCTAGTATCTCTTTTGAACACTGGCGTTTATGTTTTCATACATTTCTTCTGTACTTCCTTTAAAAAATACGTTCAGTATCTTCCCCATTCTATAGCAAATAATGTTCTTATACCTTCATCTGGTAAGCCGTTGATATTGTTTTGCATCGTTCTCAGTATAGTACATTTTTGTAGCTCTTATTGTTGCCTGTGGACAAAGACATTTTATGTTTAGTAAATAGTGGTCTGATCCACCATGCACTCTTCCTTAAGACCTTTCATCAGCCATCTAGAGACTACATTTGGTCATCTGCTCCCAAGTATATTTGGAAATGTCTTTCTGTTCATGAACTTACACGTAATTTTTGGATCAAATCTTTCAAAAATTTCAACCAGCTGTTCTCCATTACCATTAGAGAGGTGTCCAGAGATTATCTTTCTTCTGGACTTTTGTATCATTCATGGTTACATATACTCAAATAATTAGAACTTTCCTGGCAAATCAAGTCATTTCAAGTAGAAAAATATGTTCGTTGATGAATCTCCAACTTCAGGCTCTGTTGTGCCACAATTTGTTTACCTTTCTATGGTTCAAATGGCTCTGAGCACTGTGCGACTTAACTTCTGAGGTCATCAGTCGCCTAGAACTTGGAACTAATTAAACCTAACTAACCTAAGGACATCACACACATCCATGCCCGAGGCAGGATTCGAACCGGCGACCGTAGCCGTCGCTCAGTTCCAGACTGTAGCGCCTAGAACCGCATGGCCACTCCGGCCGGCTTACCTTTCTATATCTATTTACCTCAATTCATTAACACTTTTACATGCGTCACATTCTAGCCTAATTCTCTAGTAGTTCAGTATTTCAGATATTTTTCCTTTGAAGTGCCCAAAGTGAAAGAGTTACCTGCACTTTGGGAATTTCTGTCTTAAACTGTAGTACAATCCCTTAGCATATTCAAGTAGTGAAGTGGTGGAAATAGTTACATCTCTTAGTTACTCTGCTGTTTTCATAGTGTTATTGATTGTCAGTAAAACAAAATATACAGTGAATAACATTCAGAATAACAAATGACCTTATTCAAAGAGTAGTTGGTTTTATGACTACAGCTGATGTTCAGTTGTTAGTTTCATATAAAAGTGCTTAAATTTGATCCAAACAAATGTACAAAATAATCTGATTATTTTCATACACCGTGCCATGACTTGTCATGCAAGCATGTTCCTTACAACTGCATAATAAAATGTCAGTAAGGTACTATCGCCTGACGTGTGAGGAAATACAGGGCGGTCAAAATAGAAGTAGACTGGAAAATCCTGGGTCAGGCGAAGGGTCCAATTCCATCCATCTGCTCTGACCACGACTTGAGCAGTGAAATGTGATGTCATTGAGGCACCATGTGTTTGAAATGGATTGTGTTTGCAGATGGCATATTGGTGTAAGTAGTGGCGCACTTTAGTGCGAGATGTTTTTGTTTAAAATGGTTGTTAGGTGATGTTAGTGTGGTATTGGACTTAATGATGTGTGTTACTCGAAGTTTTTGGGGCTTGTTTTGTTGTCTTGACAGTTACTTATGGTAGTCTCGATGGTTGTTCTCTAGAGATTTATTTCCCATTGCGAAACTTTTAGTTCTTTGTGTTTTTAATGGTCTCGAAACGTTTTGTTTTCCTTTTTGTTTTTGTTTCGGTGTTTCGTTTGGTACTATGCACGGATCTTGTAACGACATGTACTAGTCATTCTTTGGTTGCTGCCATGGGCGACCGTAAGGGGAATACAAAAAAAATTCTTCAGTTATATCACCTATTTGCACAACGTGTGAACATGCGATAAGTAACTGGTTCTCAAACCAGGGACCAATGTGTATGGCGGTGTTTCCAGTGGGCTTCAATAATCGTTATTTTGGCTTTATGGTATGTGTGTGTGACTAGATTTGTCATCTAAATTCGGGTGCCATGAGCATTTTTGTGTATGTTTGGTCTTTATTGTAATCCATTTCTTTATGTGTAATTTTGTGGAACCTTCTTTTAAAGTTTCGAAAGGGAAAGGTACCCTTTTGAGCTGCTCAAGCTAGAACACAACGGGTCGTGTATGATAAGCGGCTGGGCACAGTACTGTAGCAGAACATTTATTGGTTTTCTTAGTTTACACAGGTATACAGAAAATTCGTATTCGATTTTCCTTAAGCGTTAAAACAAATAATCCTTAAAACATGAAAATCATGCAAGCTTTTCTGAATATTGATTTAAGTTCTAAACTTCGCAAATTTCCCTTTTTTAACATCAGAACCAATAACTTTTTAAAAAAACTTCAGAACATTCAAAACGTTTAAAGGTACATATTGAAAATTCTAAATTACCAAAAATTTCTTTTTCCTTAAACATTAGAACGAACAACCAGAAGAAATATTAATATCATCCACAGTATTTAGAATAATCACTGAAGCTCTAGATTGCCATAGTTTCCTTTCCATTAAACACTAAAACCAATAACTTTTTTAAAAATTAAAATCATCCACGGTATTCTTGAGTTTAAGTTCACAATCACTTTCACATTAGTGCATCGTAACCGGCCATAGGGACACTGACATGTGAAAAACGTAACGCCAGTTGAACCAATCCGGGAGTCAGAAAACCAGCGTTAGGGTAAATACCAGAAAAACCTATAAATAATTTAATTACAGTTTGCAGAAGCATAGCATGTGCCAATGCAGCCGCACACAAATCAACCTTTCGTCACTATCAGATATATCGGTACATGGCTCACTTTACTACAGTCCCAAGTTAAGAACAAACACTGCAAACGGCAAGTTATCACTATCAGTCTTAACCAACTTTACGTTCACCCGGCCACTCGAACATGAAACGATTTGGAACAATACAGTTAAATATAGCTTTGTAATAACAGAAATTAATTAACCCCCCTTACATGCAAATTTCGGCCAGTGGAACATGATAACTTGTATCCACAATCAAGAAGTGCCCTGAAGCTCACATCACTTCTGTAGAATACCATACACATCGTTCAACATGATTTATACAGCCCGGAAAGTCTACAACAGAAAGGCATCCGAATATTCACATGTAACATGGAAATTTGCAGAACACTGCCAGGGTACAATTTAATGACACTATAGTCAAAAATAAACCCAACCTGCTCTTCGGTGCTACATCCAATGCGATGTGTCTCAGAAGAAACAGGAAAAATGCTCCTGAGACTTGCTAACCGAAAATACACTCCTGGAAATGGAAAAACGAACACATTGACACCGGTGTGTCAGACCCACCATACTTGCTCCGGACACTGCGAGAGGGCTGTACAAGCAATGATCACACGCACGGCACAGCGGACACACCAGGAACCGCGGTGTTGGCCGTCGAATGGCGCTAGCTGCGCAGCATTTGTGCACCGCCGCCGTCAGTGTCAGCCAGTTTGCCGTGGCATGCGGAGCTCCGTCGCAGTCTTTAACACTGGTAGCATGCCGCGACAGCGTGGACGTGAACCGTATGTGCAGTTGACGGACTTTGAGCGAGGGCGTATAGTGGGCATGCGGGAGGCCGGGTGGACGTACCGCCGAATTGCTCAACACGTGGGGCGTGAGGTCTCCACAGTACATCGATGTTGTCGCCAGTGGTCGGCGGAAGGTGCACGTGCCCGTCGACCTGGGACCGGACCGCAGCGACGCACGGATGCACGCCAAGACCGTAGGATCCTACGCAGTGCCGTAGGGGACCGCACCGCCACTTCCCAGCAAATTAGGGACACTGTTGCTCCTGGGGTATCGGCGAGGACCATTCGCAACCGTCTCCATGAAGCTGGGCTACGGTCCCGCACACCGTTAGGCCGTCTTCCGCTCACGCCCCAACATCGTGCAGCCCGCCTCCAGTGGTGTCGCGACAGGCGTGAATGGAGGGACGAATGGAGACGTGTCGTCTTCAGCGATGAGAGTCGCTTCTGCCTTGGTGCCAATGATGGTCGTATGCGTGTTTGGCGCCGTGCAGGTGAGCGCCACAATCAGGACTGCATACGACCGAGGCACACAGGGCCAACACCCGGCATCATGGTGTGGGGAGCGATCTCCTACACTGGCCGTACACCACTGGTGATCGTCGAGGGGACACTGAATAGTGCACGGTACATCCAAACCGTCATCGAACCCATCGTTCTACCATTTCTAGACCGGCAAGGGAACTTGCTGTTCCAACAGGACAATGCACGTCCGCATGTATCACGTGCCACCCAACGTGCTCTAGAAGGTGTAAGTCAACTACCCTGGCCAGCAAGATCTCCGGATCTGTCCCCCATTGAGCATGTTTGGGACTGGATGAAGCGTCGTCTCACGCGGTCTGCACGTCCAGCACGAACGCTGGTCCAACTGAGGCGCCAGGTGGAAATGGCATGGCAAGCCGTTCCACAGGACTACATCCAGCATCTCTACGATCGTCTCCATGGGAGAATAGCAGCCTGCATTGCTGCGAAAGGTGGATATGCATTGTACTAGTGCCGACATTGTGCATGCTCTGTTGCCTGTGTCTATGTGCCTGTGGTTCTGTCAGTGTGATCATGTGATGTATCTGACCCCAGGAATGTGTCAATAAAGTTTCCCCTTCCTGGGACAATGAATTCACGGTGTTCTTATTTCAATTTCCAGGAGTGTAGTTTAATTTACAGGATGAGCCTGCACGTGACCAGAATCGATCACAGACGGAGGAATTACTGTTCCAATCAATTCGAATGACTCAGTTCAAATTCCAAACTGAATACTGACGCTCATCAAATTCAGTAGGAGCGCGAAGCACTAATTCAGATGTGATGCGCCTCCTACCATCCGCTGACTAAACAGCAACCTCCGGACCGCTGACCCATCACTCAGACAACGCAGTAGCACTTGCCACGCAACCAATACACAATTAGCATGCTCCCGCCTCTCGCTACGCGGCTTACTTCGCCCTCTGTCGTCCAGACCACCAGGTCTCCAAGGCTTGCCCGGTGCGCGCATAAAACCGCTATCCACCCTGTCATCTCTGTCACAGCACAATTTTTATTTGCATAAAGGCGCATTGATGCTAGAAATCGATACTGTCGCATGTATGAATCGCATAAGTACAAACTGAAAATCATACCACGGTATCAATTTAATTGAGATGAGGGTATCGAAATTTATGTTGTTTTTTATGATTTTGCGATTTCTGTTAGTTTAGTTTCGATATTTCGTGAAGATTTTCGGTTTTGTTTGTTTTGAAATAGTATTGTTATTGTTGTGTATTTACTTCGCCCCTCTAAAACCCCCTACTTCCCATCATTGTCCTATTAGTTTCATTTTATTGCTAGAATGAAATATTTCACATCGTTTTTCGTGAATGTATTTAATGACGTTATGGCGGTCATTCTGTTATGCTAGAAATAGAGGTGTCCACCATCTTGATGGCTTCACAGGTCAAAGCATATGGGTGAAATCGGAATTTTCGATATTGCCAAAATGTTTGACGATGACACAGAATTTATTGCCTTTATTGGTGAATGGAAGTACAATTAAAAGTATTTGCTGGAAATTTCTTCTGCTATTTGTAATTGAACTTGTGACTAAATGCCGGTCTCAGGACATTGTAGTTCGGTCACGCTATAGTTATTAAGTGTTGCTGCCATCTCAGTTTTGGCCCATCTTTTGTACTTCTCTTCCATATTGTTTTTCTACCATAGCAAAGTAAATATACAAATACGTTTGTTGAAATAAAAATCAGAATTTGTGGTAATGTGGTTTGTTTTGTTTTTCTGAAATTAGTAGTCGAGGCAGAAACACTGACAACAATGGATGACGTTAAATATTCCTCTCCACTCTTATATGTTCTTGGTATGTGGTCTTAATACATCGTGTGTTTTTGCCAGAGTACGTCCTCAAATTTCACATGGCACACAATGTGCATCCAGACACATTTAAATACAAATACAGTTTAGTTAAATGAAAGATACAATTTCTGAATACTTGAATCGAAATGACTATTTCAGTATCCTTTGATGGACGATATTAAGCTTTATAGCCTGCAGCAATAATGCATTGTGCTAACTGTTGGGGCCATTTGCTGTCCCCCAGGATGTGTCCTGACAGGACTATGTAAACAGTGAAACATATATGTATGTTTAATGATATGTTTCTGCTTTTATTAATAATAGAAATGTTAGAGATAAGATAACAGAGGGTTTGACATTTCAAACGATTTTGGATGACATGAGGGATTCTATCGAGTCTGAGGAGGTATACAGGCTGCACCTTTTACCCAGAAGGGTATTCGTAATATCAAAAGAGAATTTGGAATTGATGTCCACCAGCGCCACAGCAGTATGAAATATGTGAAAGCAGTTTTATATATAGAAAAGATGAAAGACTGTGATATTGTGAACAATTTATCAAATGAAGACATAATGATGGTGTTGATGACGGATTTGCAGTGCGAATTCCTAAAAAATTTGGTTCCAAAAAAAAAGAAATGGCTCTGAGCACTATGGGACTTAACATCGGAGATCATCAGTCCCTAGAACTTAGAACTACTTAAACCTAACTAACCTAAGGACATCACATACATCCATGCCCGAGATAGGATTCCAACCTGTGACCGTAGCGGTCGCGCGGTTCCACACGCGTAATCTTACATCTCATTCAACTAGCTCAAACAGGCAATCTGTTCACTTCATAAATATGGAAATTACATCGATGTGGTCTGAAAGAGTTACAGCATGTTTTCGTTTTAGTTTTATCTGCGGCAGCAAATTATTAAGAAGATATAAGGACAGTTTACGAAAGTGCATTTTCTCACGACTTTACCAAATATTCGATATGCGGGAGACTTTTTGTTGTTGACGTTAGGGAAATACACTATGTGAATGAAATCTTAAAAATACGTTATATTTTCATAGGTTTGAAACCAGAACTCTGTCGGAGATCTCCAATGCGAGATAATGTGAGTTAAACATGACGCACAATGCTCCACTAGCACATCAAGTACTTGCCGGGAGTTCGTACTGTTTCGACACGAGAAAGAGATTGCTGTAGTCTTATAATGAAGGTGTTATTAATTTTTCTGATCCGCCTACTTAATTCTAACACAACAAAGATGAAGCGTGTTCATCATGGCGGAAAAACGTAACTTAATAGGCCAACTTCTATTGCTTAGAAAGAAGAAAAGCTACACAAAGAACAAGGCTCCTGTATTAGAGCAGTTATATTGTAAACAGTAATACCAGGGTCGTCCACAAAGTAAGTTCCGTTTCTATTTCTACCCGCGGCATCGCCACGATCGCAGTTCCGAGCATACTGCCGCAGTTACTCTGACTCAAGGAGAAGACGAACACCCTTTTCAGATCGTTGCTGCCGACGTGTACTTTGTAGTGCTTCTTTATAATGTCAGCCGTAATTGAAAATTCCGCCGCGTGTGAAATCAGATCTGTGATTCATTTTCTAAATGCAAAGGAAGTTATACCAAAGGAAATTCATCAGCAAATCGGCGAGGTTTACGGACAAAATGCTATGAGTGATTCAATGGTTAGAAGATGGGTCAGACTGTTCAATGAAGGACGTGATCAAGTGCACGATGAAGAAAGAAGTGGGCGCCCGTCTGTGGTTACTGATGAACTGGTTCACACAATTGAAGAGAAGATTAAGCACAACAATAAGCTTACACTTGCTATGGAAGTTCCGCAAATTTCACGATCGCTGATTCATGCAATTGTTACTGAAAAACGGAAATTTCGAAAACTTTGCTCACATTGGGTACCCAAAATTCTTATTTAACAGCACAAAAAAACAACGGATGGGCAGTGCAATTCAGTTTTTGACACGCTACAATGAAGAAGGCGATGGTTTTCTTTCTTGGATAGGCCGGGGGATGAAATTTGGGTATCGTACGACACCTTTGAAACAAAACGGCAATCAGTGGAATAGAGTCACACTTCATCCAGAACGAAGGTTAAGCCTAAGCAAATCTTGACATCTTGAAAAGTAATGTGCACCGTTTTTTGAGACAGAAAAGGCATTTTGCTGATTGATTTCTTAGCACGAGGCCAAAGAATCAGTGCATATGGTTACAGCGAGACCATTAAGAAACTGCGCCGCGCAATACAGAACAAGCGCCGAGGATTACTGTCAAAAGGCATTTTTTTTTTTTTTTTACGATAATGCCCGACCTCACACGGCGAATGCGACCAAACAACTCTTACAGGAATTTCACTGGACGCGTTTGATCATCCTCCGTACAGCCCGGACCTCGCTCCTAGCGCCTTTCATCTCTTCTTACACCTAAAATCTGTCATTGGTGGTCAACACTTCAACGATTATGACGAGCTGAAAGAACATGTTACCACATAGTTGAATACACAGGCGGCAACCTTCTATGAAGAAGGCATACAAAAACTTGTGCCACGCTATGACAAGTGCCTACAAAATTTTGGAAGCTATGTAGAAAAGTAGTTTAACAGTTGCAGATTTTTGTACAATAGATATTCCTTTGAAATTAGCTTCCTATGGAATTAGCTGATGTTAAGTACTTATGACGATATAATTATATTATGTAGGTACTTACAGATGTAAATTGCGCACGGGAAACATATAGGTGGATCTGCCCGCTCTCCATTTTTAAGGGTGTAACGGAAAAACACTGGTATCACTCACGTCGCTATGACGGGTTCTAGAAGTATCTCTATCACTTTCACGGTCACTGTTGTCATTTTATGAAATTGTCATCTCCTCCACTGAATTTTCCAAAAGAGCTTCATTCTGCCGTGCGTGTGGATGATGCTCTGCGTATGTTTGACGGCTTTCTTCCAGTCTTCAGCGATGATGTTCCTGACAGCTTCTTTTGTGAGTGCTTCGCCTGTAAATTTATTTTTATTCCTGAAAACGTAACATTTAATTTGGACCGATATTAACTCTTGTAGATTGAAATGGCAGTGGTAAGGTGGTAGCCTCACGACTGTATGCCCATATTTTTTTTTTCCATTTCGTCGATTTCGTATAGAGGGAACTGTAGCTTATGGAGAAATATTCTTTTCTTAAGCCCCACCTTTCTAAGGTCATCACTTACATCGATGTTATGATGCTGAAGCCAGTCAATCATTTCCTCATTTCGGTTTGCCAAGGTAGGTGTCTTGTCAACAATAGCTAAATGGTAAGGAGCATTATCTAGAATAAATGTAGATTGTTTTTCAAGATTTGTTATTGGTGGATCTTCGAATCACTTTGTTAATGTAACGTGGTTCATTTCTTCATTATAATCTCCTGTTTTCTTTCATTTAAAAAGCAGGAGACTGTTTGGGGCGAAACCTTATGAGGTACCTGCATGAAGAAGAATAAGTCTGTCCATCTTTCCAGAAGGCTTTGTCATTGTTCCTCTTGCTCTGTCGTCTGCCCAGCCCTGCTTGACAACTTGACCAGAACTGACCCACGCTTTGTCATGTCAAATCACTTCGTCGATATTTATGCTAGGAATGTCCCTTGAAAATCGGCATCGTCATGGAATTATATCCCCCCTCTCCAACAACAGCTTATGGTTACAGAAATGTCCACACTGAAGCCAAGGTTGTGTAAAACTGTGGACAAGAATGTATGACTGCCTTGAAAAAGTCCTGATTCTGTAAGTGTGACCAGTGACTTCCTCAACGTAGGTTGTTTCTTCCTGTGGTAATAATAAACATGACGACGAATCGCATCCACTGTAAACGAAACGATACTGGTAGTCTGTTTATCCATACGACGTTTTCCAAAAAAAATTTCAAATGGCTCTGAGCACTATGGAACTTAACTTCTGAGGTCATCAGTCCCCTAGAACTTAGAACTACCTAAACCTAACTAACCTAAGGACATCACACACATCCATGCCCGAGGCAGGATTCGAACCTGCAACCGTAGCGGTCGCGCGGTTCCAGACTGTAGCGCCTAGAACCGCTCGGCCACTCCGGCCAGCCGACGTTTTACCCCAAGAGTGATATGTTTCGATGGTTCTTCAGCTTCTTTTTCTTTGTCGAGCATTTCCTTCCCAGTCTTCACAGCAGTGTTTTTATTGATATTTAAAGCTGCAGCAGTTCTGTCGATCACTTCGGTAATGGACAGCAGCGGGCCACCATTAAATTTTTCGTTTTCGAAGTGGGCACATAACGCGCAAATCTTTTCTCTTGACTGCCCTCATATGGCCAAGAGAACGACCCCGAACTTTTCCACTTATAACTTTCGACGAACTTCCCGCTGACATCGTGCAGTACCACACTACGACTAACGGAAACAACAAACAACAGTAACAACGAATATCGGAAACAACGATTAACGGAAACAAGGAATATCCGAAACAACGAATAACGGCAACAACGAATAACAGTAACAACAAATAAAAGAATAACTCCTACAACCATAAAAACGAACTCACAGGAAGTCACAGGGTGCAACTATCATACAAGACAGCAAGCTGGCTGCAACTGAAGCCCATAGCAAGCGAGGAATTGTTGTGGTGTGGGGTAAGGGTTTGGCAACTTCAGGGATTTGTTGCAGATCCAGGTAGCGTATAGTAATTTTGGACATAATATAGTAACAACGCTGATAGTTAAAGACGAGTTTGGTGGTATCTCAGCAGCATTTTGCATTTCAGATAAAGAGAATAAGGGTGTAATGACACAGTTTTTACTTCTGTCAAAGAGAAAGCAGGGGTAATTAAACAGAATTTTTATTTCGGATGACACAGTTTTTGTTGTGCATGGGCAATTATAATGGGCCTGACAGAATATAGTTTACTGTGAACGTGACACATTGACTGCACCTGGAGGAACAATTTTAGAAAAGTGTGTGTTGGTCCAAATAAGCAAACCCAGGTATATAACGCCTTGTGTATTCTGCTACAAAAACTAGATGCAGAAAAGTTTGGTGCGTGCTTAGAGTTGTTTGAGAGAGAACGACAAGAGGATGAAGACACAAGAGAATTTGGAGTACATTTAAAAAATCATTATTCTTATCATCACAATTTAACCATTAACACAAAAATGCATTTGGAAGCTATGCATTGAGTACTGAAGTATTATTGTCTTGATGCAAGGCTAATAGTAGATTGGACAAGTTGCCGCTGATACTTACGAAACAGGCAACAGATAAAATTTTCAGTTGATGTAGGGTATTTCAAGACATAGTTCTCCCCACTCGAACTAAGTAAACCGCACTTTAACACTCCTTGTCACATTTTATCTCTCCTTCACCACATGCCAGTAACTGTCTGATGCTTCTATGCCTAAATTCAGATGCTTTGAGCCACTGGCAGTTAAATTACGAGTGGTAGTGCATAGCAGTAGTGCACAGGGAGCAGTTGGTATCTTCTTATACACCCCATCCACACTCTGCCCTTGCAGTCTCACTGGGTTGTTCCACACGTCAATGGATGATGCGTATGTTAGAATCCAGTAATGACCTCCACCAAACTGTTTGAATCCCCCGGTGCACTTTTTTGAGTCGAGGACAGGCTGGGTGTCTGCAACGATGAGTGGCACAGACAATAACGGATCATTGTCCTGCTCCAACATGTCAACCAGATGCGCTACAGGATCCCACATACTGGCTGCCACTTCAGATCCTGACAAGCTGGAGGCTACTGCTGCCTCTGCCACTCCCGACACTCTTCTACATCTACATCTACATTTACACTCTGCAAGCCACCCAACGGTGTGTGGCGGAGGGCACTTTACGTGCCACTGTCATTACCTCCCTTTCCTGTTCCAGTCGCGTATGGTTCGCGGGAAGAACGACTGTCTGAAAGCCTCCGTCCGCGCTCGAATCTCTCTAATTTTACATTAGTGATCTCCTCGGGAGGTAAAAGTAGGGGGAAGCAATATATTCGATACCTTATCCAGAAACGCACCCTCTCGAAACCTGGCGAGCAAGCTACACTGCGATGCAGAGCGCCTCTGTTGCAGAGTCTGCCACTTGAGTTTGCTAAACATCTCCGTAACGCTATCACGGTTACCAAATAACCCTGTGACGAAACGCGCCGCTCTTCTTTGGATCTTCTCTATCTCCTCCATCAACCCGATCTGGTACGGATCAGACACTGATGAGCAATACTCAAGTATAGGTCGAACAAGTGTTTTGTAAGCCACCTCGTTTGTTGATGGACTACATTTTCTAAGGATTCTCCCAATGAATCTCAACCTGGCACCCGCCTTACCAACAATTGATTTTATATGATCATTCCACTTCAAATCGTTCCGCACGCATACTCCCAGATGTTTTACAGAAGTAACTGCTACCAGTGCTTGTTCCGCTATCATATAATCATACAATAAAGGATCCTTCTTTCTATGTATTCGCAATACATTACATTTGTCTATGTTAAGGGTCAGTTGCCACTCCCTGCACCAAGCGCCTATCCGCTGCAGATCTTCCTGCATTTCGCTACAATTTTCTAATGCTGAAACTTCTTTGTATACTACAGCATCATCCGCGGAAAGCCGCATGGAACTTCCGACACTATCTACTAGGTCATTTATATATATTGTGAAAAGCAATGGTCCCATAACACTCCCCTGTGGCACGCCAGAGGTTACTTTAACGTCTGTAGACGTCTCTCCATTGATAACAACATGCTGTGTTCTGTTTGCTAAAAACTCTTCAATCCAGCCACACAGCTGGTCTGATATTCCGTAGGCTCTTACTTTGTTTATCAGGCGACAGTGCGGAACTGTATCGAACGCCTTCCGGAAGTCAAGGAAAATAGCATCTGCCTGGGAGCCTGTATCTAATATTTTCTGGGTCTCATGAACAAATAAAGCAAGTTGGGTCTCACACGATCGCTGTTTCCGGAATCCATGTTGATTCCTACAGAGTAGATTCTGGGTTTCCAAAAACGACATGATACTCGAACAAAAAACATGTTCTAAAATTCTACAACAGATCGACGTCAGAGATATAAGTCTATAGTTTTGCGCATCTGCTCGACGACCCTTCTTGAAGACTGATACTACCTGTGCTCTTTTCCAATCATTTGGAATCTTCCGTTCCTCTAGAGACTTGTGGTACACGGCTGTTAGAAGGGGGGCAAGTTCTTTCGCGTACTCTGTGTAGAATGGAATTTGTATCCCGTCAGGTCCAATGGACTTTCCTCTGTTGAGTGATTTCAGTTGCTTTTCTATTCCTTGGAATAGAGGACTTAGAGAAGGAACTGCAGTGCGGTCTTCCTCTGTGAAACAGCTTTGGAAAAAGGTGTTTAGTATTTCAGCTTTACGTGTGTCATCCTCTGTTTCAATGCCATCTTCATCCCGGAGTGTCTGGATATGCTGTTTCGACCCACTTACTGATTTAACGTAAGACCAGAACGTCCTAGGATTTTCCGTCAAGTCGGTACATAGAATTTTACTTCGAATTCACTGAACGCTTCACGCATAGCCCTCCTTACGCTAACTTTGACATCGTTTAGCTTCTGTTTGTCTGAGAGGTTTCGGCTGCTTTTAAATTTGCAGTGAAGCTCTCTTTGCTTTCGCAGTAGTTTCCTAACTTCTTTTTTGAACCACGGTGGGTTTTTCCCATCCCTCACAGTTATACTCGGCACGTACCTGTCTAAAACGCGTTTTACGATTGCCTTGAACTTTTTCCATAAACACTCAACACTGTCAGTGTCGGAACAGAAATTTTCGTTTTGATCTGTTATGTAGTCTGAAATCTGCCTTCTATTACTCTTGCTAAACAGATAAACCTTCCTCCATTTTTTCATATTCCTATTAACTTCCATATTCAGGGATGCTGCAACGGCCTTATGATCACTGATTCCCTGTTCTGCACTTAAGAGTCGAAAAGTTCGGGTCTGTTTGTTATCAGTAGGTCCAAGATGTTATCTCTACGAGTCGGTTCTCTGTTTGATTGCTCGAGGTAATTTTCGGATAGTGCATTCAGTATAATGTCACTCTATGCTCTGTCGCTACCACCCGTCCTAAACATCTGAGTGTCCCAGTCTATATCTGGTAAATTGAAATCTCCACCTAAGACTGTAATATAACATCCTGAGAAAATTTGTGTGAAATGTATTCCAAATTTTCTCTCAGTTGTTCTGCCACTAATGCTGCTGAGTCGGGAGGTCGGTAAAAGGAGCCAATTATTAACCTAGCTCGGCTGTTGAGTGTAACCTCCACCCATAATAATTCACAGGAACTATCCACTTCTATTTCACTACAGGATAAACTACTACTAACAGCGACAAACACGCCGCCACCGGTTGCATGCAATCTATCCTTTCTAAACACCATCTGTGCGTTTGTAAAAATTTCGGCAGAATTTATCTCTGGCTTCAGCCAGCTTTCTGTACCTATAACGATTTCAGCTTCGGTGCTTTCTATCAGTGCTTGAAGTTGCGGTACTTTACCAATGCAGCTTAGACAGTTTACAATTACAATACCGATTGCTGCTTGGTCCCCGCATGTCCTGACTTTGCCCCGCACCCTTTGAGGCTGTTGCCCTTTCTGTACTTGCCCAAGGCCATCTAACCTAAGAAACCGCCCAGTCCGCGCCACACAACCCCTGCTACCCATGTAGCTGCTTGCTGCGTGTTGTGGACTCCTGACTTATCCAGCAAAACCCGAAACCCCACCACCCTATGGCGCAAGTCTAGGAATTTGCAGCCCACACGGTTGCAAAACCGTCTCAGCCTCTGATTCAGACCCTCCACTCGGCTCTGAACCGAAGGTCCACAGTCAGTCTTGTCGACGATGCTGCAGATGGTGAGTTCTGCTTTAATCCCGCTAGCAAGACTGGCAGTCTTCACCAAATCAGATAGCCGCCGGAAGCCAGAGAGGATTTCATCCGATCCATAGCAACACACATCATTGGTGCCGACATGAGCGACCACCTGCAGATGGGGGCACCCTGTTCTCTTCATGGCATCTGGAAGGACCCTTTCCACATCTGGAATGACTCCCCCCAGTACGCACATGGAGGGCACATTGGTTTTCTTCCCCTCTGTTGCTGCCATATCCCTAAAGGGCCCCATTACGCGCCTGACGTTGGAGCTCCCAACTACCAGTAAGCCCATTCTCTGCGACCGCCCGGATCTTGCAGACTGAGGGGCAACCTCTGGAACAGGACAAGCAGCCATGTCCGGCCGAAGATCAGTATCAGCCTGAGAGAGAGCCTGAAACTAGTTCGTCAGACAAACTGGAGAGGCCTTCAGTTCAGCCCTCCGGAATGTCTTTCGCCTCCTACCACACCTTGAGACGACCTCCCACTCTACCACAGGTGAGGGATCAGCCTCAATGTGGGCAGTATCTCAGGCAGCCACAATCGTAGTCCGATCGGGCGATGCGTGGGACGAGCTGGCCATCCCCGACAAACCCTCATCCAGACCCCACAGTGATGCCCATTGGCAACAGCCTCAAGCTGTGTGACCAAAGCCAACACTGCCTGAAGCTGGGAGCGAGGGGATGTCAACTCAGCCTGCATCCGAACACAGCAGTTGCAGTCCCTATCCGTGCTAAAAACTGTTGTGCAAAGAACGTCTGGACTAATCTACAGAGAGCACAAACAAATTGACACAAAATTTAAGTGGTTATTAAAATACAAGATTGCCTAGTAAATGCGGTAATGCTGCTACTTGCGCACTGCTGACACACTGCTCGGCGGTGGAAGGAGACTACAGGATTTTACACTATTCAGGTACTAAAATGCGATGCTACAACTCTCAAATACTATAATACGCCAGAAATTTGTGAAATAAACAATGCAAGTACCAAAAACATGCAAAGAAATTAAGAATTAAACTATGTAACAAATAAGTGAGCTAGGAGTATACGACTTGCTGCTGGCAGCTGCTTATCCAACGGAGGCAGGGAGCACACTGGCTGTGACCAACCGACACTGGCCGTTCAAAGCAAAAACAAGACAGACGACTACGCGAATTTACACTATTCAGGTACTAAAACGCGATGCTACAACTCTCAAATACTATAATACGCCCGAAATTTATGAATTAGACAATGCAAGAACCAAAAACACGCAAAGAAATTAAGAATTAAACTACGTAACTTGATCTTACCTCTGCAGGTCCTGACAAATCGGAGTCCACTGAACAATGAAAAAGAAAAACTTTTACATGTGGGGCAAAGAAATGAAGTTGGACAAAAAAGAAGCGATAGCAATAGCAAAGACATGTACACTCCTGGAAATTGAAATAAGAACACCGTGAATTCATTGTCCGAGGAAGGGGAAACTTTATTGACACATTCCTGGGGTCAGATACATCACATGATCACACTGACAGAACCACAGGCACATAGACACAGGCAACAGAGCATGCACAATGTCGGCACTAGTACAGTGTATATCCACCTTTCGCAGCAATGCAGGCTGCTATTCTCCCATGGAGACGATCGTAGAGATGCTGGATGTAGTCCTGTGGAACGGCTTGCCATGCCATTTCCACCTGGCGCCTCAGTTGGACCAGCGTTCGTGCTGGACGTGCAGACCGCGTGAGACGACGCTTCATCCAGTCCCAAACATGCTCAATGGGGGACAGATCCGGAGATCTTGCTGGCCAGGGTAGTTGACTTACACCTTCTAGAGCACGTTGGGTGGCACGGGATACATGCGGACGTGCATTGTCCTGTTGGAACAGCAAGTTCCCTTGCCGGTGTAGGAATGGTACAACGATGGGTTCGATGACAGTTTGGATGTACCGTGCACTATTCAGTGTCCCCTCGACGATCACCAGTGGTGTACGGCCAGTGTAGGAGATCGCTCCCCACACCATGATGCCGGGTGTTGGCCCTGTGTGCCTCGGTCGTATGCAGTCCTGATTGTGGCGCTCACCTGCACGACGCCAAACACGCATACGACCATCATTGGCACCAAGGCAGAAGCGACGCTCATCGCTGAAGACGACACGTCTCCATTCGTCCCTCCATTCACGCCTGTCGCGACACCACTGGAGGCGGGCTGCACGATGTTGGGGCGTGAGCGGAAGACGGCCTAACGGTGTGCGGGACCGTAGCCCAGCTTCATGAAGACGGTTGCGAATGGTCCTCGCCGATACCCCAGGAGCAACAGTGTCCCTAACTTGCTGGGAAGTGGCGATGCGGTCCCCTACGGCACTGCGTAGGATCCTACGGTCTTGGCGTGCATCCGTGCGTCGCTGCGGTCCGGTCCCAGGTCGACGGGCACGTGCACCTTCCGCCGACCACTGGCGACAACATCGATGTACTGTGGAGACCTCACGCCCCACGTGTTGAGCAATTCGGCGGTACGTCCACCCGGCCTCCCGCATGCCCACTATACGCCCTCGCTCAAAGTCCGTCAACTGCACATACGGTTCATGTCCACGCTGTCGCGGCATGCTATCAGTGGTAAAGACTGCGATGGAGCTCCGTATTCCACGGCAAACTGGCTGACACTGACGGCGGCGGTGCACAAATGCTGCGCAGCTAGCGCCATTCGACGGCCAACACCGCGGTTCCTGGTGTGTCCGCTGTGCCGTGCGTGTGATCATTGCTTGTACAGCCCTCTCGCAGTGTCCGGAGCAAGTATGGTGGGTCTGACACACCGGTGTCAATGTGTTCTTTTTTCCATTTCCAGGAGTGTAATTAGTACTAACTTTTGCACTTCTTCCTATCCTACCAGGAGGTGCTGCACGATCTTGGCTACTGCGACTATTGACGTTTCATTATCCTTTCATTGACTAAGACTGGCGAGCTACTGTACTCGCCTTGTATGCTCTCCATGCAGCGTTCCTGCAAATTTCTAGGTGGGAGTAGGGGAAATTCTTTGTTCTTACTGGCTGTCACCAATATCCAGGGAGAGTAATGGGGGAGAAGCCTGTAATTTCACTATTTCAATCGCCTGCTGATGGCACTTTTTTGAACTATGTCAGTCGATCTGGGGTTGTTGAAGAGCACGCATTCGTCTGTTAGGCATATTGACTGCCTACTTAAAAAACGGTAGACAGTTCCATCACAAACAGCCGTCTATACGAGTTGCGAAATGTATCTTCAAGCCATCTCGCTGCTTCACCATTATTTTCTGGGATGTTTTCTTCTTACGCTCCTCCCAGGTCCGGATTTATAGGGGGGTGGGGGTAAAATGGATTGTTTGTCCCGGGTGGCAAATTCAGCGGAAACCAAATTAATATTATCGAATAAAAGAACCTTGTTTCACAAAACGCCACGTTGGTCTATCGATTATTCATATGATTTTGAAACTCATCCCTGTTGATTTTAGAACATTTTTGAATACATTCTAAGTTGTTTCCTGAACTAATAATAAACTGAGTTTTGAATGTGTGCATAGTGTACGTGATGTGTCTGCGAGGGGAATCACCGTGGCATCTAGAAGTAAAAAAACTTTCCCACAGACAAAAGGGGACGGGTCTATACGATCTGAGCCAAATAAATCCGAACGGGTGAATGCCAGTCACTGTTTGTTTGTGTGGTTGACTCGGTGTGCGAATGATAAACATTGTTACAATTATTAGCGAAATCCATAGATTCAGTCTACCAGAGTGGAAATAAACGACGACAGGTATAACAGGCAAGAAAGATTACATATTATCGTCTCGGTGTATCCAAGCAAATGAAATTCTGACAAAATTTTTTTGCCTGATCGCTGCACGACTAAAGGCCTCCGGTTAGCAGCTCTGCTAAATTTTGTTGTCGGAATAGCGCGGAAAACGCGCTGCACGAACGCGTAATAACGCCTAACCGGAGGACAAACTCGGGATAACTAAATCGGTGACTCTGGCAGGGTTAGTGAAGTTAACCGAAAAATAAATTTGGACAATGGCAGGAATAGCTACAGAGTTAGCGATGACAAGATTGTTTGTTAGAACGAGGAAGGAGAAGAAACGTGGGCATCGCACAAATTAAATGGAAGTAGATGACGTTTCCAAATTTATATAAAAATTTCGAACCACTTTTCGATCTCATGCTCGAGAAACTTGAGCATATGAATGAAATGTGAAACTATTTCCCAACATAAAACTTTTTGTTTGTGGTAGGCCTAATAAGCATTTGAGATTGGTACTTTGTTAATTATATTCTGTCGTGTTATTTATGTAAATGAGACTGTCTCGCTTATTTGGCGTGTGTTACAACTGTTGCAATATTAGAAAGACCTATTTCGTTTCATCTAGTAGACAGTAACAAAATAGACGTAATCAAATCGAGAAACCACAGTAGTCTTGGGTACTATTGGCATTAACAGCTTTTTCAGTATTAGATAAGGACTTTTTGATTTTTCACGTGGTAAATCGTCTGACGAACTTTGATGAGGTAGCAGATTCTTTCGCAGAAAAGGAAAGCACTCCGTATAAAACTGTAGCAAGATTAGAGAGAAAAAATGCTGGGAACTAACGACTGTTCGTACTGTCTTGCTTGTCTCTAGTCTGTACTGGTTTTATGTTTCCTGTATTTAATTTTATCTCACACAAAAGAGAAAGTTATTAGCTAATAGGCAATAAAGAGTGCAAAATTTCTGAAGAGTTCTTATTCTCCCAGTCACAAATTATCCCATCCACTATTAATTGTGAGTTTTTTTTTTAAAGAGAAGTTGGGTGTCAAACCAGCCCCGTGGGAGCAGAACAGGCACCACAAGGCATTTTAATTTCCACTATACTGAATATAGGTTTGATGGCTTCCATTACAAAACATATACCTTCCAATTCCACGGAGTGAAATACAGTGACGTGCGACAGAAGAATGCTGTGTAAAGAGGCGTGAAACTGCACTGTGGCACGCTTTATGTCTGACATTTCCTAGAACAAGTATATGAAATTCTTCACAAAGGTGTGCCCCAGAAAATGAACATGTTTTTGAAAAATCGATTTTTTTTTAAATTTTGGCGTCCTGCCTCGAACTCTCAAGTGGGTGGGGGTGGGGGGGGGGGGGGAGGGGCGCCACTATCATGTTTTTGCACCGGTTGGGAAATACCGTAGATCAGAATCTGGCTCCTCCACTATCTTTCCTTCCCATTTCTCATGTAGGAAGCTAAGGACTCAGTCCACGGTTAAATGCCTACTAGTATTACAGTTATTTAAGTCTTCTCTGTTCAAAACATTTCATCAACGGATCACATTGCGAACGTTTACCACCCAAAGCTTGAATTTCCAAGCAGGATAACCCCAAAAATAGCTACAGTTCCTTCTACTCCAACAGCTCAGCACAGACTGAACGATTTTTCCCAGCAGTTTTTTCTGGGAGGGTAGATAGAGGGGAGGAAAGGAAGGAGAGTGGAGAAGTGGGGGGGGGGGGAAGGGGGCTAGGGATTTCGCTGAGGAGGAAGGGGTAGGGACCCCCCAATGGGCTGGAGACTTCCCAGAGTGGGAGGGGGTAATTAATTGTTCAATTTTATTAATTGGTCATTATTTTGATAGCAATTTGATGCCAAAATTACGCTTGATGAGCTATTCCCACTACATACTCGCTGAACTTAGCAATTAAAATTTTAATTGTAATCCCTGTCTGATGAATTTTACATATTGTTTAGTTTAACAGTTTTTGAATGTTTGAATAAATGAATATGTGATAACGAGAAACAGTTTTTTCCATATTTTTGTTATAAGAATTCGGGTAGTTTTGGTTTCTGTTGGATAAAATCCTTCTAAATTCAATTTGGTAAAGCAAATAAGACAAAGAAAATATTCCAAATGACTGTTTTTATTAATAAAGTAGGCTAGGGGAAGTGCATGTCATCATTTTTCCTTGTGAAGTGGGGCCCAGAAGTAAAACGTTTGAGAACCACTCTCTTAGAGCAACATTATATTCGGATAGAAAAGGACGTGACCATTTATTAGCGTTTCTTACTTTTTATCCAACGCAGTTTTCCTGCAGACACTAATTGAAGTGCTACACCGAAGCAAATTTCTGTGAGTTTGTCCGAATCCAACACCCTTTTCAAGTCTTTGATGCTTAGCATCTTTCGCATGGGTTTTCACCAGCAGCAATTCAGCTGTGAAAACAAATATCCACAATAACCACTGCGCATAAAAAACACCGTATTTAACAGGTCCAATCCAGTGACGGAATTCTGGATTTTGTTCCCGTTATTTTCGGTACCGTGTTTCTGTTTTCTGTGTAGCTGTTCCGTTGACATTTCGCCCCTCATGTCTTTTTCTGTTTTTTCAGAGCTGTATAGCTTTTTCTCTTGCCTGTTTCCTTATTTCCGAAGTAACGCATTTGGTAAATAGTATTTCCGTCATAGTTTTGAACTGTAACATCCCTACAGGAACTCACCACTGGTAATTGGACTAATAGTATGAACGCCCAAACGAAAGCCACGATGCGAAAGGAACTGACAATAATTTTTGTTGCATTAGGTCTTGCTGACTGTGTTATTGCAGTGCACGATTGAAATGTCTCCGCGAATTATTTGTATTCATTTCAATTGCTGTGACAAACAAGACTGGGGAATTGTCGTATGTTTAGACAGTATCCTACAACGTACTACTGCACATCGTACAAGCTTTCAAATTATCGTATGTCCCCACAATTATGGTACAGGTTGACATCCCTGATGTACAGAGACGAAACTCTACGACGTTATGACGTTAACTCGTTGGTTACGGCGTTCAAAAATAATTTCTCTGGAAGGGGAACATTTTGGCGCAATTTCTGTATGCAGTTGCCGTTGTTGGTCACGCCTTCCGAACAATAGGCATTTAATCAGTCTTTGTATTTCTGCGAGGGAGGTAAACGCAGGTATAGCTCAACATAATTTTTATCACTATAATTTATTATTACGAATTACGCAAGTAACTTTTTAAGTATTTTCAGTTCGTGCGAGATTAAAGGAAGCTACTTTACTTCAGCAGTACTATTATGAAACAGCGTGATGCTAATGCAGATGTTTGCAAACTCATTGGGAAACTACTTCTCAGAATATTTTTTGTAATTATTCTGTAATAAGTAGACCTACTGGTAAATGGAATTCTGTGCTGTTACAGGTACAGATGAAATTAACAAGAAGTTATGAAGCATTGATCACTGAGAACTGTAATCCAAAATGAATCGCTTAGCAATTACGTAAGTAAATTACTTTTAACTGAAATACGTTCCTGCCAAAATTCAAAGCTGCATAGGTCTCTGATTTGTTAAAATTTTTCTTCGCAATTTTTCACGACCTATTCTACAACCTTATTCTTTTGGTTTTTACAGTCAAAAATATTATTTTAATTTATGGAAATCGGTAACTTTGACCTGATCTTGAGACCGAAAATCTGTAGTGTTTCACCTGCTGGCACCGTAAACTGCTAATTATGTAAAATTATTGAGTAGTTCTGCTGTACTGCATAACCGGAATAGTGTGATCACAAGGTAACGCGCAGCTTGTAATTTTTAACCAAAGGTTGAGTAGACTGAAGTTAATGTAGGAATGAAACTGTCATGGCTGCCAAAGCAGTTATCCAACAGCTCCTGTAGTGACCTTTAGTTGGACTATTTTTTTTTTTTTTTTAACATGCTGTAATGTAATCGAGATGAAGCCTTAAGCGGACAAATTTGTGAGCGATTTGCAAATTGCAATGTGAATATTAATAAAATAGTACAGAAGTGAAAACTACAGGTAGTGGTACAACAATATAAGAGGAAAAGAAGCCACTTAAAAATTTTAGCGTTCACAATGGGGTGAAACAACAGCAACTCACACGAAAGAAAAACCTTTATATGTATTGACGATAAGAGTCTATGTAAAACAAAAATAGTTCTTTTCCCCATGTACTTTGCGTACTGTATATTCTGTTCAGAATGTATTTCACATCAATTCTTTTATTTACTACCATAAAGGAGGATTGCTTTGCTCCCTTTTTTGGACAGTTTTTCAAACAAATGCTTGTAACGCATGGTAGTTTTGCCTACTAAATTTTGAAATTGAGGTTAGTCTATTCTAAAACAGTGTAAAAGCACTGTGCAATGGTTAAGAGTGGGAAGCTAAGTCAATGGAAGGTAGGGGTGCGGGGAATAAACAGATGAGTGGTGAGAAACAAGGACATGTTGTAATGCCAGTTCCCACCTACAGAATTCTCAGAACACAATGTCTGGGAGAAGAATCCAAATCGCACATATAGTGAAACAGGCTTCAAGGTCCCATCTATCATGTTATAGAGCATGCTCTGTAGCAGGATACTGTGTGTTACCAGTGTACACCGTCTGCCTATGTCCATTTATTCTGACTGATAACTCCATGGTAGTCATATTGTAAAATGCTGAACAGTATTCACATAACAGTTGGTACACGATGTGTGTCTTTCTTAGGAGGCTCTCCCTTTGGATACTGTATGTTTTCCCATTTACAGGGATAGTATAAGTGGTGTTAGGAAGGCGCGTACGGCAAGTCTTACATCCTTCACATGTCAGATGTTCCCTTCCGTACAGACTTGGCATCTGAGGCAAATGTATTTGTCTAGATGCAGACTCCTTACAGAAATACACCGAAAAAAAAACTAGAAATACACCTCTTGTCACTCATTATCCTGGTCTTGAGTGCATTCAGGTTGACCACAGGTTCTGGAAATCAGGGAATTTCAAACATGTCAGTGATATAAGCGAAATTTTGAAAAAAAAAACCTGTGGAAATATCTCGTTTTTTTCTTTAGTGGATGAAATGGTTGGTTTACTGAGATGCAGCTGAGCACGTGTGCCGCTTCCCTAGTCCCTCATTACTATTGCTTCTGCCCTCCCTACTACTGCCCTCGGCTTGCAGTCAGTGCTGTGACCACTTGTCGTCATTAGCCTAGCAGCTGCAGACAAGAGGCAGGGAGGTGCGAGGAGTGGTTTGTTTGGATCTGATTCTCAGAGACTGCAGATGCTGTGGCCAGAGACGGCAGTCATGTGTGCATGAGTCGTGTCTGAGTGATTATGTGTATGAACTCGTTTCTGATAGAGGCTACGGCCAAAAATTTAGTTGTGAGAGTATGACTGTGCATGTCTGCGGATCATCAATAATATGTACAGTGAGTTCCTACATATCCTCATTATTACTGATTCTCAGAGTATTTGCATAAGTTATCTGTTGCATGGATTGATCATTGCGGTCCCATTTCACCAACATGCGTTCTGTGGCTCGTGAATAGTTGGCCACAGTAGTGGATTTCTGTGACAGGCCTAAACGGCAGGCTATTTCTACGGGTGTCTCTAACAGATCAGGCCTGCCGATCTGAAGCCCTAAGTTTCCCACTAATGTCCTTGTCCTGCTCATCAGATCAGATCTCACTGACCTGCCCGCAGGCCTCGTCTGTTTGTGTGTGGCGTAATGCAGCGGATTTTCGTGGTTTGTTCGAGGACCCAGGACTGCAGTGCTCCTCAGCAGGCCTGAGGCCACGGGCAATGGATTCAGAAATTGCGACTGTTTCACCGCAAGTATGTCGCAAAGTGTGGTGTTTTATAGACATTTTATTTATTCTAGTACATTTTGGCACTTCAGAAGTGGTTTATAGCCTATATTAGAAAGTATGGGAGATAAGAAGAAGAAAGTTATGTCAGTCGCTGGCAGTTTGTACGCTATGTACTCAAGTATTTCTCAAAAGAAAAATCACATAATACCTCTAAAGTAATAGATGTAACATAGTGGTAATAACCGATAATAATAACATAGTAGAACCAGAGTTTTATTGGCAGTCACCTATATTATTGGTTTACACAACTCGTCCCCACTTATACACTTCTTTCAAGGGACCTACTTTTCTCTGAGGTTATTTCTGAGATCAGTAATGGTATTTTAAATCTGCCTTGGAAATGCATATTTTTATCACCAGATCAGCGGTCTTTATGAAACACATAGGCTGTACCATTTGGCTTTCTTTCTCCATCTAAAAACAGTTCATTACAAAAGATGTTGATGTTAGTACTTAAAATTTTTGTGCAAATTAGGAAACACCGTCTGCTTGCAAGTTTTATTTGGATATTTCCGCATTTGGCACTATCGCTTCTTGTACCATAGCTGCAAAGATGGATTGTCAACTTCCATCTTTACTTACACTTGACATCTCAAAATCTGTGAGAGAAAAATGCTAAAATCGTCTGTAAATAGGAAATATAAGGGAATTTCACTTGGGGATACTTGCGGCAACCCTGGAATTAATCAGCCACTTTGACAAGGCTATGAATTCCTAAAATCATGCCCGCATCTCGTGGTCGTGCGGTAGCGTTCTCGCTTCCCGCGCCCGGGTTCCCGGGTTCGATTCCCGGCGGGGTCAGGGATTTTCTCTGCCTCCTGATGGCTGGGTGTTGTGCGATGTCCTTAGGTTAGTTAGGTTTAAGTAGTTCTAAGTTCTAGGGGACTGATGACCATTGATGTTAAGTCCCATAGTGCTCAGAGCCATTTGAACCTAAAATCATGCCCTGAGAGAAGGTCCATTCAGCCTGAAGTTTTGCTCACCACACCTAGAATAGCCTATTTTGACCTTTCCACAAATCTTCGCAATATCCTGGTCAGAGCCTATGCACCTTCTGCACCCATTTCTTTACCCTATGGCTTCTACCTCTGTAACTGTTCCCAATTTTGACATCAGAGCCTGTTTCACCGCACATGCAAACTGGATTCTTAACCCAGACACTAGCTTTACAGAACTCCACAGGTGGAAACTGGCATTGCAACATGCCCTTGGTTCTCTCTACCCACTTGGCCTTACTTTTTCTTGTCACTAACTATTGATTTCTTCACTCCCTTTTAGTTTTCTATATCTTTTATTTTGTGACCTGTTTATTTTTCCCTGACCCTCATCTGCAGCATGTATAATGCACTTATCTTTCCACTCTTATTAACAGCTGCACATTGTTTTGTCAGTAATCTCTGTCTTGCTTATTACCCTGCCTTCCACCTCCAAGCTCTTAGGTTTTCAAATCTCATTTAGCGCAGTCCCCAGGAATAAATATTTCCTCCTTATCCTGTCCAATAAGTCTCTCCCAAACCGATGTTCTGAGCAACTTTTACAAAATCTCTACATTTTCTAAACCTATCCAGTCCTTTTTCTTCATCCCTCTTCAACCTTTCTGCCAGAAGAGAGAGCCACTGGTTCTCAAAGCTTGCAAAGTTTGTTGACCTTTACGTTTGTCTGCTCTCCTGCTGCCACTTGGTGAGTCCATTTTTTATCTATCCACTTACATTAGACTCCTCCACATATAACATGAATATTGCCACTTGACTAGCTGGATAAAAATATTTTAGAATTGAAAGAATCCTGCTCTGAAAGTTTTCTTCCAAAGGTTAATTTTGCTATTTTTGTGAAATATATTTACTTTCAGGTCTTCTGTGGAATACAGAAATGGAGAGCAGTATCTCAGAGAAGGAGTTTTGTGACATTACTACTGATTGTAATGATGGTACTGTTAAATCTGCAACAGATATTATGTGGGACGTCACCTTATTTGGTCATAAACTGTGAGCTAACTGGGAGAGAAGGATATTTGAGTATATATTTTCATCTAGTTTCTGTGAGTAAAGTTAATCTGTATGCCAGTATTGTTAAAGTATAACAAATATGATAACTTTTTTACTGTCACAGAAACCATATTTTCTTAAATTTTTGCGGTATTTGTTTCCTCATTTATTTACACAAAGCATCACTATGTGCATTAATAATGTCATCAGGAACACTGACAACATATCATTTTGTTCCAAACTGTGTCCCACTTATTTAATGGCAATTTAATATAAAGGATAGATTTCTACTAACCTTATAGTGGAGATGTTGAGTCACAGACAGGTACAACAAAAAGACAACTAAACGAGTAAGCTTTTGGCCAATCAGAAATAGACAAAACACACCCACCCACCCACCCACACACACACACACACACACACACACACACACACACACACACACACACACACCAACTGTGAGCAACAGCTCATGATGGGGGAAGCAAGTGGTGGTTGTAAGTAGGAGGCTAGGGTCAGGTTGTGGACAGTAAAGTACTGCTTGTGTGAGCATACTGGGACGTGGTGGGGAGGGGGTTGACAGTGAGGTGCAGACAGATGGTTAGACAGAGGCTGAGAGTGAGCGAGGAAGTGGATATGGAGAGAAGTTAAAAGACTGTGGGTGTGTTCGTAGAACTGAAGGCTGTGTAGTGTTGGAGTGGGAACAGGGAATGGAATAGGGTTGTACAGGGCAGGTACTAATGAAGGTTGAGGCCAAGGGGATTATGGGAACACATGACACTGTATATTGCAGGGAGAGCTCCAGCGTGTGCAGTTCAGAAAATCTGGTGGTGTTAGGATCCAGATAGTGCAGGCTGTGAAGCAGTCATTGAAGTGAAGAGCACTGTGTTGGGCAGTATATTCATCAACCAGGTGGTACAGCTTTTTTATCGGCAAAGATTGTAAGTGACCATTCATGCAGACACAGATTGTTGGTTGTCATGTCCACAGAGCACACAGCACAGTGGTTGCAGCTTTGCTTCTAGATCACATGACGGCTTTCACAGCTAGCCCTGCCTTTCATGGGATACATGATGTTTGTGACCAGAATGGAGTAGGTGCTGGTAGGAGAATATATGGGATAGGTCTTTCATCTAGGTCTTTTATATGGATATGAGCCATATGGATATGAACCGCTTGGGGTAGGGAGCTCTAGTGGAGTAGGGATGGATGAGGATATTCTGTAGGTTCAGTGGGCAGTGGAATACTGTTGTGGGAGGTGTGGGAAGGATAATGGTTAGAACATCTCTCATTTCATGACGCTGAAAGAGGTAGATGAAACCCTGGATTAGAATGTCATTCAGTTGCTCCAGTCCTGGGTGGTTCTGAGTCATGAGGGAATGCTCCTTTGTGGATGGATGGTGGAACTTGGGAAGGTGGTGGGTGATTGGAGAGATAAGGCATGGGAAATCTGTTTCTGTACAAGATTGGGAGAGTAATTTTGGTCTGTGAAAGCCTCTATGGGACAGCTGGTATATTTTGAGAGGGACTGCTTCTCACTACAGATGCAGTGGCCATGAGTGCCTATGCTGTGTGGAAGGGGCTTCTGGGTATGGAATGGATGGCAGCTGTCAAAGTGGAGGTATTGCTGGTGGTTGGTAGCTTTGATATGGACAGATGTGCTGATGTAGCCATCTTTGAGGTGGATGTCAACATTGAGGAAGGTAGCTTGTTGGTTTGAGGAGGGTCAGGTGAAGCAGATGAGGGAGAAGGTGTTGAGGTCCTGGAGGAGTATGGATGGGGTATTCTCAGCCTTGATCCAGATAATGAAGATGTCATCAATGAATCAGAATGAGGTGAGGAGTTTGGAATTCTGGGTGATTAGTAAGGATTCCTCTAGATGGCCCATGAATAGGTTAGCATAGGATGGTGCCATGCACGTGCCCATTGCTGTAACATGGACTTGTTTTAAGGAGATGCCTTCAAAGATGAAGTAATTGTTGATGAGGATATAGTTGGTCATGGTGAATATGAAGAAGATTGTAGGTTTATAATCTGTTAGGCACTGAGATAGTAGCAGCAAGGTCTTGGGCATTATGGATGTTAGTAAAGGCAGGTGGCATCGGCAATGTCAAGCAGTGCACTGTGTGGTAGAGAAACAGGTACTGAGGAGAGTCGGTTGAAGAAATAATTAGTATCTTTTATATAGGAGGGTAAGTTGTGGGCAATAGCCTGAAGGTTGGTTGCTGCATGGCATGATCCTGTGCCAATCTACTCATGGGCCATCTAGAGGAATGCTTCCTAAACACCCAGAATATCAACACCTCTCATTTGGTTCTACATCTACATCTACATTTACATTTATACTCCGCAAGCCACCCAACGGTGTGTGGCGGAGGGCACTTTATTTGCCACTGTCATTACCTCCCTTTCCTGTTCCAGTCGCGTATGGTTCGCGGGAAGAACGACTGTCTGAAAGCCTCCGTGCGCGCTCTAATCTCTCTAATTTTACATTCGTGATCTCCTCGGGAGGTATAAGTAGGGGGAAGCAATATATTCGATACCTCATCCAGAAACGCACCCTCTCGAAACCTGACGAACAAGCTACACCGCAATGCAGAGCGCCTCTGTTGCAGAGTCTGCCACTTGAGTTTATTAAACATCTCCGTAACGCTATCACGGTTACCAAATAACCCTGTGACGAAACACGCCGCTCTTCTTTGGATCTTCTCTATCTCCTCCGTCAAACCGATCTGGTACGGATCCCACACTGATGAGCAATACTCAAGTATAGGTCGAACGAGTGTTTTGTAAGCCACCTCGTTTGTTGATGGACTGCATTTTCTAAGCACTCTCCCAGTGAATCTCAACCTGGTACCCGCCTTACCAACAATTAATTTTATATGATCATTCCTCTTCAAATCGTTCCGCACGCATACTCCCAGATATTTTACGGAAGTAACTGCTACCAGTGTTTATTCCGCTATCATATAATCAGACAATAAAGGATCCTTCTTTCTATGTATTCGCAGTACATTACATTTGCCTATGTTAAGGGACAGTTGCCACTCCCTGCACCAAGTGCCTATCCGCTGCAGATCTTCCTGCATTTCGCTACAATTTTCTAATGCTGCAACTTCTCTGTATACTACAGCATCATCCGCGAAAAGCCGCATGGAACTTCCGACACTATCTACTAGGTCATTTATATATATTGTGAAAAGCAATGGTCCCATAACACTCCCCTGTGGCACGCCAGAGGTTCATTGATGACATTTCGTTACCTGGATCAAGGTGGAGGATACCATATCCACATTCATCCAGAACCTCAACTCCTTCTGCCCCATTCGTTTCATCTTATCCTCGTCAACCCAACAAGCCACCTTCTATGATGTTGACCTCCACCTCAAAGATGACTACATCAGAACATCTGTCACTGTCAAAGCTACCAACCAGTAGTAATATCTCCACTTCGGCAGCTGGCACCCATTCCATATCAAGAAGTCCCTTCCAGACAGCCTAGCCACTGGTGGCCATCACATCTGCAGTGACAAACAATCCCTCTCAAAATATACTGAAGGTCTCACTGAGACCTTCATAGACCAACCTCTCAGCCTTGTACAGAAACAGATTTCCCATGCCTTATCTTTCCAGGCACTCACCACCTCCTGAAGTCCCACCATTTGGCCAAAAATGAGCATTTCCCTCGTGACCCAGTACCACCCAGGAGGTAGAGCAACTGAAGGACATTCTGATCCATGTTTTCACCTACCTCTTTTCATGTCCTGAAATGAGAAATATCCTACCCACTCTCCTTCTCACACCTCCCACATTGGTATGCCACTGCCCACTGAACCAACACAATACCGTCGTCCATGCCTACTCCAGCTCGGCTCCGAACCTCTTGCCTCATGTTTGATATTCCCATAAAAGACCTAGATGCAAAACCTGTCCCACATGCCCACCCATCACCATCTACTTCATATCAGTCAAAAGCATAAAATATCCAACCAAAGGCAGGGCTACCTGTGAAAGCAGGCATATAGTCTACAGGCTAAGCTGTAACCACTGAGCTGCATTCTGCATTGGGCATGACAACCAACAAGCTGTCCATCTGCTTGAATTGCCACCAACAAACTACAGCCAAGAAGCAGCTGGACCTCCCAGATGCTGAGCATGCTGCCTAACACAATGTTCTTCACTTCAAAGACTGCTTCACAATCTGCACCATCTGGAGCCCTTCTACTGACACCAACTTTTCTGAATTGGACAGGTAGGAACTCTCCTTAGAATGTGACCCACATTCCTGCAATCTTCCTGGCGTCAACCTTCAATAGTCACTGTCCTTCAAACATGTATCCTATTCCCTGTTCCCACTCCAGCACTAAACATCCAAGTCTGTTCTTCCACCAATGCACCCACAGTCTTTTACTTCTGTCTATTTTCGTTCAATATCTCCCCCCTCTCCCACCCACGGTCTACCTTGCCATCTGTACATACCTGTCCTACGCTCTCCCCACCACGTCCCTGTACGCTCAGACAAGTTGCACTTCACTGTCCCCCACCCCTACCCAGCTGTCCCTCCCCCTGCTGAGCCCAGCCTTGTCCTTACCCCACCACCTAGCTGCTTCTCCCATTGTATGCTGTTGCTCACAGTCTGTTCTCAGTGGCCACAGAGAGTGGTCACATATGTGTGTGAGTTGTGCTTGTGCGAATGTATGTGCATATTGTCTTTTTCACTAGAAAGCCTTTTAGCCAAAAGCTTAATCTCTAACAGTCATTTTACTGCGTCTGTCTGCAACCCAACATCTCCACTATACGGTAACTAGCACTCAATCCTTTCATAATAATATCATTATTCTATCTACAATTTTCCAATTTTTTAGTTATTTAATGAAATGTCTACAGGTCTAAGGCTATTAGCCTGATACCAAAGATCCTATTCATTGCTTTTGGAGTGATGTTAAAAGGAATATACAGTATATTTTACTCAACTTTTTTATACAGTCAGTATAAGGTTTATTTATTGATCATTATAGTGTGAAATAAGTATAGGCCTTTTTATGTAGCAGATTTGTTCTGTAACTGTATTGTTATCAGTTTTGCTGTCTGACTCAGTTTAAAAATAACTCAAAGTCAATGACAATGATGAAATTTTAGTTGTTATAAAACAGTAACTCACAGTGTTGCTCTAAAGTTAGGCGTGGTTTCGTGACATTAATTTAAAATATTGTTTTGCTACAAAAGAGAGTATTCAGTAGTAACTAATGTATGTACTCTATAGTATCCTTGTTTTATTGGAAACTGACAAATTTGCTTTCCATAGTGCCTGAAAGAAACTGTTGTAAACTAACATTTCTCCTGTTTTTTGCTTTTGTTATTAAATTGTAACGTCAGCATTTGCAGATGGTGTAATTATATAATTACTGAATATATCCCAGCTCATGTACATTGTGTATGAGCCTAATAGCAGTCCCGTCAGTCTTCTTTTGGTCAAGTCTTCTAGTTCTTGAAGCAATTTGACTGTTGTTACAGCACTCATCCAGTATGATCAATGTAAATTGAGAGGAATATCAAATATCTTTATGACAATAAAATAGATTCAGTTTATGCGAATAATTTGGATGTAATGTAACATAAATAAAGATAGTGCCTATATAGTTCTGATTACACTGATCAGTAACTGAATTAATCATGGATGTCATGTTCAATGGATACTATTCTTGTAGCCATGGGAATTAATTAAGCATGGATTACAGGTCAGTGTTTCCATATCATGTGTTAGTTGTATGAGTGACACACAAATGGCAAATCACGAGATCTCACTGTATCTGATCATGGCCATGTAATTGATGCCAGCTGAAGAAGGCATGCTTTTTGCAAAGTCTTTAAGGCACTAAGTTCTCATCAAACTACTGTATCTGTTATTAGCTGTAAGGCCCTAAGTTTGCATAAAATATCCATGTCCCTCACTGCTTCCGTAAACCGTGCAGTCTATTTCTGAACAGCTGTATAGTTCAGAACCATCTTTATATCACCCGGCACAGATGTTACAACACCACATGAGTATATATGCTTGGCACAAGGCACAAATATTGGTGTAAGTGCGTCAAACCCTGAAGCCAGGAGAACGGTAAAACTTAATTTGCATAATACACAGTACATCTTTCCAAAACATGTCTGAAATCATTTTGCAACTGGAGACTGTTTACACAAGCACAGGTAATATAATTAGTATAATGCTTAGACAAGATGAAAGGGGAGGCTTGGTATGGTTGCTATCATCACTCACTTGCAGATAATGCACATATTTACTGACAATTTATGCTCACTCATTTACTTCAGTATAGCTACATGTTGGGGAATTCACCACTCATTTTCTTCCTGAACTGTTTCAGATGGCACAGATGAAAACTCTGCCTGGCACCGGAGGTCACACAACTTATGTCATTTCAAGTGTTTCTGGGATCCTGCTAGCAGATATGTTCATACCTTGGCTCTCCAAGACCATTTGCTGTGAAGTGAAGTGATTCTCCATTAACCTCCACCGCCTTGTGGAATCCATCCAAATGGCACCTCCATCTTCACAATAAAGGATGACCCAGCACATTACTAAGACATCATCTGTCTCCAGTCAGTAATTAGAGTATTACTAAAATCATTAGTGATATTACAAATAGCAGCTGTGTGGGAGAAGAGATCTGATCTTTTAATGACCTACATTGTGATAAGTATAGTACCGGTATTTGTATTACACCTCAATTTGGTAAAATTTGAAGATGTCACATTACATTGCAGCAGATGTGCTGTGATAAAATATGCTGTTAGTGTAGATTGCTATAATGGTTGGCACATAAGCAGATACTTAGAATATCAAATATAAAAGTTCAGAGTTCAGTCATTTTGGTATATTGCTTCTAAAAATAGATATCATCATTATTTTTCAGCCAGTGGATGAATTTCATGAAAGACACATAAGATATCAAATACTATGCAGTGAAGAAATTGTTAACCATATTGCACAATGTGATGCATATTTTTGCAGTCTAGGCACTAGGTTTTACACTTTTATTTAATTTCTCACCTTCTGTACTAAAGCTGGTTGACCATGGAGAGAAAACATAAGATTATTAAGAGATTTATGATGTGCATACACATGGCAGCTACAATATCCCAATAGCTTTGGGCATGAAATTTTGCACAAGAAAGCTTTTCCACTTTCAATTGAAAATCTCAGGTACACCACATTAGTATTCTTTAATTGCCTCACTCCAAATAGAAGATTAATTTAGTCATTTACATCATATATGAGTCTTTTTGAGGAATACTGTACTGTCTGTGATAATAATGCAATCTGATGTATTTTGCATGGTATTCAAAAATATTCATATTTAAATATGATAGCATTTTGATGAGTTTATGTGATATAAGTATATTTAGCAGTTTAGTAATAGATACACATAAATATTTAACCTACATTAAGTACACCAGCAACTTGTAAAATACAATTCTTCTAGGGTATAGAGGGAGTTGGCCATATCTATCTATTGAGATTACTTTCAATTATAGCCCCACTATTGGTTAGGCCTGTGAAATTACTTGGTCTCTGAAAAAAATATTTTACTAGATCTTTAACTCTTTCATAAGCTAAAACTGGTTTTAAATAAGCTCATTTCAGAGCTAATGTGCTTATGAGCATAGTATTTGTTTCTGAACTTGTATGGAATAGTTAGGGGAGAGTGGGGTAATTGAGATCATCTGAGAGAGCACTGAAAGAAAACAAAGCCAAATAAAGTTATGAATACTTTTTATTACTGAAACTTTACTTAAATAAATCAAGCTTATGTTCACGAAATCAATTTAAATAAATTTTCAACAAAAATCAAATATTAACAAAAAGACAGTACCTTAATGTCTGGGATTACCACATAGATTGTGGGATACCTATGAATGGTGCGTGTGGTAACCACAGACATAGACTAATCATCACAGATAAAGTCTCTTACATTTGTAGCATTTTAACCAACCTGCAATGGGAGAATCTTCATACATTTTTCACAAATTAGGCAATAATACGCATTCTCCATCACAGCTCCTTTACTGACCTTCTTCTTCATGTGTGGTATGACCTTTTCTTGAACCTTCATTGTAATGCCATCTTCTCCAAATACTTGAAAGTTCTTCACATCTTTTCTAACTCTAGTGGAACATAAAATCTTTTCACTGTCTTTCATCTGCTCATTACTGCTTTTCTTTCTTCTTTTTTTCTAAAATATCTTTCATAGAAAAACTGGTTGTTATAGCTGAATGTCATTTTCTGACATTTTCTTTATGTATAGGATGTGACAGCTTGGGAACATTGGGCCTAACAATGAAGGGTTATCAGAAGCTCAAGGTGATAACTGCGATGGTTCTTATTTACTTATGGGCTGTGGGGTACTACATCCTGAAAATATGGTTCTCTTTGCTTTTGAAACAATCTGTTAAGTTGCATGTGGTGGTATCTCAACACATTTTTCCTCCAGTTTCTCTCCAGTAGCACTTCCTGTAATTCATTAAATGACAATGGTCCTTAATTTATAGTGGCACATAATATATGTCCTATCATCTCTTGTTAGTTTCAGCTTGGCTGCACTTGGTAAATGTTCCTCATTACAATTCCCAAACCCAGCAACTGTCTCTTTATTATCTAAGAACACAAAGAGAGCCTCCCCTTACATTCATGGAAATGGGCTAACCAATGCTGTGGTGTTAGAGACTGTTTCCTTTTCTCCTCGCTTAGTTCCCCTTACTAAATCTATAACTG
Source organism: Schistocerca piceifrons (assembly GCF_021461385.2). NCBI lineage: Eukaryota > Metazoa > Arthropoda > Insecta > Orthoptera > Acrididae > Schistocerca > Schistocerca piceifrons. The sequence goes on from NC_060149.1 coordinate 512,726,156, forward strand.
AGCGACTTGATCTCCAAGATGCTGAACATCCTCTTGAGCAGGAAGTTGTTTATCCATATTGTCAACATACTACCAATGCAAGTGTACAGTAAATTAATAAATGAAATACAAAATAAGAGGAACGGACTGTTGAAAACATGTATTCACATGCACACGCAAACACACACACACACACACACACACACACACACACACACACACAGACACACACACACACACACACACACACACACACACACACACACACACACATAGCACTTCTGACACCAATTATATTTGTGCCAGGGATGGCTGGCTGCTGTACCATTGGTTATAATGAGATTTTCAGGATGGCTAGTTGTGTGCTGTGGTTCTCTGGTGAAGAAGGATTTGAGCAACCAAAGAAGGTGCAATGAAAATTATAATTACTTCCTTCTTGGTGCCTGTGTACAATCACTGGCATGGAACTGCATGTAATGATGGCAGGCAATATGATTATACAACTGCATCAGTTCCTGCTGCTGATTGCCCATCCTGCTTCTGCTGTTTTGTCAGACTTTCAGATACCCCAGTTGGGGAAAGTGTGGATGATGGCAGTTAGTGTGGGTGATGGCAGTTACTGCAAGACTGACAGACTGTATCACACTTCAGAGCCAAGAGTATAGAGGTCTTCTGCTGATACCCTGGAGTGAATAGAATCAGATGGAATCTCAGACCTCCTCTTGGTACAATGGCAAAGTATGGGTCTTCATTGTTAACCAGATGCTTACATAGCAGGCACCAGATGTGTCCCAATCGTAGTTGATATTTGTGTATAATCAGCATGGTGCTGAGCAGCACAGATCCAGCGTCACATAACTTCCCAGCTCTTCAAATGCCATCAGGCTGTATGGGAAGACTTAAATATTGCTTCTCCCTGCTGAATTTGCTGTGGTGGTAACATTTGCCTGCAACACTAAGTAACCTGCAATAGAGGCAGTGGCAGGCAGACATAACTGACAATTGATAGGAGCTTTAGTACCTCCTGATGTATGACCTGGTTTTGTCACACAGAAGTCCATGACATGGAAAAGGTAGTGTTCCACTTAGCACGTGGGTCACTGACCAGGGCTGACTGACCCCAGCATGGCCTGATTACCATCCTGGAACTCTGCCTCTGGCACATACTTGCCTAGAGAGTTTCCAGGATTCAAAAGAATGACATACTGAAGTATACTAGATGCTTTGGTGTGACATCATGTGTGCTGGACAGCTGTAGAAATTGCTCATCAATATTTTATAGTTTTAGTTTTCAGTTACTTATTTAAAGTTTATTTGTGTTAA